>NC_141053.1:15902642-16502642 GCF_041138505.1 Cibotium barometz
AAAATGCTTTACTATTAAGCAATAAATGAGAAATTATTTATCACTTATTCAGTTTGTATATACATATGCTATGATATGTGGATTAGGTATGCCTCCAACACACCTTACACTGATAGACAAACAAAATCAATCTTTGTACTTTGAGTTTGAATGAATAACACAACATCCAATTTATGTTCAGTACCAATATGAAGTCTGGTATACAACAAATCTTTGTTGCCTTCTCATTACAGTGGCAATGTATTACCTACCCATAGGTGACAATATACTACCCAACTTTAATTGATGACAACAAAAAACAATGGGTCCTTGCATGCACTTCATAAACTAATACAAAACATAAATGTGTATAATTATTCTTTTCCCTAGTGAAGGAAGAGGAACAATGTCCACTTTACCCTACCTATCAAAACAAGAAATCTTTCCCTTGATTTGGTTAAGTAACTCTGTACTCTTCTATGAGTAACTATGTACCCATGAATATACTCTTCTCAAGTTGGAATATTTATATAGCCATCTTTTACAAGATGGTCGAGCCACTTCATATGAAGTGCTCATCTAGATTGACCTAAAAACTTCGACACTATGGCACAAAGTCAAGGGCATTCTAGCACCCAATGCTTGTTGATCTAATGACATCTAATTCCATCTAATCAACAACTATGTCAATCTCTAAACTCTAAAGTTCAGTATCTAGCTATGAGGCCTCCTAGGTCATGATAATAGTCATACACTCAATTTTCAGTGTGAATAAAAATAGGAAAGTCCTTCAAGAACTTGCCCCAAATATTTTGTGGATACACCTCATGACCATCTGCCATGCCTAAGTAATGTGTGAAACACCTCCACACCTACCTAACTACACACTGAACACTCTTGACAATTTGGCCACACCAAATTGACAAGGTCAGGGCTTTATCTAGAATATCAAGCATCTAAGGTTTGTGACTTTCCATAAAATTTGAGCTCATTGGAAGTCAACACCCAATATCACTTTTCTGCCGATAAATTTTATCACCACCATTTGACACAAGGTCAAGTGGGCATGAAGGGTCCAACCACCTCTGAGCTCTCTGTCTCAATACATAACCCAAGAGATTCATTTGATCACTCTAGATTAGAGCTCACTCTTCTTCTTGTAGAAACCTCAGCTAAACTCTCTAGGATAGCACACCTTTCTGACAAGGAAGGCAATGATTGCTGGAAAGTGCGCGCGCATACAACAATACCATGCCAAAGTATAAAAAATGATAAAGATAATTGCTAGGCATTCCGTACTAGCATCAAGATCAAGACTTGTGTAATCACTCTAGATTAATGCCAAATCTAGTTTAGTTTGCTTCTAATCTTTAAACTTTGAGTTTACTTCTAAACCACCATGTTCAGTCCTAAACTTTCCAAACATGTTAGAATACTCCGCTAAGATCTCTGGCTTAGAATTCTTTCCAACAAACATAGTCATGGTTTATAAAACTATGTTAGATCCAATGACAATAAATAACCATGCTCGTCTGGAGTGAAGTACTTCTCACTTTGACCAGGTAGTAACCCCATCACATACTGGTAATGATCCACTCATTTCCTTCTACAAGGACATGAACTTTGTAACACGAAATAGCCCAAGCAAACTAAGAATTTACTTTTTTCATTTATGAAAGTCATTCCATACTTCCATAATTTGTACGGTAGCTGCCAAACATGTGCTAAAAAATGAACACTAGTGTTGGATATAGGCAAGATTACACTCCCTCAATGTTGTAGGGCATCCCCCACATACAAGAATCATCCGACAATACTAGTCTCCCTGCTCACAAATGGTTCTATAGCACTCTCAAAGTAGAAACCACTCTATTAGCACTAGTATAAGATCATGGCTATGCTACCCATAGCTTCTCCGAACTCTGGATTTATTCCCAACAAAAGGCTATTAAGTGAATCTCAAAGCTCAATCTGTCTAAACACTTAATCACAACAAAATAAACATAAACACACTTGATCACAACAAAATAAACATAAACACACTTGATCACAATGGAACAAGTATACAACCAATGAAAGGCTCAACCTCTGTGTATGAGCCTTGGTGTCCATACCACCAAAGCTCACAAATGGTTCTATAGCACTCTCAAAGTAGAAACCACTCTATTAGCACTAGTATAAGATCATGGCTATGCTACCCAGAGCTTCTCCGAACTCTGTGGTTGGATTTATTCCCAACAAAAGACTATTAAGTGAATCTCAAAGCTCAATCTGTCTAAACACTTAATCACAACAAAATAAACATAAACACACTTGATCACTATGGAACAAGTATACAACCAATGAAAGGCTCAACCTTTGTGTACGAGCCTTGGTGTCCATACCACCAAGGCTCACAAATGGTTCTATAGCACTCTCAAAGTAGAAACCACTCTATTAGCACTAGTATAAGATCATGGCTATGGTACCCAGAGCTTCTCCAAACTCTGTGGTTGGATTTATTCCCAACAAAAGTCTATTAAGTGAATCTCAAAGCTCAATCTGTCTAAACACTTAATCACAACAAAATAAACATAAACACACTTGATCACTATGGAACAAGTATACAACCCAATGAAAGGCTCAACCTCTGCGTACGAGCCTTGGTGTCCATACCACCAAGACCACAATGACCTTTATGAGCCCTTGACATCCCATACCATCAAGTGAGTATGAAGCTCATTGTGACAAACAAGTGGACTTTTCCCTCTCCTTGAGAAATAGCTACAAAATTTCAAGCATATGGATGACTACGCATCTAAACCAAGGGTGTTTGCAACTAGACCAACTATGCAACATCGTATATGGTGCATAGTTTTTTCAAAGTCTAACATGGCTATAATTTAAGGAGCTATAACAAGCTCCACATCCTCCAATACTCAATATAGAGTATTTGTCAAAGTAATCTGGTGAGATCTCAATCGGTTGCTACCTAAACTGGTAATCAAGCCAAGCTCTTAAGCTATTAAAGAATAGCCAGACAAGCTAGCTTTAGAACAAGACCTCTTAGGGATACTATCATTTCAAACAAAAGGAGCAATGACATGCGAGTACCTTCGTAATCTATTACAAGCTGCTTTGAACAATTAGCCCGTTCGTCATGAAAATCTAGGTTTTTCGGTAAACTTTGAATTGAAAGATCACTACAAACATCACTCTAAGATCACTACAAATCTTATAACAGTTGATCTCTACAGACCATGCACATGCACTTGCATCTCTACGAGGACAAAGTATAATACACTTTGGTTGTTAAGTAGCACAACACTGTGGTTGTTTAGTACATCCTCATCTAAGAGATTGTCTCATGAATCTAGGACCATAAAAGCATTGTTAGACTCTCCGGCTTAACTTTGTCAAGTGCAACATTCACTAGGCTTCAACGGGCTAGGCTTCAACATCACGACCCAAAAATGCAAGAAAAAAATGGGCAATGGATTGATATGCGCATTATCCCAACAATGGAAGTGAACGTCTTTGTGTGCTTAGCTTTGTGTGTTACTCTGCACACACAAAGTAGAAAATGTCAAAGCTCACTTGATGCAGTAATGCCTATGGAATTTTTAGTTCCTAGCCTATAAATTGCCGTACAAGAAAGGCTCATTGAAAATGCATTAGCCAAAAGGTTGGTTGACTTGGAAATACTCGATGAAACCTGATTGATTGCCTCGAATGGGCTTATGGTCGAGAAACTATGAAGAAAACATTGGTTTGACCATAACTTGAAACACAAAGAACTAGAAAAACGGGGGACCTCATCCCCATGTGTGGTGTGGAAAGCACCAAGAAAAAGAAACTAAAATAGAGAGGTTAGGGCCTTTTAGAGTGTTTGAAATCACCCCTCAAGGGTCAGTCCGCATTGAAACTATCGAAGGGGTAGAAATGGAAGGGTATATTAATGGAAGCAAACTCAAGAAATATTATGTACCCCTGACCCAGGAACAGGAAATGCTCACACAAGAGCATCACTTAAATAAATAAAAAAGAGCTGGTCAAGGAAAAGATCAAACAAGCTCACGAGGAATCCAAGGTGAGGGAAGCCAAAGCCAAACAAAGACTCCAAGGGAGAATGCTACACATCAACACGGCTTCACTCACCTTGCTTGACAAGGATGTCTTGGATATTGAACCTGCACAACTCAGTGTAAAGGTCTCTACAAAGGAGGGCCACACAACAAGAATCGCACTCATTGATACGGGGTCGTCATAACTTGATTTCCTATGAGACATGGGTAGCTTTAAATAAACCCCCCTTAGAGACAACTAATTCCTAGGTTCAAAGTGTGCATCCATTTGTTACACATACAATAGGACTTTTGAATGTAAACATCTCTATCAGAAATAATCCCTTGGTCGGGAAGGTGTTTCTTATGCCTACAAAAACAATGGAAGAGGAAATGCTTCTTGGACGAACTTGGATTTCTACCAGCAACTACCACATCCAGTCAGAAAAATGAGAAGTACGACTTAATGATGGCAAAGACACCATCATTGTGCCATTGAATAAGGGAAAATAGGCAGTGACATGCAAGGTGGAATATCCAATGCCACAAAAAATAGAAGACCTAATAGAACAAGCATCCACATCAGAATGTCTTCCCTCTTTCATGGGAACCAAAGCAAAGGCAACAAAAGTATCCAATCCGACAGTAGTGGGTTCCCATGGCCCAGCTTCAAGCACAAGGATAGTATCAGGCAGACAAAGCCTCATGGGGGTAGCGAAGCAAAAAAGACATGCTATAGGCAAGAGACAAGAAAAGATAATCAAAGACAGGAAGCTTTATCCCACACACAACTAAACATTCAACAGTGGTGGGTTCGGAAAGACTCACTAGCGGCACAAGGCTATTATCAAGGAAACAAAATGGTGTGGGTACCAAAAACAAATCTAAAAACCAATGCCGTTTGTACTTCCAGAAGAATAGAAGAGCACCAAAAGCACAGACAGGACAAAGTTCCAACTAAATCAAATGCTAAGGAAGCACCAAGTTGATCTAGAAAAAGAAGCAAGATCAACCAAGTTGATCTAGAAAAAGAAGCAAGATCAACCAAGTAACTAAAGGAGAGAAACACTGCCAATGTCACCCACCAAGGAGGAAAAACTGAACCAAGCCATGGACCAAAGTAAGGGGGACATGCACTCATATGCACAAGAAGAAAAATAGGTTCACCAGGACTCGATGGATATACTCCTCCACTAGATGGAGGGAAAAATCAAAAGTTCTCACTCAGGACTTATGCGATTGTAACAACACATTCCCACAGGCTCCAAAGTACAACATTGGTTCTCGTGGCACTAAAAGAATGAAGGAGAATGATGAAGGCTACCCAGCTCCAACAACTGGGTACAAGGTAAAAAGGTATGCTTTTCATGCCATGAAACATGTTCATTCATTTCACGTGTACACTTCTACTCCTCAGAATGCATGACATATAGCCTTGGAATGCTTAAGTATATAGAAAATAATATGGTATCAATATTTGCATGCATCAGAGTTCAAATTGTCTCACGTCATGAACTAGTTCAAAATGGTTCATGCCGTGAACCGCTCAGGACTACTTCAAGCTATGAAACAATTCAAAATGGTTCACGTCGTGAACTGAATTATGCCACGTCACACTGTGAAACGGTAAAAAACCCTCCACGAATCATGAGTAGACATGTAGCATACCCAATTAAGATAGCCGCCGGGGGCCGATGGCTAGATTACAAAGACATCTTCTTTCCCATTTTTGTCATTTTTTCATCGCCGAACTTGCTTTATTTTGTGGTATTCTTGTTTGCATCGTCTTCTAAATTGCGTGCATCATCAGTTTTGCGAAGACCATTGATTTCCAGGTAGGATCTCTTCACACTTTTGATGATTTCATTCGTTTTCTTTACATCAATGAAAACAATGGTTTAAATCGTTTTCATGAAATCATCTCTACACACATTGACTGAGTCTGTGTAATTCTTGTTTTCATTCATCTTGATTTTCTTCTAGTCATTCTTGCTTTAATTCTTGAGACCAACAAATATCCTCATAAATGTATACGAGTATGACCCGTGAAATAGCAATTTGCTATTTCACGGAGTCAAATGCAAATCTCAGGTTGGGAAATATATCGTAAAATGGCTAATAAGATTGCATGCCCGCATCTAGGCTACCCATCACCCTAGATAATCTAGCACACCTGCTCTTTCACGTTTTGCTGTGCCTGTTACTTCACGGCTTAGCCTTTCACGCGCTTAGCCTTTCACGACTTAACCTTTCACGCGCTTAACCTTTCATACCCTTCACGGCTTAACCTTTCACGTGCTAAGCTTTCACTCCTTAGCCTTTCATGCACTAACATTTCATGTGTTCAGCCTTCATTGCTTAATACTTCACGTTCTAACCCCTCTCACACGGATTAACCTTTCACACACTACTACTTCACACGCGCTTGGCCATTTCACAGCTTGCAGCTTCACGGATTAAATCTAGATACAGACACACACTAATACACACCCTTTATTGCTCGCCCCACTAACACTCTTTCCATCAAACATCATAACACAAACACACACACAAAAAGGAGGACCACCCACGAGCTCCTACTAGTCACTATGATTAATGTTCTTTTCAAATGTTTCAGATGGCCTCCTATGCTACATCAGACCCAAAATTTGAGGGAAACCCGGCTGTAACTCACGCCAATACCATAGTGCCACCAATGGAAAATAGGAGACGTGCACCACGCGGCACCAAGCTTTCTTACCTTGGGCCATATGCACAAAAATTCCAGGGTTCCATGATCACCAAAGACATTCAAATAGCTCACGGGAAGATTATGCTCTAGTATCACAGCCTAGAATGTTTGCATATCTTAGAGGATATAGATGTCAAGGACAAGCTAGAGAAGGTAGGACTGGGCAGAATGGAAAAGGTCCTCCCCCGCACCATCAAACCCAACCTTATGTGTGGAGTATCTAAAGTCTTATGACAAAACCACCAAGAGAGGTACAGTAAATGAGGTTTGATGGAACCACTGAGAGTAGGTCCTCATCATAGAGGAGATGATACAGGACGCTCTGCAGTTGCCTCCCCCCATAACGCCACATGTCCATACAATCGAGCAAATGCCCATGGAAGACACACTGAAGAGAATTTCCTATAACTCAAATAGCACGTACACCTATAGTAGCTGACTATAAGCCAAAGCTTGGTAGAGGAGTAGCAAAGACTACTTGAGGAAGCTACTGTTTAGGCCACAACTTCCAGGATTGCAGTAGAGGAAGCAAATAGAAGATATGCAAAACTAGCTACTACTGCTCGAAATGTGTGGGAAGCCACCATCTCCACACTCCTCACCACCAAAGACTCAAGAATACAGGATTTAGAACGCCACCACACCCTCAACGAAAGATCTCAGAGGACGAAACAAATTGATGAATTACGACTCCTCATCAAACGTGCCTTGGAGATAGGTTCATTGGTGGGCTAGTGACTCCTCGGGCCCCTCCTCAAACACTAACATTATTTTTATCTACACTAACCCTCTCTCTCCTTCAATACGAAATCAACCTCACATAGACCTTAGTCTAGGAGACCTTACACTAATTCATCTCAGAACACCGAGAGAGATGTAGACCCCACCATCATAATGGGAATCCTTTGGGGGATATAGTACTTACTGACCCAGCTGATATCTTTTTCTTCCCCTTACATCCCATAGTGCTCAACCTTTGTAATTAGTATTGGGTGCTACAACAGTCAGACATCCTAGATGATAGTGTCGATAAACTCAAATTGTTTATCCAAGATGATATCCCAATGACACCAGCCAACTACGAGGTGGTTGCACAAAGCTATCAATGGGTTATTAGCCATGGAGGGACTGAAGTATATAATACCCATCAGCATTTAAATCTCTCCAAATCTACATTATATCATTTTGGTATTATAAAGCTTTATCAAAATATCCATAAACATTTGGAGGCTATGCTCACTAATGTGATTTTTAATTTTAATAAAGAGCATATAGAATATCCTTATATAACCATCGATGATATAAATGATCTTTGGGAATTTATGAAAATTAACAAGCCCAACCTTCCGCTCCCAAGCTCCGAAGAGGGTCAAGAAGAAACACAAGTACCCTCCTCATCTTATACTTATCCCCAGTGTTCTCATCCATGGACAGTAAGTTATTAAACCTATTTCCTAACATATCTACAACTAACAAAACTGAGGCGCAGATTGCATCTTCTCTCGCTTCTCTTCTCTCCTAGTTGATTTTCCCACTAACACTCAAGCCATTGAGGAGTTTCTGGCACCAACACTATCTCCACCAAGGCCACTTGATGAGGTATGTGGCCATCGCCCTCACGATGATATCCATGATTTTTCTGCTGATAATATTCTTGAGTCTTTGGCAGTTGGCAGAATATGAGGACTTCATTCGCACAAGAAATCCACTCTTGAAACCAAAACTCATGTTTAAGTTCCTGACGTAAATCACACTAAGATGCTTCTAACCCATCTAGGCATAACCCTAGATTTATTGATTAGTAATCTTTTAGCATTTACTGCATCTTTTATAGCTGATCTAAAGTTGGTGCATCATTTCCTTGAGCATTCCCCCTTGCATAGACAACCTCATCACAGTATGCAAAATTTGTTAAGAATTAGCAGATATTAGCACAGGTAATAACCCGTCAAACATGTACAAAGAATTTTCATAGGCATGCTTATTGAATTCCATCAATGGAAAGAAAAAATCCTCTATAAAAACAACATCCCTAATAATAATAATCTTCTTAGTGAGAGGATTGTAGAGATGATAAACTTTGCTTTTGGCATTGTAGATTATAAAAATGCATATTTCACTGCCTTATCATCATCAAGCTTAGTTTGATTTTTCGTTGGAACATGTGCATATGCCAAACAACCAAAAACGTGTATGTGTTCAACCTTAGGTTTTTTATTAAACCAAACCTCATAAGGAGTTATAGTCTTCAAAGCTTTAGTGGGGCACCTATTTAGCACATAGGTAGTACAAAGCTGCTAAGACCCTTAACCATGCATCTAACTATCTCCATGAGAATTCTATTATGCCTCTCCAACATCATTTTGATGTGGTATATAGGGAGTTTTACACCGATGCTTAACATTTTTTGTGCCAAAAAAATCTTTGACATTTATTCTCCCCTTTGTCGGAACAGAGAGTTTGAATTTCTAAGCCAATTTTGTTCTCCCCTTTATCAGAACAAAGAGTTTGAATTTCTAAGCTAATTTTATTCTCAACCATAGCAACAAAATATTTAAAGTGAGAAAATACCTCCGATTTAGCTTTCACAGGGTAAGACCAACCAAATTTACTGTAATCATCAATGAACATTATTACAAAATATAATGAATCTTTGAATTTATTAGACATTTATCCTCCCCACTGTCGGAACACAGAGTTTGAATTTCTAAGACAGTTTTATTCTCAACCATAGCAACAAAATGTTGAAAGTTAGGAGAAGTAGGAGTAATTATGGCTTGGTGAGGGTCATCACCATGACATTCCCCTATAATCCCTTTGCAACAAGGACATTTCTGACCATAAAGCTCCATAAAGAGTAATTTGACCCATCTAATTTATCCTATTTATGAATAATACCAAAAAAATCATTTGCAGAGTTGTTGACCATACTTGGCAGCTAGCTATTGACTTTGAGAAGGAAAGATGCAAAAGAAAAGCTTGAACTGAAGTCAGTAGATGTTGTGAATAATCTATAAACTGCCAAAAAATTAGTAGTAGAATTGAACAATACTAGAAATTAGAATTGGCAAAGGGGAATCATTGAGAAAGGACTGCTTGTTCTATTTCTTGGATGATCCGAGAAATAGAATCAGACGATCCAAAAAAGTACAATCGGACAATCATAGAAAATTGAATCGACAAAGTGGAATCCTCAAGAAAGGATCACCCGAGAGGAAGAAACATGGTAAGATCACTGGGGTAGGATCGTTGAAAAGTAGGATTGCTAAAAAGTAGGATCCCTAGAGTAGGTTCATTGAAGTAGGATTGCTAAAAGTAGGATCACTAGAGTAGGTTCATTGAAAAGTAGGATTGTTGGAGTAGAATTGTTGAAAACTAGGATTGCTAAAAAGTAGGATCACTAGAGTAGGATCATTGAATTAAGATTGTTGGAGTATGATTGTTAGAGTAGGATCATTGTTAAGTAGGATCTTTATGTGTGCAACATGAGCCCAGATGTACAGTATGCGGTCTCACAGTTGAGCAGATTTATGCATAGCCTAGGTATGAAGCATTGGCAGGCCCTTAAGCGGGTTTTCCTCTTAGTCACACCATTTTTTTGAGGTGTGTGGGCACTTTACATTGATGCCTTATGCCTTTTTTAGCCATATATGCATGAAATTCCTTGGACATATACTCCCCCCCTCAATCTAAACAAAGGGTGCCAACTTTACATTCACATGCATTTTCAGCCATGGATACGAAGTGCCTAAAGCACATAAAAACCTATGACTTTTGCTTTAATGGATACACCCAGCTATATCTAAAGTAATCATAAATAAAAGTGATGAAGTAGAGATATCTCCCAATAGATGGTGTCTTCATAGGACCACCACATACATCACTATGTATAAGTTGTAATTTCTTAATAGCTCTCACAGATCCATCCTTTGGAAATGATGCTCGATGCATTTTACCCAAGCATAACCCCTCACATATATGTCTAGTAGGGGTCTCAAGAGTTGGCAACTCAGACACCATATCATGCCTTTGAAGGCGTAACAAATTGCCATAATTCAGATGGCCAAATCGTGCATGCCATAATTCTGCATCACTCATAGCACGAGCCATAGAGACTAAGCAAGCATCATGCTGCAACTTCTTAAATACATCCATCTTGTATAGGCCATGAAACAAGGTACGTAAGGCAATGATAGAATGACCATCATTTCTATCCTAAATTGTACATCTGTCATCCACAAATTTCACTGTCAAGCCTGACAAGGCTAAGGCTGAAACTGACAGCAAGTACTTCTTAACGCGTGGCACATATAAAACTTTAGAAAGATTGAATGCCACCCCATTTGCAGTAGTGAGCACAACTCTACCAACTGCTTTGACAGGATATGAGGAACCATTTGCACGTGACAGTTCCTGCACTTGAGATAGATTCCAGAGATGAGAATAATTTTTTTTGTGAAGTAATGTGCTTACTAGCACCACTGTCAAAGTACCAAGCATCTGATTCTGCCACCATTGACATGCATGCATCATGGAATAGAAGGATTATAACTACAATGTACAGTCCATGCCCAATCATCTTAAGTAAAATTTATAGATTCTTTCTTCTATGCACTTGGTGCAGATGCATCCACAGCCATGCCCGATTCTTTCTTTTTCTCCTTCTCTAGCCTTTTCTTGTACTCATTTATGTAGTGCCCTGGTTTCCTGCAATAGTGACACTTGCCCTTCTTTTTAGGCTTATCACCTTCTTTCTATGCATCCTTACCTGAGGATTCTATTTTTGGTTTATAGCCACCATGCGAAGGAGCTTTACCTTTGCCGTTCTGATTGGCAACAAAAGCTTGGTCACCAACTCGCATAACAGATCTGTTTTGCCTAGACTTCTCTTCTTGCAAGAGTACTGAAATCAGCTCATCAAATGTAAGGGCATTTGGATTTCCCTTCATCATCATGAGTCTAAGGGTAGAGGCAAAACTCTAATAAGAATCCGGCAATACATTGAGAACTGTGGGCACCAATGTATTATCAGGATATATCTCATCCACACTAGCAAGTTGCTCCTTAAAATCTTTGATCTTGGTCAAGAATATGTCCATTGAGTCTCCCTCATTCATGTGCTCAGACTCCAACTATTTGCGTAGATATGTAACACGTGCTTCATTACGCACATGATATAATGCAACAAGTGCATCCCATGCCTGTTTTGAAGTCTTACATGACTGAATATGAGGAATAATGCTTCGCTTCACAGAAAGTGCAAGCAATGCATGTGCCTGTGCATCTATTCCATCCCATCTCGTTTGAGCAGCAGTGGGAGGTACTGGTGGTGCATGTGGAGGAGCCATATCTATATTAGATTCTACTTCAGATGTACCTGCGCAACACTTGGTTGCACTGGTAGTTGTGAAACAAGATGAGTTTCACTACAATTGACCACATTCTAAAGGCCTTTAGCAACTAGTACATGCCTCATCATATAGGACCACAATAGGTAGTTAGTCCCATCAAGTTTGTCCTCAGCAACAGCAGCAGAGTAGACAACATGTTGAATACATCACTACTACCATCCATGACTTTCTACCAAATGCAAAATCTTTCAACGCACTACAAGTACTCAATATTCATCGAATGCAACCCTGGATGGCTGCCAACTAACTGAATCACTTGCAAAGTGTATAAAAAATAACATAGAGTAGACAATAGAGTGTTATTGGCGAAAGTATGATGGTCAATGTTGTTGAAGACACTGTAGATACTGTTGCACACCAAATCTTTGCTGCTACATTGCCCAAACACCCAAAATCGAGTAGAACCAATCCAAAATGACGCCTCTCCTGAACGTCTGCTCTTATAAAAAATACTTATGATTGAGAAAAATGTTTGTGGATTAGGGTTTTTCTTAAGAGTGTGATCAAGAAAGATCCTTATGATTAGTGCTTTTTCTTTTATCAAATTAGGATTTTAAAGATGAAAATAATATTTTTATATTTTAGGGATTTTTCTCACTATTATAATTTATTATTTTGAGACTCAAAAATATATAATTATATTTATTCTCTAAAAAATAGATAATAACAATTATTCTATAAATTTTACAAGACAATGGTAGTGTAAAAGCCAAAAAGAAACCCTTTTGATGCAAACCCAATCTAGACTAATTATTGGAAACAATAATGTAGCTGACTATAGTGTTAAAACCACACTTCCTCAAACCCTCCACCCTGCCTTCAGTCCCAACAAACAACCAACACTTAGTAGGGAGATCCCTTGTTAAGAAGGAAAAACTCCTTTAGATCCACCTCAAAAAATAATGAGCTAACTACACATAGATGTGAACATGGAGGAATAATGGATCACCCAGAAACATGAATTGGTTCTACAATCCTCCAAGCCCTAGATTCACCACAACTGGCTTTGTGAATAGTGTCATAAACTTTGTGAAAAGGGCATTAAACCACCCTTAAGAAGGAGCAAGAGTAGAACCAAGACCCTCAAAGTTTGCTCTCTTAAGAAGTGGTCAAACCATGTTGGAAGCCACAATGTTTCAAACATTTGTTGATGTAGCTGGATTTATCTCAAGCTGACCTCAACCACCAAGAAGCTTCTTCACCATGGAACCAAGTTCTAGTTCTTTTCAATGGAGATCATTATAGAAGCTTCTTCACCACATAACCAAATTCCAGTTCTTCTCCATTTGGATGAGAAATAAGGAACACAATGAAGGGTAAATGGCTAGTGCCTAGGACTAACCCAAATGGATCCATAATGTAATGTATCTTCAGTCACAAAACAAGCTTACACCCTCAAAGTAAGGTTGCAACAACAGTAGATGACAAGTGCCATGGAAACCACACAGCCCCCGACCCCAAGGTAAGAAATCCCAAACCCTAAAAACCAGAGGGTTTTGCATAACCACCTTATGTTCCCATGCCATGTCAATACATAGAAGACATGCATAGAATGTCATTTGAAAGGTGGGAAGGAAGGTTGTGACAAATATAACAACTAGAGACTCAAAGTTAAGAAAAACCAAGTCAATCCACATCTCAAGGATGATGACCAAATTTGATGGAACTAGAGATCCCATTCACTACCTAGAGAAGTACCTAGAGAAGTTGTAGAGAAGTTGGATCAAATTTGTGAGGCCATGGGATGGATTGATGATCCCACCAAGATTTGATCATTAAGACTTTTCCCAGAAGACAAAAAGGGCTAGTGGTTTAGGTCTCAAAACCCACTTGAAAAGTCCAACTATGAGGTCTTGAGACACACATTTACTATTAGATACTCACAATGGAGCTAGATGGAGCCCCATTACACAAATCTATAACCTCAAGCAAGAGAAGGGAGAAACAATATGGGATTATACTTCTAGCACCAAGGATCTCCACGTGGATGTAGCACCAAGGATCTCCATGTGGATGTAGCACCCATCAAAGACTAGATGCTTTATCACTCATTGATGATCAATTTATGATCGGTATCAAGAGAAAGGGGCTTCATGACCATCTCTATAATAGGTCTAGACACTAGATAATTTATCACTCATTGATCGATTTATGATTGGTCTCAAGAGAAAGAGGCTTCACGACCATCTCTATAGACACTATAGGTCTAGACACTAGATAATTTATCACTCATTGATTGATTTATGATCAATCTCAAGAGAAAGAGGCTTCATGACCATATCTATAGGTCTAGACACTACATCAATATTTAACGAGTGTTACTATCCTAAGGCAATAGACATAGTAGACAATCTACAAGATAAGGATGAAGAAGTCAGCCACACAAACCAAGTGGTAGGAGACACGTTATATCCAAAGCCTTCGATTAAGGGTGCCAACCAACACCTACTAATGCCCTAGTCAAGGAAATGAGTATCATGGATAAAGTGGTAGAAAATCTACTCAACCATTTAGGTCAGCAAGACTAGCCCCCCCTAAGGGCATCCTTAAGGCTAGTCCCAACCAGCACCTTAAACATGATACCAACACCTATTCCCATGAAGAGATATGGTTTGGTGTGTAGTATAGAGACGTCCAACAGTGAGGCCTATATAATAATAATTTTATACTCATTTTCAGCACCACGGGAACCACAACATAGCTCCATCGTTGTTGGTACCAAAAAGGAAAACCCAGCAAGGTGGGTAGACTTCGGCAACCACAATAGATGCTCCCTACACACCAAGGCAACCATCAACCTTGCCAACCCCACGAGTCACTCCCTAGCAGGCATAAGATTTGGTGCCTACTTATCAAAATCCCTTAACTAGAAGTATATATAAACCACCACAGTTGCCATATCCACCTCCAATACTACAAAGTGTTTGCCTGGAGTGGTCCTTTTCCAAAATAGAGATGTATTCATCCTTAAGACTCCTCGATTCATTCTATCTTTTCCTTGTTTGTAAAATTGTCTCGTAATCAATTGATAGGGGGGCACATTCTTAATATGACATCTTGCTTTCTTGTTGGATCAGTATTTTGGTGGGTAGGCCATTCTTCTTCCTTGCAGCACAACCTTTCACAAACCTACATCGTATCGAAAATACATACAATTGGATGACTCACTCTCTCTCCCTCTCTCACAAACACTCATTTAACTAAAATAGTTCACAAAAGTGTTGTATATTTCTTCATCAAATATATATGTTTAATTAAATAATTAATATTTTTGAATAATATATTTTTAATATATTAAGATATATATATTATTAAAAAAATTAAACACAAATATAACAAATTACTTATGTACATCAAATCTACAAATAAAACATTTCAAAAATACAAATATAAATATTTATTGTGTAGTAATTATTAAACAAAAATAATAACAAATTAAATATGTATATCAAATTTAATTCAAAAAATATGAAATGAAAAAATAAAAAATACCTAAGAGAGCAAGCGAGCTGTGTACAACATGAAAAAGCCAACAACAATGCAAGGGCGGGGACTGAGAGAAGTGGCGAAAAACAACGGAATTTCAAAGGGCGAGTGAGAGGAGAGGGCGAAGGGAGAGGGAGAGGGGAGGCACGAGAAAGCGCAAAAAAGCGAGTGGGGAGGAGGGAGAGAGGAAAGGAAAAGGAGAGCAAGGTGGGAGGGGAGGCAGGAAGAGGGAGAGGGGAGGTAGGAGGAGAGGATAGGGGGGGAGTGGGTGCGAGGAGAGGATAAGGGGGGGAGGGGGTGCGAGGAGAGCATAAGGGGGAGAGAGACCCCCCTTTATAAGGGGGCGCACAAGGAGAGGATAAGGGGGCACGAGGAGAGAATAAGGGGGGAGGCGCAAGAGGATAAGGGGGGAGATGCGCGAAGAGAGGAGGATAGGAGGGGGAGGCACAGGCATGAGAAGAGGATAAGGGGGAGAGGGATCTCCCTTTATAAGGGGAGTCAACTATTTTGGGGGACCCGATGGCCGTTGGGGACCCCCCAACGGTCCCCAACGGCCATCGGGAGTAGGGGGTTGTGGTGGCGAGCTCGCCACCACAACCCACCCCTGTCGCACCTATTTTTGGGGGACCCCCCAATGGTCCCCAACAGCCACCCTGGGGTGGGGCGTTATGGCAAGCTCTCCATAACACCCGCCCTCAAGTGGCCATTGGGAACCATTAGGGGTCCCCCAAAATAGGCAACCCCCCTTATAAATGGGGGGTCCCTCTCCCCCTCATCCTCTCCTTGCACCTCTCCCTCCTTTATCCTCTCCTCATGCCTATCCCCCTCCCATCCTCTCCTCACGTAGTTATGTTGTCGCAATTGTGTATCTATTTGAAATTGTTTTTCATGTTCATCTCATTTCATCCTCTCCTTGCACCTCTCCCTCCTTTATCCTCTCCTCACGTAGTTATGTTGTCGCAATTGTGTATCTATTTGAAATTGTTTTTCATGTTCATCTCGTTTCACAAGTTGTGAATGACATAACAACTGAGCACATCCACGAACAAACTTGGCGGAGTCCAAGCATGTAAGTTGGCTCGATGAGGGGTTCAAGGGGACCATCTCTTTTTATGATGTAGCAGACAGACCTAGCCAACGCACTACTTCAAAGTGCAAAAAGGTATGTATTTCAACAAGGGAAGCACTAAGGATTTGGTCCAAGCATCGCGAAGTTACTAGAGAGGTGTACTAATGGGAGTGGATTATCATCGAGACTAACCACAACAAGTTGGTTGGTGGGAGAAATAGTTAGAGGAACTCCTATGTTCCACATTTCCAATGTCATGGGCGATAGTGCAATGTAAGCGGCATCCACAAACCATAATAAATGAGGATGGAAATAGCTCCCATAAGCCAAAATATGTTACAGAAAATCAACCCCAGAAGATAAAAGGAAAAAAACTTGACTTTCCCCTAGAATAGCTCTAACGGGGCCCTTTAATTTTCTTGAAGAGAATAATCAAAAACTCATAAAATATATCAAATATCAAAACAATTACTTGAATTAAATTGAAAATTAAAGCACATAACAAAACATAAGGCAAGAGAAAGAAAAACATCACCATCAACACCATGCTGGGTGCAATCTTCCCCCCCCCCCCCCCTTGTGCGTGGCCTTCACCACACAAGAGTATTTCTTTATTTCCACCAAAATTAGGCCATAGCCCCCAAAATATACAAAATGTGCTTTTAGAGAGCACGGCACTCTTCTTTTACAAAAATAGAGCGTATAATATTGGGACTAGGGTAAAGCCATAGGCTTTAATAAATTCCACATTATAAATGTATCTTTCCTAAAGTTCAAAATGGAAAAATCAACTACTAAGGTTACAAGCTATGCTTGTAAAAATAAATATGATACACATAAGAAACATTCTCTTCGATATTAATCATCAATCCTCGTAATCTTCTTCTCCTGAAAATATAAGCCCAATTAATAATTAAATTAATCCCACAAATATCAAACAGGCACAAACCATAACCAACTCATGACTACCAGGCGTAAGTACTTCCAGGAATCACCCTGCCCCAATACAAACCTAACTGAAATAATCATAGACGGCCCCAAGCATACGTCATATACCACACGTATTAATATTTATAGTGGTGTCACCCACGATATTAACCTAGCCGGCATGACGCAAGAGTAACCTAGGCGTCCCCAAATTACTCAAGAGGGAAAAATAATATTCTTAAAGAGGACAAATTATATTCTCATAACATCCCTCTTGCTTGAGTTTGCAGCAATTGTCCTCACATGCAGGTTTGCTGGGTTTGAAAAGAACGAAGGATCTCAGGATAAGCTCGGAAAAATTTCTCGGCATCCATTTTGCATCTTCTTGAGGATGGTTTTTGAATGTCAAAAGATATTTAATTAACATGGATCATAACAGTCCCCCCTATTGGGAATCAACTGTCCTCAGTTGCGCAATCAATGAGTGGATGGCTTCATGGCCAAGTGGAGGACAAGATCATCATATCAAACAATTTCTGAAATTAAAACCAAACAAGTGAATGCATGTGAAATGTATCTAAGTGTCCCATACCACAAAGGTACCTTCCACATACAAACATCTCGCTGGTGAAAGATAGAAGACATAGATACATCTGGTGTAGCCATGTGAGACCAATCTAATGTCCCATACCATAGATTAATTCCACACGACACTACCTTAAGAACAGAAGTTTGAGACGGAGTAGCTAATTTCCTCGGAAACTTTCATTCTGACATAACTTTTCTCTATCCTCAAAATTAGACTACAAGTCTTATTCCAAAAATGAATTAGGTCGAAATGGAAATTTTGATCAACTTAAGATTGAAAAATAATCACTTACATTACTGTGAATAACTTGATGAATTCTGGGGATTTGTTCTTGATCTTAATCTTGTAATTGTCTAACTAAATTCTCGAGATTTGTTTTTGATCTTAATCTTGATCTTGTAATTATCTAACTAAATTCAAAAATTATAATCTTTGAATAGGTTTATAATTCTTGAATCTGTGAATCTTACTTGTAAACAATGAAATCTAAAGGGGATCTTGATCTTAAGTTTAATCTTAAACTTGAAATCAGAACTTGAAGAAAAATAGACATCTTGTGTCCTAGTTGATAGCAAGAACTTAATATACAAGTAAAATACTTGAATGGACGAAAATTGAGAGATTAGTCTTTAATTAATTCTTGAATAAATCTTGTTCTTAAGGGGTTTAAATCTTGTGGTTGAATATATCTTTGACTTAGAGCAATTCTTGGTCTAGAAAGAATCTTGTACTTGGATAGATCTTAAACTAGAACACTTGAAAATTTAAACAAAACTTTACTTGAATTGGTATAAACTTCGTAATTGTGATTGGTATACAACTTAAGCTTGGTTTCTAGTCACTTGAGAGCTATTTCTTTACTTTTCTCATCATCACTAAATTCGATGGTGAAGCAATTGATAACTTGAATCAAAACTGGAGAAACTTGCTTGGTTCTTGAATCTTCAAATTGGTCTTAATCTTCTATGAAATGTCTAACAATCATTTTTACTTGAATTTGGGCAACTAGATCTTGAAGATAACTTTTACTAATCTTGTCTCAATCTTTCTAGTTAGGTCACGGTATCTAAAATTCTTTTCAGGAGCTAAAGTTTTTCTAACTAGGTCTAGAAGGAAATAATATTCAGAAAACAGATACAAAAGCAAACAAGAAATGTATACAATAAATAATTTTTTTTAACACATACCTCCACCTTTGGTTAATATGTCGAGTGCGTTAACCTCTTCGGTGTCAAGCATGTCCTTTTGTGCAATTTGGTTCTTCTTTCTAGTTGGGCAAGATTTAGCATAATGTCCCAACATCTTACACCTGAAACACTTAACAATAGACAGCTTGGATACGATGTCATTGGTCGGGCTATGCATGTCAGATGCTTCCACAATTTTAACTTTCTTCTTAATATATTTGTTCAGTTTAGACAGATGTCGTTCAATCTTTCTTTGAAAGTTATCCCGATGCTCTCGTTCTTGATTCAAAAGAATATAGAGAGAATCAAGTTGTTCCTGAATAGTACGATAGTGTTGCGAATATTCACCCATTTCCTGACAATTAAAAAGAATAGGAAAAATTTAAAACAAGAGAAAAGATAGGGTTTCTTATCTCATATGGAACGTCGAGGTAGATGTGAGTCCTGCCAAGTTAGCTTAATACACAAATGCATAATTTTTCAAGAAATAATCCATGTACTCTTTAAAATTAGAAAACTAGCCGTAGGTTAAAGCAATATTTTAATGATATCTTCACTAACAAGCTGTTTATATTATTCGTACTTCATGAGGATTTAGAAAACAACATTATTCACAAGAATTTGACAACTCTCAAAATTTCTCTTAAGGTAAATTCTAAAAATCTGTAGAAGAAATCCAAACTAACTATATGCACATGAGATTCTTTTTCATAAAATATGATGGGAATAGTCAAAAAAAATATTTTTTTTTGTAAAATATTTTACTAATCTCATTTGTAAAGCTTTAAGCTTATTTGAAAAAAAAAACTTAACAAAGCTTTATAATAAAAGTTTTTTCAAGCATTTCTTAGCCTGAAACTATCAGCTCAACTAACCCAAATTTAGAGAAGAGGTGATATATTTATAGATATGGTCCCTTTTTTTTTTTTTACTAAGCTTATATCAAAGCTTTATACTAAGCTTTTATCTCATAAAGCTTTTAATATTAAACTTATTAAGCTTATTAAAAAGCTTATGAAAGCTTTACTATAAAAGCTTGTAACTTGGCCAATGCCCAACGCCAAACGCTAGAGAAGAAGTCGCCCACCATCGCATCAAAATATTAAAAAAATAAACATTTTAAGCTCATAAAGCTTTTAGCTAATTTAAGCTTTGTAATAATCAAAGCTTTAAGCATCAATATAAGCGCAATTAGTTAAATTGAGGTCTGAAAATTCCTCCCTCCAACCTGAATTCGCAGCCCTCGGGCGCCGCGCCGGCCGGCGGATGAAGACAGGGAAAAAAAAACGCTGCCGCCTGGGTAGGAAGGAGGGAGAGAGAGGGAAAAGAAATCAATTGGAAAATTATATATATATATATATATATATATATATATATATATATATATATCTTTAAGCTTGCGCCTAGCGCATGAACTGAGAAGGAAAAATAAATAAAAACCAAAGTAATTTTTGAAAAGACTCTTGAACAATTCTCAACCCTCTATTATAGAAATTGAGCAAAGGAAAGGTTTAGCAATTCTGATTATGGCTCTCCATGCTCCTCTGCTTGCTCTTTGAATCCGTACGGACAGATTAAGAAGAGGATTAGTGAAGAGGAAGGTGGTTTTATGGTTTTGAGAAACCCACTAATGGTTTTCCACCTAGTTTTACCCTTTGGGCAAAAGATTCATGGAGATTGATTACCCAATGGTTAAAAACAAGCTTTATTTCATCCATACATAAACAAAAATCCCTAAACGTGTTCTTCTTTCATTTAAATTCAAGAAAATTACCAAAATCACCTCTGTTTTTGTCTCTTTCACCTCTTTTGACCGCCTTCAAGAAAATTAAATTACACCAAAGCTCTGATACCACTCTAATGGGACCCTTTAATTTTCTTGAAGAGAATAATCAAAAACTCATAAAATATATTAAATATCAAAACAATTACTTGAATTAAATTAAAAATTAAAGCACATAACAAAACATAAGGCAAGAGAAAGAAAAACATCACCATCAAATCTCCCCCCCCCTTGTGCGTGGCCTTCCCCACACAAGAGTATTTCTTTATTAGCTTTCTTTCCACCAAAATTAGGCCATAGCCCCCAAAATATACAAAATGTGCTTTTAGAGAGCACGGCACTCTTCTTTTACAAAAATAGAGTGTATAATATTGGGACTAGGGTAAAGCCATAGGCTTTAATAAATTCCACATTATAAATGTATCTTTCCTAAAGTTCAAAATGGAAAAATCAACTACTAAGGTTACAAGCTATGCTTGTAAAAATAAATGTGATGCACATAAGAAACATTCTCTTTGATATTAATCATCAATCCTCGTAATCTTCTTCTCCTGAAAATATAAGTCCAATTAATAATTAAATTAATCCCACAAATATCAAACAGGCACAAACCATAACCAACTCATGGCTGCCAAGCGTAAGTACTTCCAGGAATCACCCTGTCCCAATACAAACTTAACTGAAATAATCATAGACGGCCCCAAGCATACGTCATATACCACACGTATTAATATTTATAATGGTATCACCCACGATATTAACCTAGCCGGCATGACGCAAGAGTAACCTAGGCGTCCCCAAATTACTCAAGAGGGAAAAATAATATTCTTAAAGAGGACAAATTATATTCTCATAACAATAGCAACTAAACAAAGGTGTGTATAGAGAGGAGGATGAGGGAATGCAAAGTGTGGGAAGTAGAAATTCATGATACAATGTGGGCAATTCAATGCATGAAAATAAATAGCAATCACTTGTCAAGCATGGCTAGGTGACCAAGTAGGAAATTGCAGAAAACAAATCAGGCAGTCAAGAAAAGGGGTCTTGGCACCGAGCTTTTACGGAATGAGTGGACCGGTCAATAGTGGAGACAGTTCATGTGGCTCTACAATACAAGCATGGACCATACATGGTTCATATGCTCAACAATCACAAACGCACCTATGAGGCCTCCAAGTGTTTGGCCAGTTCACAAACGCACCCGTGCAGCCTCCAAGTGTTTGGCCAATTTAGAAAGGCACAAATTCTATGATCGACAAGGTGCAAGCTCTTGAAGGAGCTGGCTTTGTTCTACAAAAGGAGAGTTTACACAGAAGAGACATAATAAGAAGAACAACCCTGAGGTACAAGATAGGAGTGTCACAAATAGCAGCCAAGAGGATAGACAATTCCCTCACTTTGTTAGCTTCAGTCATTGTAAAAAGGGTTGTGAAGAAAATGGAGCATAAGGTATTTGTAGTAGAGACTCCTTCTTCGAGGATGCAAGGTGAAAGATATGATGTCACAATTATAAAGCTACCATGTTGTACATGTCCAAATTTTTAGATGAGAGTAGGTGGGGGACATGTAAGCACATGTATTTTATCTATCTGTGTGTACTTGGTCTCGATGCAAACAATAACATGTTTATACACTACCCACATCTCAAAAAGGAAGACCTCGCGAGCATTTTGAGTGTAAAAAGGTCTATGCCAATGTAAGCACAGAGTGTCCAGGGAAGTGTTGGGTCTATCTCTTTTTGAAAATGTCATAGAGTGACATGATAGGAGGACCTAAAGTGTCACGATCAAAAGCCATCAAATGGTTTTGTTGTATTTAGGTTTATGTCAAGGTTTTTAAATGTTTTGGACCTGCATGTCTTCCCACATTGTACAAAACTTATAAGGTGGTCTCTGAATTTTTTAATTTAAAAAAAATATTATGAATAGTTATGATATGACCTTGTGAACAATCTATTGATAATTGACTTTCATTATATTAACCATAAAAATAGAATTCGCTTTTTCTTTTTTTAAATAACTAGTGTTTACCTCATAAAAAAAGAAGGATCATGCGTACTGTGTCTCTCTCCCGCACTTTCTTCAAGTTCTAAAGCACCAAAAAAAGGAGAGGTGTTCCTGTGAAAACTCTTTTTTTTCATGCACAAAAAAATAGAGGTGTTCCTTTAATTACTACTTTTTGCAAGCAATGAAAAAAATGAGAGGTCCCTATTGAAAGTTATAAAAAAAGGGAGAGGTCCCTATTGAAAGTGACAAAATAATGTGAGGTCCCTATTGAAAATGATAAAATAATGTGAGGTCCCTATTGAAAATGACAAAAAAGGAGAGGTCCCTGTTGAAAGTGACCAAAAAAAATGAGAGGTCCCTATTAAAAGTGACATGGGGAGGTTATAAGTAGACCACCTTGAAACTATATAAGGGTATGTCTTGGAGCTCATTAGATCTGCCATAACTTGTAGTCTCTCAACAAGCTGTTCCTGTCTCCCTCTCTATCTCTTTCTCACATCAATCCCATAACCTCTATCTCTCACCCTCTCATCCTTCCAACACGTCTAGCTCACGCAGCACTATGCCAAACATCAAAGACACCATCGCCACAGTCTTGTCTAAGAAAAGGTTGTAAATGAAAGATACGAGCTAGAATGAACATGAAGTGTTGTAGCGCATGCAACAGAGTGTAGAAGCGCAAAAGTTATGGAGAAAACTCAATGAAGATGGCCCATTTGAAGATGGAGATTTATATTAATGGAATTTGAAATTGAGTACTACAATAGGGAGTTGGCGTGCATATGGCTACTTAAGCAACAATGAAGAATCCATTCTTCGAGAGGTGCTTGGGAATAAATTGCAAGACAAAGACAACTAGTTTAGAAGTGGAAAATAGACCATGTGGTGTTGCCATAAATTGAATAAAAGAGAATAATCATGGTAATTAGAAGATGTAAATAGCCTTGCTCGTGTTGGTTGGAGATCTCTCGTTTTGGTTGGAAATGTATCGTTTGTATGTACTTTTTTGTTCCAAATAAACGTGTGTTTTTTAATTGTAATTTTGTGTACATGAAGTTATTTCAAAAAGTATGGTATTGTTTGTTTTTTTCCTTCATTCATTCTCCTCTCCTTAAAGTTAAGATTCGAAGTATTTGTATGCAAATAAATCTTTGTTTGAGAGAGAAAGGAGGGAGAAGAGAAGGGGGAGAAGTAAGAAAATGCATGGTTAGAATTTGAGAGAAGGTGAGACATACATATATAGAGAGGAGGGAGAAGAGAGGGGGGAGAAGTCAAAAAATGCATGGTTAGAGAGTGAGAGAAGGTGAGAGGAAGAGATATAGAGAGAATGATAACATGATAAAGAGAATGATAGAGAGGGGGGAGAAGTCAAAAAATGCATGGTTAGAGAGTTAGAGATGATGAGAAGGAGAGATGATATATATATATATATATATATATATATATATATATATATATAGAGAGAGAGAGAGAGAGAGAGAGAGAGAGAGAGAGAGAGAGAGAGAGAGAGAGAGAGAAGGATAGAGAGAGAAAGAGGGAGAGAGGATAAGAGAGAGGGAGAGAGGGAGGGAGGGAGGGAGAGCAGTGGAGGGGGCACGAGAGAGAGGGTAGAGAGAGAGGGAGAGATCATAACAAAGAGGGAGAGAGAGGGAGGGAAAGAGGGCATGAGACAGGGGGAGGGAGAGGAGTGGAGGAACATGAGAGAGAGAGAGAGAGGAGTTGGTTGTGGTGGGTTGGAGGGGTTGGGCTAGGCTAGGAGTAGGAAGGAGGAATAGGGAGAAGAGAGAGAAGACACGAGAGCGGGAGGGAGGGAGGCAGGGCGGGAGAGCAATGGAGGGGGCACAAGAGAGAGGGTAGAGAGAGAGGGAGAGATCATATTAGAGAGGGAGGGACAGAGGGCATGAGAGAGAGGGGGAGAGAGAGGAGTGGAGGGAACATGAGAGAGAGAGAGAGAGAGAGAGAGGATAGAGAGATAGGGGTATGAGAGAGGGGGAAAGAGAGAGGAGTTGGCCATGGTGGGTTGGGATTAGGAAGGAGGAATAGGGGGAAGAGAGAGAAGCACGCCAATCCGTGCCCATCCCCATACATGCATACTCTCTCTCTCTCTCTGTCCTGTAAGCACGCCAATCCGTGCCCATCCCCATACATACATACTCTCTCTTTCTCTCTCTGTCTCTCTCTCTCTGTCTCTCCGCTGTAAGCAAAGCTCAACCGGACAGAGAAGCACGCCAATCCGTGCCCATCCCCATACATACATACTCTCTCTCTCTCTCTCTCTCTCTCTCTCTCTCCCCTGTAAGCAAAGCTCAACCGGACACAGAGTCCACACGTCGGAACGCATATGGCAAATGTGTCCGGGGTTCAAGGGGTGAGGCACTTGGGTGGGAGGACCGTGGACGACCGGGCTAGTGTGGGTATGCAAGCCACTATTTATGTCGGCAATGTGAACACTTATCCACATTCCTTGGCTATGGCGGCGACTACCACAATGTAACATAGGTATCAGAGTAATGTTTCAATTCATTGAGCCTCTCTCCGGCTTCTCAGTGCGTGATCGGGCTCTGGAAAGAGAGAAGTTTTCAATGGTTCTCCTTCTCATTTTTCTGTGCATTTGCCTGCCTAAGTTAGCGCTGGCTTTGAAACAGTGTCTCCCTGCCTGTGTGAGAGGAAGAGGATAAGGTGGAAATGGTGGAGGTTTTTAAGAAAAAAACTTAGCTGAAGGCGTCAACAAGCAACGCACAGCAGGCGTCAACAAGCAACACAAAGCGCACAGCCGAGAAGAGCAGAGAGCTGTGGTTGAATGCTTGATGGGCAGAGGTGGAGGTGAGGTCGGCCTATACAGGAGCCTGCGCATGCCTGTCTGGCTGCGGCTGGCCTGGTAACTCCTCATCTATGCTGCTACAATACCCAGTCCAGTGGCACCTCTGTGGCCCGCCTACATTCGCCTTCTTTCTCCACGTCAGTTGCACACAAGTCGAGGTCAGTGCTGGCTTCGTCAACCGTAGCACAAGCTGCGGCTCTCTTACTACACGCTTAGCCGACGCGTTTCCGACAACAGCCCCGTGATACTGCAGCGAAGGGTAAGGTTTTGGTCAAAACGCAGGCCCCAAGGCCCATGAGCGCAACGACACGCAACGAGTTACGACACGCAGGGGCAAGGGCTGGGTGATGATGCCCATGATGGTGGCAAGGAAGATGGAGAGGAGCTGATGCATGGCATCTCCTCTGTGTTATGGACGTCGGTGTAGGAAATGGAGAGGAGGACGTCGGTGTAGGAAATGGAGAGGAGGACTTGTAATTATTCCCCTTTCTGAAATAAAAGAAAGATCTTGTTTTACCATGTTTTGGCCTAAAGAGAGAAAATGTCTAGAGAGAGGTAATCCAAAATTGAGATATCTTTGGATATAAAAATCTTCCTAGTGTCTGAAATGGTTTCTCCTGAAACAAAAGTTCAAAATAAATTCTTCAAAGTGTATTAGGAATCAATTAAAAATGATTTAAAAGACCTTAGCCTAAGGGTCAAGATTTTCTGAAAATTTTAGATTATGGTCCAATTAAGGTTCCTATGGGCCAATAAGATTAATCCAAGTGTTGGGATGAGATAAATCCAATGAATAAAAAAAATACCCAAAAATGAGTAAATGCTCACACAAGATGAAGAGTTGACTGAGTACAAGGTTTATTAGTTAAAAATTATGAGATATTACTAAAAAATAAGATAATTTAGAGGAATGATGAATTTTTGATACCTTGGTAAGGAAGGGGAGACCTTTGAGGTAAGCGTCTCCTTCACATGTGTGGGAGGGTTTTTAATTCAAAAATATTAAGATATTTTTTATCTCTTCTCTCTCCTGAATCAAACTAGATCAAAATGGGAGCTAAACTGGTCTAAATCAAACTAGATCAAAATGGGACTAAACTGGCCTAAATCTTGTCCAAATTCAGCCAACTGAAGCTTGAAAATTCTAAAACTTAGTTGGACTCAATTAGTGGCCTCCCTCACCTATAAATAGACTCTCATTCTTTTGTATTCTCATCTTTGAACTATACCATGCCACTATTACATTAAAATAATGATATTTTCTATTATCCCTTAAAAATCCTCTACTTTTGGAGAGACTGGAGCTTCTCTCTCTCTTCAACAATCCTTGGAGCTTTCTTCTCAACATACTAAACCAATTGATTGGTTGGGGGCTTCCTTATAAGATAAAGAAGCAAGCAAAATCAAGAGATAAGATGTAATTTTATGGTTTTCTTTAATATTCTCAATGATTTCACTTCTCAACCCCTCTCAAGCTTGAGAAGTTTTAAATGAATTATTTTTCAATGCAAATTAAGCTTTCTATAAGAATTCTAATGATTAATCTCAAAAAATTAGTTTTTATGCTTAATTTTATGTATATCTCTCTCTTCCTAAAAGAATAGTCATTCCTATGACTAATTCTTATTCAAATGGATGCTTCTCATTGATAAATTCTCAATTAAAAAATCAAACTCTATGCTAGTGAAGCTAAAGGTTATGAAAATGACTTTTTATGCTTTTATGTTAATAAAATTATAGTAAACTTATGATTTAATTTCATAAATTGGATTTAGGTTCAATGATAGTTATTCTATTATGTATTATAAAGTCTTATTTACTAGTAAATAGCAGTGAAGCTATGGTAAATTTTTTAAGAAATTAATACATAATTTATTTTTGTACATAATGTGAAAAGAGGACTTCCTACCATATTCTAGGATTGATCATCCTATGCTAAAAGAATAATTTTCATCACATTCATGAAAAACTAATTTTTAGTGTTTATGCATAAATAATTAATTAAAGAAAAGAGAAATTTTTGATAATTTTATTTTTATGATAAAAGAGAAATTACCATGATAATGGAGATCCATGAAATTAAATAAAAAAGAGAAATTTTGGTATATTAAAATAACGAATATTTTATTTAAAGATAAATTTTAGATAAATTTATTTTATGCATGAGAAAATTTAAATGATAAAAGAAGAATTTCCATGACATTTGAAATTCAATCATTTAAATAGTAAAAGTGGAATTCTTGGCATATTTGAATTAATGGATATTTTTATTTAAACTTGAAGAGAAATTTTAGATAAATTTAATTTATGCATGAGAAAATTTAAATGATAAAAGAGGAATTTCCATGACATTTGGAATTCAATCATTTAAATGGTAAAAGTGAAATTCTTGGTAAAATTAAAATAATAGATATTTTATTAAAGAAAAGAGAAATTTTAGATAAATTTATTTTATGATAAAAGAGAAATTCCCATGATATTTGAAATTCAATCATTTAAATAGTAAAAGCGGAATTCTTGGTATATTTAAATTAATAGATATTTTTATTTAAATTTGAAGAGAAATTTTAGATAAATTTAATTTATTCATGAGAAAATTTAAATGATAAAAGGAGAATCCCCATGACATTTGGAATTCAATCATTTAAATGGTGAAAGTGGAATTCTTGGTAAAATTGAAATAATGGATATTTTATTAAAGAAAAGAGAAATTTTAGATAAATTTATTTTATGATAAAAGAGGAATTCTCATGACATTTGGAATTTAATCATTTAAATGTAAAAAGAATAATTTCCATGATATTTGAGATCCAAGAAATTAAATGGAAAAAAGAGAAATTTTTAGCATAATTCAAATTATGAGTATTTATCAAAAGTGAAATTTTGAGCATGATTAATTTTATTGGAAAATATGGGTAGAATTGATTTTTGTAAATCCCATGAATCTTTTACTCAAAAGAAGAATATTGAATATATTTCACTTGAGAAATTTGAGAAGGAATATAAAAATATCCATCGAGAAAAAGTACCTTTAACTAGGCCAAGCAATTGGCAGAACTTTAGAAAAGTCCCATCGGTATCGAAAATAGAAAATGTTACAAAAAAAAAGAATAGATATGAATGCGATGTAAGATGTGAATGCGATGTGATAAGATGTGGTGTGATGTAAATGAATGTGGAAAGGATGTGATGTGATGTAAATGGATGTGGATGTGAATGATGAGATGAGAATGAGATGTGAGGATATATGAAAGGATGTGATGTGATGTAAATGGATGTGGATGGGATAAGATGTGATGTGATGTAAATGGATATGGATGTGGATGATGATGAGATGTGATGTGAATGGATGTGATGTGGATCGGGATAGATGTGAATGGATGAGATGTGATGTGAATGGAAGTGATGTGATATGATGTGGATCGGGGTAGATGTGAATGGATGAGATGTGAATCGGGAATAGATGTGAATGGATGAGATGTGATGTGAATGGATGTGATGAGAATCGGGATAAATGTGAATGGATGAGATGTGATGTGATGTGGATCGGGGTAGATGTGATGAGGATAGATGTGATAAGATGTAATATGATGTGATTGGATGAGAATGGATGAAGGATGATGGGAATACATATGATTGGATGTGGATAGATGTGATGAGATGTAATATAATGTGATTGGATGATGGGAATGAATGAAGGATGATGGGAATACATATGATTGGATGTGGATAGATGTGATGAGATGTAATATGATGTGATTGGATGGGAATGGATGAAGGATGATGGGAATACATATGATTCGATGTGGATTAAGTAAAGTGAATTGATTTAGAAGAATGTGGAATAACGAGAAATGAGGTGGAACGATGTGAAAAGATGAGAGTTCATTAGAAACTGTATTTATGAAACCTGTTTTTAAATGACTATTTTATGTCAAGAATATTGGGAAAGCATTTTTGACCATCTTGTGAATGAGGTCGTGGTGGAGACCTAAGTGTGGAGACCTAAGTGATAAAGTTACAATAGCTGACAGAGAGTCAATGGAGGACATCTCGCGTAGCAAGGTTGACCAGCCTCGATTCGCTCGATTTAAATGGTGAGCTTCCGCCGGTATGGTGGATGAGGGACCAAGGAAGTGGCCTATGAGTGAAGCGCTAGGTGACCTGCGAAGGATCCTAGAGGGTGCTGACCATACGGTGCTCGGGCTCTGGGTCGCGGAAGATCTCCACCCGTGCATCGAGGAAGAAAATGAACAAGGTGTTAGAGTTGTTTTCTAAACTCGGGCATGGATCTGGTTGATTGACCTTGCTAGTCATCAATGGAAGAGTCCAGGGCTCTTTTATATGGATTTTTGGTTGATCTTGCTGATCTTCAACGGAGAGTCCATCTGGATTTTTATAAGTGAATATATTTTCGGGTACTATGAGAGGTAGGAACTATTGAAAAGGCCCCTAAGTGCACAGGTGGTGAGCATTCTGGTTGCCAATGATGCCATAGGTACACTGATGAAGGAATGATTGGAAATTAGAATTCAACCGGATATTTTGGAGGATTATGATTAGTGATACTATGGTTTTATTAAAAGATTGACAGCTGAATATGTGAAATAGGCAATTTCATATTGGGTGTGTTAGTGGTGTGACTATCTTGAAGTTTGCATGAAGCGCCGGCTAGGGGGCCTGGGAACTCTTTTCCCTTATACTCGGGGCAAAACATAACCAAATTGCTAAATGGATTCTATCACTATAGTGGTTGGCTAACCCATGGGATTGGATGGGGTTAGGCTGGATTGATGGATCCCTAAACTGAGACTCAATTCTGTTATAGTACAATAAATGAAGTAAATCCCGGATAGTCTTGTTCTATGGAAAAGAATCAATGGCTGTGCCTCTCGATGAGGAAAAAAGCGTTGGTCTCTATGATCCAAGTGTAAGTTTTTTTCTTGATCTGACATGTGACTTACAGGTTTGGTTGGATCAATTTGGTTAGTTAAGGCTCTTGACTATGCAAGAAGTGCTACTGCCCCGAGTGAGAGGCTCTGCCCTGCGCAAGAAGTGCTACTTCCACTGCTAGCACCCCTGATTTTGTTGTGTGGAGGGGGCAGGGATCTTTCAAACCCTTCACGCTCCGTGGTGGTGTGGTTTATCTCTGCATCATTCAGTTGACGAAGACTGGCAAAGCAAACTGGGTAATCTAATTTGAATTCCCTAGGTTGCACCAATACACATTCTATAGCAAAGTTTGATGCATCTATGTGCACGTGGAATACAAGATCTCAATTGAGTGGTCTTAGAATTGGTGCATGAGCCAATGCATTCTTTAACTTGTCATAGGCCTCTTGGCATTCCTCAATGGAAGCGACGCATACGTTGCAGCCTCTTCCTCTTCCCGTGAATTCTCTTCAACTGGTTGGTAGACTTGTAAGGATGCGGTTCGCTCTGTGATGACCAAATCATTTCCAAAAAATTGCCCTTCGTGGGGTGTGCCTTCCACGTATGTAGATCGATTTTCAGAATCTGGGAATCCTTTCAAACCATCCTTTCAAACATACACCTGATCTAATACCCAATCATGCACCAATTTGGCTTCCCTCATGAAGGGTCTGCCCAAGATAATGTCATATAAATCCGGCTCGCACAGAAAGTCCATTATAACAAATGTATGAAGGTAGCAGAATGAAAAGACCTTAAGCTTAACATTTTTCACAGCCCCATGGTCTTGAGGACATTCCATCTAACATCTTGATTATTAGATCTTCTCTTTCCAATTCTGGCTTTCCCTAGTTTTCCCAACATCATTTGGTAATAATGCTCACACCCACGCCTCCATCTAGGATAGCCAATGCTTGGTACCCATTGTGGTGGATTGGAATTGTGGCATTTGTATCATCACTCTCATAATATTAGCCCAATTGGTTAACATGTATTTTGACAAATCTGGGTGTTCCTTCTTCCTCGTGCACTAGGTTTTTCTCTGCTAGAGGTGACTGGCTCCCCTCTATAGTGGACATTGGGTTCAATCTTCCTTTCTACCCAGTCCTTGACATCTGCCCACAATGCTGACGTGTTATGTAGCAATGATCCTAGCGGCATTTTGATAGTATGGCTATGAGACTACCTATGTCTTTAGGTTCCCTGGTAAGTGAGGGCTCCTTACACGTGTTTGTCATGTATTTAATCCTAGGGAATGAATGGATTGACAAATCTTGATATGCTTCCTCAAGCATTCTTGCCATGAGGTTGCTTTGAGTCCCTTCCTCAGACTCTTCTAGACTTGGAGTAGGCACGCCCAATCTCCTTTCCTTTAACATTACAGTTATTGGATACACTGTACCCCTAGCCTAGTTAGCTCTTAACTTGGCTTCATGATTTCATTGACACTCCTCAACTAGGGCCTTAGCTTCTTCAAGCTTTCTTATTTCTTCGTCAACATTTGGATATTCTCCAATCCCCTTAGGGGTCGTTGGTCTCTCTCTTGCAGATTCATGGGCATGCCCATCTTGTTTTGGCACTTGGTCACCTTATTCCTTTGATTGTGTGGATCTGGTGTCAATGGTATCTTCTTCAAATCTATCTTGAATTATGACCATGGTATCTCCCGTGCCCACTTTTTTCACTCTTCTTCTTCTCCCAGTCTTAGAGGTTGTAACATCTCCTAGGTTTTTCCCTTTGTCCACTTGTTTCGCTTTTGCACTTGTGTCAGGACATTAAGTGACATGATATTCCTAGTCTGCACACTTATAGTCCTAATAGTGGCATGGTTAGAAGTGGAAGCAGAACTACTGTTGTGATATGGGCAGTCTTTGATCAAATTATCAACACCTCACTTCACACAGGAAAGTGTAGGCATCACGTTGGTCTATGCTCTGTGTGACTGGCTGAGCTTGGCCAGCATTAGCCACATTCTTAATAGGACACTCCGCTCCTCGATGAGGTCCATTACAATAAAAACATTGTATGGGTCCCCTTCTTATAGTTGATTTTATGTTTTTTCCTTTCCATTGTACCGTGGTTTGAAACACTCGTACTGGCGTATTGTTTTGTAAGACATAATACTCTGGTGTGATCTCCGTGGGCTCCTTGTAGTAGTCATTATTGACTTCTACCTCGCACATGGTTTCTCCCTCATCCAATGTCTTCTCAATTAACACTTGGTTGATTTTGGCCTGTGGTGGCTATGGGGTTTGAACAAGTGGTGGAAAAGGTGACATGTCCTGCATTCAAAACATCCCTCTTGGTAGGTAGGTATTTGGCTACCCTCATGGGTTTGCACTAGTGGTGCTAGGCTAGTGGCCCTCTGGGTACTGGTAGTTGTGCTAAGGGTTGAACCCTTAGATATCTACACATGGCAGTGTCATGGTTCCCCAATCTCTGACAAGTGAGCACAATAGAGTAATTGCCTTGGTCTTAAGTGAGAGCATTTGGTGTGCATGTGATTTTGTCTACAAATTGAGCACCAAATCAGTTCTCTCTGAGGGTAGAGATGAGCATTTCCTGATACTTCTCTCCCATCCCTGACTTTTATTTTCTCCAAGATGGCATTACTGAGTTCTTCCACTGTCATATTGCCAACTTGCTTGTTCTTGGTTCCTGTGTCCTGATGACTGGAGACTCCCAATGTTGCCATTATCGAAGCTACCTTGACATCTTCTGGTTGTGGCAACTTAAGCATATTGTCCTTATATTTAATTGCCAGCTTATAGCAAGTATGTAGAGTAGCTGGTCGGGGTCTAATACTAGATAATCAAGCATCTTATCATTAGGGGAAGGTTGAGGTCTATAGGGGCCCTTTAAGCTGTCGTATTATGATTTTAATGACTTTTGTTAAAACGTTAAGTTTCTTTGACTTTAGATACCTTCTTGTTCTTCAAACGGCTAGAAGTTTGAATTTCAAAGTTTCTCGCCAAAATTGAATTTGAAATCGAGTGAGCAAAACTATATCATGTGACATATCTATGGAAAGAGCTCGACGAGTAGATTCTGGATCTGTAATCTCCGACAAATTTTGAGCTCATATGTAGAAGTTATGGATGTTCAAAATTTCAAAAACTTTCCCCCTCACTTTTTGGAAATGAGAAGTACAAAAAGGCATCTTTTAGAGAATCTTTTGACCACCTTTAATCACCCAACATTTTTGTATACATGGCATCACACGATTGGCTCTTTTCCTTAATAACCTTTTAATCACATGGCATCTTAAAGGGCCCCTATAGACCTCAACCTTCCCCTAATGGATCTCGAATGGATCTCGACGAACTCCTCTCCAAAAGCAAGGCAACAACTCATCAGTTAGCCTTTCCCTCAACTTACATCTTGAATTTAAGTGCTTGAGTCGAGAAACATAATCCTGCATGGACTCATTTTCCTTTTGCTTGATATTGTGGAGTTGAGCCAGAAGACTCCATATGTCACCACTTCAAGCATAGCTTGGTATAAACACATTTTTAAGTCGAGTGAAATTGACTTTATCCTCAGGTTTTGAGTGTTTAATACCATTGGGGAGCCTTCCCTTATAGGGTCAAACAAAAAGCATGTATCATGGGGTTACACCGCTCACTAGCCCCCACATGTTTCATAGATCGACTCAAAGACCTCTACATGTTGGATCGGGTCCCCATCTCTTGAGAATTTTTGCACAAGATTTGAAATAATATGTGGCTTCATTTGGGATGGTTTGGATTTCAGGGCCGTACCTATCTCCCTAACCATACCTTGGCCCATTTCTGCGGCCATATTCAGTAGATCCACCCTTGCGACTATGTTTAGATCTACGTTGGGATCTATAATTGGCCTTCAAGGAGCTACTCCCCCCCTACATAGACCTAGATAGGTTCTTCTATTCAGTTTGGGATCTATAATTGGCCTTCAAGGAGCTACTCCCCCCCTACATAGACCTAGATAGGTTCTTCTATTCAGTTTGGGTCTGTGGTGGCTAGGCCCCAAAAATTCCTCATTGCCTAGCTCATTTGTTAACAGCCTCAGTCCGCCTTTGTTTGATCAGGAGTTCCATGCTCTGCAATGGGATCATTTGTCATTTCTTGTATATCCTCTCTTGTATAGAGACGATCCTCACCACCTGTAGGTGCCCTAGTTAGGTTGTCATCCTCCTCTTGTGTCTCAAGGCTTTTGTCAGCCCTTGGTTTCTCAATTATGGGTTCTAGAGTTGGTACCACACCTTCTGTTATTCCCATCCACATACTATCAGTGGCATTTCTAGATGTTTTCAGTTCTTTGCCATGTGGTCAAAATGGATTCAATTCCTCCATTTCCCGATGTTCCGCCATTGTTCTTTGCATATCAAGATCTTGTTTTCTTAAGCTCAATAGCCACAATTGTCGCTTTGTCTCAGCCCTCTTCAAGTCTATTTCCATTTCTTTCGATGTGGGGAAGAAGACTTGAGCTATATTGGTGGCCCTTTCCTTATCCCTTCTAACCCTGGGGGTCATCCCACTAATCTTTACTGCGTTAGTATTCCTAGGGCCATAAGGTTGGGTTGGTAATTTTGGTCTTAGACTGTGTCCTACACTTGTTGAATGGCCCCTACCCATAGATTGCACTTCATCTTTCATGTCGTTAGAGACCAAAAAATCCCTTGGCCATATCAAAGATTCCACTGGATCTTGCAAGAGGAGAGAGATTTTCTTCCTCTCCTCCAAGGCCAAAGAATCTTAGTCTTTCCTCCATGGATTCCTCACTACTTGTTTTTGTGGTGATCAGATTCCTCGAAGCTAAAACACTCAATTGAGTGCTTGCTCAATGGCCTGAACCAACACTCCTTTGGTAGGAAGAACCTAGGTGATTATGCACTATTGGCAAGGGTAAGGTCATCTCCAATGAGTTTACCAGACCTCAAGTGCATGAGAATGTATTTCGATATGCAAAATCACTACTCCAACTGTTTTCCCTATTTTTCTACCGAGTTGTCTTTTCTAACTATGAGATGGCAGATATTCGTGAAACCGCAAAGAATGGTTCACGTCGTGAAGTAGCAGCCACCGCGGTTCATGCCGTGAAACAGAATGTTGTTCACATCGTGAACTGTTTTTCACGTTGTGGCATCTAATGTTTCACGTTTCCAATTTTCAGCTCAAAGTTACTTCAATTTGAGTCAGATAGACTCCAATGATGTAATTAGGGTACTTCTCTTACCACTAGTTTGACAACCCTTAATTTGTGAACTATCAGTCCGTGAAAGCTTAACTCGTTGCTAACACGTGAAGGGTTAACTCATGAAGTATTAACCTGTGAAGTAGCAGGTTATGGTTCACGCCGTGAAGTAACAAATGCTTTACATCGTGAAATAGAATATGGTTCACGCCATGAAACAAAGTGTGGTTCACGCCATGAAACGCTTCACTGCTAAGTGTCGTGAAACGCTTCACTGCTATTTCACGTGATAAGATTTTTTGGTTTCATTATGTTAGATGTGTCAACATAAGACGACCTAATTTTAGTAAGGTAATCCCGAGATTCTTGGCACTGAAGGTGTTTCACGCCATGAAGTAATAGGTTATGTTTCACGTCATGAAACATTTCCTCCACTTTCACGTGTTAGCAATCACGTCGATAGAATGATGGTTCAGAGGGTGATTTCTCTACCCAATTTATCCAAACAGGTTGTGCCAAGGATTAGGAATGCAATGCAGGTCATGAACACAACCAATGGCTCCTTATTTTTGTAGTTTTTGCGAGTTTTTAAATAACAGAACAAAACATGTCACCTCCTACTAGCTCATGCTGTAGGAATTCCTACTAGCTCACGCTGTAGGAATTCGTGATGAAAAACAACAAAATTGAAGATAAAACTAAGTGTAGCTTTCCTCTAAGTACTCACCCACACTTCCAACGCACGATTTTCTGTAAATTTTTATCTACCACTCAAATCTCATCTACACAGTTTCTTCACATTGCACCTTCCAAATGCAAAGGCAACGGTGAATCTTGCATAGTGGTGGGAGCTGAAGCTCTAAGAGGAGGATGGAAGAAACAAAGGTGTTTCCCCAGCAGTGGCGCCAAAAATATTATGGGCTACCACACCTCCCAAGAGGAAACTCCACACATCCGCAAACAGGAGAAGCAATAGACACAACAATCGTTGGGTACTTACCAATTCTTTAAGCTCACGTCCCTTGAGGCTCCCCAAGATCGCTTTGGAAGCTCCACTCCTCCAATATCCTCCTCCACGTTGTCACCACGGAGTCACTCGCACCACAATGCAAGGCAATCTACCTCTCACTCTCTCACACACATGCATGAAAGAGGAATATGCACTAGAGCACTCTCTCTCTCTCATAGGTGAGGGAGGCCACTAACTGAGTCTAACTAGGTTCTAGAATTTTCCAGCTTCAGTTTGATTGAATTTGGACAGGATTTGGACCAGTTTAGCTCCCCTTTTGATCTAGGAGAGAGGAGAGATAAAAATATTTGGACAAGGTTTGGACCAGTTTAGCTCCCCTTTTGATCAAGTTTGATCCAGGAGAGAGGAGAGATAAAAATATCACAATGTTTTTGAAATAAAAACCCTTTCACACATGTGAAGGAGGTGCCTACCTCAAAGGTTCCCCTCTCTTTACCAAGGTGTCAAAAATTTATCATTTCTCCAAAATATCTCATTTTTTTAGTAATATCTCTTAATTTTTCACTAATAAACTTTGTACTTAGTCAACTCTTCATCTTATGTGAGCATTTACTCATTTTTTGGTATTTTATTTTATTCATTGGATTTATCTCATCCCAACACTTGGAACCTTAATTGGACCACAATCCAGAAATTTCTGAAAATCTAGACCCTTAGGCTAAGGTCCCTTATATCATTTTTAATTGATTCCTAATGCACTTTGGAGAATTTTTTTTGAGCTTCTATTTTAGGGAAATATATTTTTGATATTAGGAGAATTTTTATATCTAAAAATATCTCAATATTGAATTACCTCTCTCTAGAATTTTTCTTCTCTCTAGGCAAAAACAAGGAAAAATAACATTTTCTTATATTCTGAAATAGGAAATTATTATAGGGGATTGAGGTAAAAGCTTATTCATTATTCAGGACGCTGAGGAGGAATCTTACATCATCTCCCACTCTTGAAAAACGCGAGATGTCCGCATCTCGTAAAGTGGGATTACTCTTTTGCCAACTCTTCTTCTTTCTCCCAGGTGGCGTCTTCTAAAGGGAAGAACTTCCACTTGACTAAAAACTCTCTGAGGACTCTGCTCCTGAGAACCTTCTCCCAAACGTCAAGGATTTCTTCAGGTTGGAGTATCTGGCCTTGAGTTGGAAAAATCAATTGTTCATCAAAAATCAAGCACGTGACTCGGGCTGGGTACATATTTCTTAAGAAAACTGACGTGGAATACATTATGTACCTTGAGATGGGGAGGTAGAAGAAGTTTATAAGCTAGATTTTCCACTTTCTTTATAACAGCATATGGTCCATTTTATCTGGGAGAGAGCTTCTTGTACTTCCCTAAAGATAAGGAACTTCTTTTTGGTCGTACTCGAATGAAGACCATATCTAATTCTTCAAACACTCTCTCTAATCTCTTTTTATCTGCATACTGCTATTGCCTGTCTTGGGCTGCCTTAATATCTTTATGGATTGATTTCATTTGCTTGTCATCAAGCATTTTTTTAGACATCTCGACTCTGATCAATGGGTCAGACCAAGTCAATGGTGTAAGGAAATCTTGTCCATACAGAGATTTGAAAGGGCTCATCCCAATGCTTCGATGATAAGAAGCATTGTAAGCAAATTCAACCAGATGCAAATGGCTTAACCACTTCTTGGGTTCCCTGCCATAAAATATCTTCTATTACTTGATTCACTCTTTCAGTCTGGCCATTTGTTTCAGGGTGATAGGCTATACTGAGATCCAAGAAAGTTCCTACTGCTTCAAAGAATGCAGCCCAAAATTTCGATGTGAACTTGGGATCTCTGTCACTTATTATCCTCTTGGGTAAGCCATGCAATCTGAAGATCTCTTTAAGAAAAACTCTGTTTCTTTCACTGGAATCAGATGGGAAACTTTGGTTCGTCTGTCAACTACCACAAAAATGGAGTTGTAACCTGATTGCACTAAAGGTAATCCAGTGACAAAGTCTATACTGATACATTACCACTTCATCCGTGGAATGTTTAGAGGCTGTAGTTTCCCTGGCATCTTGACTCTCTCTACCTTGACTCTCTGACACATTAAGCATTATCGCACATGATCAAGTACATCCTTTTTGAGTCATCGCCAGAAGAAGCTTTTCTTCACAGACAAATAGGTTTTTATAAACACTGGATGTCTAGCTATCAGGCTATCATGGGCTTCTCTCAGAATCCTTCCCTTTATTCCCTCATCATTGGGAATGCATAGCCGATTATTATAATACATGCATCCTTCATCCAATTTGTACCCAACAACTCGACTCATTTCCTGAGGAGTCTTGCTTTCTTGCATCAGAATAGGGGCAAAGAATTTGTCCTGCATGATTTTCTCCCTTGCTTCACTGATCAATGGATTTGACACCACTGTAATTGCAAGCAAGGAGGCTTTTCTATTGAGCGCATCAGCCACCACATTTTCTTTTCGTGGCCGATACTTGATTTCAAAATCAAATTCGTGTAGGGTCTGCATCCATCTCCTTTGACGCATGTTGAGATCCCTTTGGGTGAAGATCCACTTTAGACTTTGATGATCTGTCTCATCAAGGTGAACCTCTGTCCTAAAAAATAATGTCTCCACAACTTCAGAGCATAAACTATTGAGAGTAACTCCAAGTCATGTGAGCTTTCTAGATTCATAGGGCATTGCATGACCTTCCTGCATAAGAGCACCGCCTAAGAAGGCAACCCCCTGGCATAGTAACTACCTCAAAAGGTTTGGTAAAATCTTTCAATTTAAGGACAGGGTTGGTTACTAAGGCTGTCTTCAACTTATCAAAGGCACTTTGACACATAGCAGACCACTGAAAGAGGGTACTCTTCTTGAGAAGGTTAGTTAAAGGGGATGCTATCTGAGCATACTTGGGTATAAAGATCCTATACCATTCGATTAATCCTAAGAATCCTCTGACTTTCTTTACCGTCTTGGGTTCCTGCCAATCTATGACTGCTTGGATCTTTGCCGGGTCAGGAGAAATCCCATCTTAGACACTATGAATCCCAAGTATTCCACTTGGTCAACAGAGAAAGAACACTTGCTCTTTTTTGCAAAGAGTTGGTGCTTCCTTAGGATTTCGAGGACCTTGCGCACATGGTTTTCATGATCAGCTGCATTCTTTGAGTACACCAAGATATTATCAAAGAAGACAAGAACAAAATCATCCAAGTATTCTCTAAGAATATCCTGCATAAGATGATTAAATGTCACTGGGGCATTAGTCAATCCAAATGGCATGATTGTGAACTCATAATGCCCATAGCGAGTATTGAATGCTGTCTTCGAGATGTCTTGTTCCTTAATTCTGATATGGTAGTATCTGGATTTGAGATCTATCTTTGTGAACATTTGGGTTCCACTTTACCGATCCAAAAGTTCATCAATCCTAGGGATAGGATACTTATTTTTAATTGTTAATTGATTCAATCCTCTGTAGCCAATACAGAGTCTTAACGTTTCATCTTTCTTCTTTTGAAAGAGAACGGGCGCATCCCTGTTCTCACAGTTGTCTTAACTGCTCCTTAAGTTCTATGGCTTTAGGGACTGGCATTTTGTATGCTCGCTGGGCTACGGCTGAGCTCCGGGGGTTAACTCGATCTCATGATCTACTTCACGAGTTGGAGGCATCTCAGTCAGCTCTTCAGGGAACACATCTGCATACTCACTTAACCACTCTGGTTCTTTAGCCTTGCATTTTATGTCTACCGGATTCATCTTAACGATATAAACAGCTTGCCTCTTTCTGAGCCCTTTTAATAATTTAGAAGCCTTGACTAATTGTAGCACTGGGGATCCGAAAATTCCAGTTCCTTGAACTTTATTCCTGTGAAGGTCAAGGAAAGAGATGGTTCCATTGTGACAATGAATGTCAGCCTGATTCTTATGGAGCCAATCCATTCCAAGGATTCCATCATAGATTCCCAAGGGTAGGACTCTGAATTGGCACTCTGTTATGATCCCATCCACTGGCCAATTCCACTTGCATAGGTTTCCCTGATTTTTGATTTAGTATCCTGGGGAAATAAAAGAATGAGTACTACCTGAATCAATCAAAAGCTTGAATTGCTTACCCTAGTACTCTGCTGGAGTCTGGAGGACTGAAAATTGATGATTATTCCCCTGATGCTCAATTGCAGCATAAATCTGTCCTTTTTCTTTCTCCACTTCCTCAGCTATAGTGTCGGCTCTAGCTACTGCAGAGTCTGAGATGGAACTCTCTCTTTGGTTTCCCCAATTCTGGGAGGGAGTTCGGAGACTGCTTTGCATGGAGGCTGCAGGCTGAGCTAGCACTCTTCTGGGGTTGCCTTGATTTTGGCATGGGGAACCCTGATTGGATTGATATGAAGGAGTCTCTGAACTCTGGGACCCTGGCTTCCTTGGCCCACAGAAGGAGATGGGCAATCCTTGAGCTAGTGCCCAAACCCCTGACATCTGAAGCACATGTTCTCACTTCGAAGCTCTTCCCTCTGCATTCTTGAAAGAGTCGGAGTTCCTAAGAAAGAGCTTTGAGAGGAAAAGGTCTTTCTTCATTCCTGAAACTTCCTGACTTTAGATTCATGTTGGGACCTACACACTGGTCGTCTCGCAAGAGGCGTGGACATACTGCCCTGCAAACCATTTGTGCTTCCGCCTCTCCGCTCGGTCTCAGAAATAGAAATCCTCGAAATGGCTTGTGAGTCTGGCTCGGCTCATTCGAGTTGTAGTGGAAGAGATGAGATACTCGAAGGCGAAAGCAGTCATATCTTGTGATTAGGTGAGATCGGGAATACCGGATAAGTGTGGAACTTCCATCTATAAAACCAAATTCTTTGATTAAAAATCTTCAATGATGAAGCTTAAGGAATGAAAATATAATACGTAAATGCTCTTTTTGTGTTTTTATAAATTTCTAATAAGAATTCATTTTTTTCTTATTAGCTTTCATTTTTGCTCTGATACCAGATGTGAGACCCCCGCCCCATCTGAGATGCCCCCTCTGAGGGCACTGGCGGCGGCAGAAGCAGCGTCAGTCTCTTGCGTGGGGTAAGGATCCACACTCGGGGCCTCGCCCATGGATATCAGGACAAGAGACTAGCCCAGCGGCTCCTCCAAAATTGAACTCGAAAAAACTTCCCTCGCCTAGAAGGCACCGGCGATTCCATCAAGGAAATCATCTAGTGGGAGAATTGATCTAACGAGTCAAAGTCTTAACTATCCAAACTGATCCGACCGAACCCAAAAATCACATAGTCATATCAAAGAAGAGACTTGCACTTGGTCCATAGAGTCACCGCTTTTTTCCTCGTTTAGCGAGGCACAACCTCGCTGATTCCTTCCCACAGAACAAGGGTCTTCCTTAGGACTTAATCTAACTAACGTAACTTAATTGTAACTAATTATATTGCAAGAATCCCCCGATCTACCAACCGGCCCATGGGATAGCCAACCGCCCAACCACTGTATTGGTGGGGTTCCTTTATAAACATTTTGGTTATGTTTTGCTCGGGTACCGAGGAAAGAGTGTTGAAATACACAAGTGAATAGGGTGTGTGCGGGAACAAGCCCTTGGTTAGAGGCTGTAAAAGAGAAGATGCAATTATGAAAGAACCTTTGAAAAGGTGAGAAGAATCTATTGGGAGAGAATAAAGGGTAGCATGAGAGAATTTAGGAAGTGTGGAGTTCTTCAGGCAGATATTCAGGGAAAAGAGAAGAGGTGGAGAGAATCAGGCAAGAGGTGGAGATATTCTGGGAGTGAATCATGGAGAAATCAATGGGATTTGATGCTTGATGTAAACTCTATAAATTGAGACATAGCCCTAATGAGAATTTGCTGGTTTTTGAGTATCCATGCCTACATTAATCTATTTGCTAATTATCCACTAATTACATCTTAATTATTTGCTAATCACTTTGTTAATGATGTTGATTCTAGTGTTTGATCCACCATAGCTCATCATTATGCTCAAATTTCAACATGGTATCAGAGCCATGCCTAGAATCAATTAGGTTTATGAGCCCATTATTTAATTAATCAAGATTAGTAGATAATTAGAAAATAATCTACTTTTTAGTAGTTTTTCACTTCACCCCTTCACCCCCCCAGCCAGTGGAGGACTCCATTCACCTTGCACACTCACAATTAGGGCAAGCCCTTCTAACACAAGCTAGCCAACTCCCTTGGCTTTAAGCCTATCAAGACGACGCAGCAAACCGCCAGCCGAAATCGTCATTTTATTAGGCGTCGTTTTTTTGAAGCAGATTGGAGATTTCTTCTTGCTCAAGTCAAATCTCTCTAATTCCTCTTAGCCCAAGGTGTATTCAAGCATGCTCTACAAGCTGGTGAAGACAGAAATCAATTTCATCGAGTCTACAGTGAGATCCAAGCTCTTCATCAAATCTGCAGGTGACTTTGGTAAAACAGAGATTAAGCTTTCAATATTTGGTCAAATCTTGTGTTTCTTGGCTTAATCCTCTACTAGACTCATTGTTGCTACATTGATGCCTTTGAAAGCATTTGAGCTCATTTGAAGTGGAAGGCACCAGATCTAGACTCCCCGCATACTCTGTTTTCTGCACACAAAATAGAGCATTAATTTGAAGTGGAAGGCACCAGATCTGGACTCCCCGCATACTCTATTTTTTGCACACAAAATAGAGCATTAATTTGCTTAATCAGTGCAGGGCTAATCATTGTATTTTGGTACAATTGAGGGTTCAAATTAACCACATTAGGTATCTGATACAGATCCCTATAGCTTCAGATTGCAAATCGGAGTTGGTTTGATACTCCAACCATCCCGTACAAATTGGCTACCCTTGATTTAATGTAATTTCTGGGAAAATTATGCTGATAAATTTGTGATAATCATCATTTTACATTTAACCCTTGGTTAATGCCTGTAAATCTCACTCAAAATCAAGATTATTCACAGCCAGAGTTGCATTTAGGAATGTGCATGAGAATGAATCCTATACGCATTCTGTATTGGCCACATTGCATCAGTGTAAAAATAGGAACAGACACTGCCCTTGTCCAGAATAAGACAAGAGGTAAGACCTCCCACATAAATTTGGGTTTGCATTGCATAATGACAAAAGATAAACATCAAAAACCCAAAGAAACTATCAGCAAAACATTGAAACATGTTGCTCACATGGAGCAAAATGACCTGACGGACGAGCTCATGGCCCCAGCCATGAAAGAAGAAGAATATCTCTTTCCAAGAAGAGGATCCACACCAAGAAGAAAAGCTGAAGGAAGACATGGACACAAGAAGAGAAGCTGCCCCAAGAAGACTGAAAGAAGAGACGGATGCGTGGAGAGAAGCTGCCACGACAAGAAGAGTGAAGAAAAGAGAAGATGTGAGGCTCCAAAGAGTGAGGAGCCATGTGAAAATCTCTGAGAGAGAGAGAGAGAGAGAGACCCCACAATCCAATGTAACCTGCCCCAACAAAGTAAAACCACCTCTGAGCCACCGATGATGTAGGCCACGTGGTAGATGTATGTGTGAGCACTTTAGTCAAGGTCGCGGGCACTTATAGTAGCCTTGGACACATAGAGAGAGAGAGTGTCAAGGACTATGGAGTTTAGGGACTTGAGGCACTGGTCGCGGACTCTCAAGTAAGAGAGAAACTTGATACAGGGTCCAGGTGTGCTAAGATAACTTGAGGGGAGGAATAGACACTAGTCACGGGCTATCAAGTAAGGGGAGGCAAACTTGGTATAGGGTCTAGGTGTGCCAAGATTATTCACTTGAGGGGAGCTGTTGAAATATACAAGTGAATAGGGTGTGTGCGGGAACAAGCCCTTGGTTAGAGGCTATAAAAGAGAAGATGTAATTGTGAAAAGGTGAGAAGAATCTACTGGGAGAGAATAAAGGGTAGCATGAGAGAATGTAGGAAGTGTGGAGTTATTCCTGTGAAAAGGTGAGAAGAATCTACTAGGAGAGAATAAAGGGTAGCATGAGAGAATTTAGGAAGTGTGGAGTTATTCCTGTGAAAAGGTGAGAAGAATCTACTAGGAGAGAATAAAGGGTAGCATGAGAGAATTTAGGAAGTGTGGAGTTATTCAGGGATATATTCAGGGAAAAGAGAAGAGGTGGAGAGAATCAGGCAAGAGGTGGAGATATTCTGGGAGTGAATCATGGAGAAATCAATGGGATTTGATGCTTGATGTAAACTCTATAAATTGAGGCATAGCCCTAATGAGAATTTGTTGGTTTTTGAGTATCCATGCCTACATTAATCTATTTGCTAATTACCCACTAATTACATCTTAATTATTTACTAATCACTTTGTTAATGATGTTGATTCTAGTGTTTGATCCACCATAGCTCATCATTATGCTCAAATTTCAACAAAGAGTTCCCAGGCCCCCTAGCCGGCGCTTCAAGCAAAATTTAAGGTGGGCATACCACTTACACACCCAATATGAAATTGCCGTTATTATAACAAATTCGACTATCTTTAAAACAATCTTTCAATGAAAATCATAGTATTACTGATCATAATCCTCCAAAATATTGAGTCCATTGTTTTACAAAATATATCATCCGGACTCTCCGTTGAAGACCAATTGGTCAAGCAACGAGATCCAATATCAAAATTCAGTTCACAAAAGTCAATCTTTTCAGTTTATCCGTATCTTCCTCCACATACGCATGGGTGTCCTAGCAACGGCGAGCCCGTGCATCACCTGGTCAGAACCCTCTAGGATCCTACTTAGGTGTCCTAGCACTTCACTCAGGGACCGCTTCGTTGGTCCTCACCCATCGTACACCGGAAGTGCACCATTTTAACCATACCGAGGCTGGTCAAGACCTCGGCAGGCTTTAGCACGAGCGACGTCCCTCGACGACTCCTCGCCAGCTGTTGCCCAATGAGTCTCTTCTTAGTTAAACATATCCCAAATGCTTCCTTCATCAGCATTCTGGCGTAAAACAGTCCTTTAAAAGAAAACAGAGATTATATGCAAGTAAAATTCCCGATTCGAGATTGGTTCCACAAAACCCTTTTCCCTTAATCCACATTTTCTTAATGAGAATCATTGATCTCTCATCAGGGTAATTTACCCATCATTTGACTAAATTTCCAACTAGATTCTTAGTGATTTTGGTTAAGGGAAAACTACGCTAATTCAACGGTAGTCTATTCTTTGTATCGAAAATTGGAATTGGTCATGAGGTTTTTGCTTGATTCAGATTCGAGAGATGGGCAAGTAGTTTACTAGTCGCCCCTCTCACAGTCGTGGTCTAACCAAAATTATTCGGTTTACTTCTAACTTTGATTCCAAGGATTTTCTTCAGATAAACATCTATTGAACTTCTAACCATAAGGAAAATTCCAACTTTATGAATTTCATTCCTTCCTAACCATAATAGATTAAGAAATGGTTCTATATGAGAATATCAGATTTTTATAAAAATACTCTTCTTCCATTAATCTAATTTTGGGTAAATATCAATTTAGTGATTTATCCACATAAAATATCTAAGAATATTCTTTCTACCAATTTAATTATCAACCCTGATTCTCTAGGTGGAATTATCAGCCCTAATTCTCGAGGTGGAATTATGGTGAAAATTCCTCTTTTGTCACCAAAATTAAATTTAAACCTTTCTCTACTTAAAATACCATAAAATTTCTTCTTTTAATTAAATACAAATATCTAATTTTTTTTGAATACGCTTAAAATTCCTCTTTTGCATTTAAATGATTGAATTCCAAATGTCATGGAAATTTCTCTTTTGTCATAAAATAAATTTATCTAAAATTTCTCTTTTTTTAAATTAAATAAAAATATCCATTATTTCAAATATGCCAAAAATTTCTCTTTTTGTATTCAAATGATTGAATTCCAAATGTCATGGGAATTCCTCTTTTATCATTTAAAAATTTCTTATGCATATAAAATAAATTTATCTAAAATTTCTCTTTAAATTAAATAAAAATATCCATTATTTTATTATACCAAAAATTCCTCTTTTATCATTTAATTACTTGGATCTCAATTACCATGGGAATTCGTCTTTTTGCATAAAAATAAATTTACCAAAAATTTATCTTTTCTTTTAATTAAATAATTATGCATAAATACTAATTTTTTCCAATGAATATGATGAAAATCATTCTTTTTGCATAGGATGTCCAATCGTAGAATATGGTAGAAAGTCCTCTTTTAGCATTATGCATAAAATAATATATGTATTATTTTCTAAAATTTTACCATAGCTTTACTGCTATTACTGATAATTTTTAATTTTTCTTAAAAGAATAAAACATTGTAATCCAGATATGATAGAAGATCTATTCTTAAGCTTAAATCTAAACTATGAATTTAAATCATAATTTTAACCATAATCATAAACTGAATTATGATTATTCTACTAGATTAAGTTATTTCCATTATTCCTCCTTTTCCAAATTGATAGGATTATCTCTTTCTCATTTAGAATCAATTAAAGTAGTTTTTTTAACTACTTATAAATAATCTAAAAGAATTTACCATTTTTTTGTTAACATAAAAGCATAAAAATATAATTTTCTTATCCTCTAGCTTAACAAGCTTAGAGTTTGGTTATGAAATAAGAATTTGTCAATTGAGAAGCATTCTTTTGCTAAAGAATTAGCCATGGGAATGACTATTCTTTTTGAAGAGAGAGATATACATAAGAAAGCATTCTAAATAAGCATAAAGATTAACTTTTTCTTGATTACACATTAAAATTCTTAGGGAAAGCTTGATTAGAATTTAAAACAACCAATTAGAAACTTCTCAAGTTTGAGAGGGGTTGAGAAGAGAAGTCATTTGAGAAAATTAACAAAAAAACCATAAAATTCATTCTCACCTCAAAGATTAGCTTGCTTCTTTTTCTAGAAGTGAAGCCCTTAACCAATCAATTGGTTTAGCAAGTGGAGAAGAGAGCTCCAAGAGTTGTTTAAGAGAGAGAGAAGCTCCAAGCTCCCCAAAAGTAGAGGATTTTTTAGGGATAATAGAAAATTGATTATGTTAATGTAATACTGGCATGGTATAGCTCACAGATGAGAATACAAAAGAATTAGGGTCTATTTATAGGTGAGTGAGGCCACTAACTGAGTCCAACTAGGTTCTAGAATTTTCCAGCTTCAGTTTGATTGAATTTGGATAAGATTTGGACCAGTTTAGCTTCCCTTTTGATCCAGTTTGATCCAGGAGAGAGGAGAGATAAAAATATCATAATTTTTTTGAATTAAAAACCCTTCCACACATGTGAAGGAGGCGCCTACCTGAAAGGTCCCCCTCTCCTTACCAAGGTGTCAAAAAATCATCATTTCTCCAAAATATCTCATTTTTTAAGTAATATCTCTTAATTTTTAACTAATAAACCTTGTACTCAGTCAACTCTTCATCTTATGTGAGCATTTACTCATTTTTGGGTATGTTCTTTTATATATTGGATTTATCTCATCCCAACACTTGGATTAATCCTATTGGCCCATTGGAACCTTAATTGGACCATAATCCAAAAATTTCTAAAAATCTAGACCCTTAGGCTAGGATCCCTTATATCATTTTTAATTAATTCCTAATGCACCTTGGAGAATTTATTTTGAACTTCTATTTTAGGGAAATATATTTTTGATATTAGGAGAAATTTTATATCTAAAAATATCTTAATATTGAATTATCTCTCTCTAGAATTTTTCTTCTCTCTAGACAAAAACAAGGAAAAACAATATTTTCCTATATTCTGAAATAGGGAATGATTACAAGGGATTGAGGTAAAAGCTTATTCACTATTCAGGCTGAGGAGGAATCTTACATTGGCGATTCCTTCAAGGTATCAACAAGCATGAGAAAGTAATTCTTTTTGTTCTTATGTAGGTGATTGGGAAGCAGCTTACACTTGAAGAGATGAGTGGCGAGCTCAATAAGTAAGTTATGTACTTTTATTTATGCATTCTTTTAACATAAGGTTTTCTATTTCCATATTTATTTGATTTGTGTTTTCCAATCAAAAAGCTTTTATGCAAATCCAAGCTGTGATGATAAATAAGTTGAATTGCCACCCATGCAAGGAAGTACAAGAACAATATCCACACTCAAGCTCACAAGCTTCCCTTCAAGAGTTCTACTTTGCTTTTTGAGATTGGGTATGTTTTATATTTTTTAGATAATAGTAATTTTTATTGATTTTGCAACAATGTGATGAGCTATGGTGGATCAAATGCAAAGATCAACAGTGATTAGCAAGTAATTAGAAGGTGATTAAGAGGAGATTAGTACACAATTAATATAATAGCTTAATGTAGGCATGGATACTAAAAAACCAGTAATTTCTCATTAGGACAATGCCTCAATTTATAGCTTTTACATCCACAAGGTGCTAAGCATCTCTAGTCCCACTGATTTCTCCTTGATTTGTGCCACCTCCCCTACATCTAGGGGCACCTTTTCCTAGAATCTTTCCACACCCCTATATTTACTCCTGCTACCCTTGATTCTCTCATTCGGTAGATTCTTCTCACCTTTTCACTGCTACCCACTCAATTACAGACTCCCTTTTACAATCTCTAGCTAAGGGCTTGTTCCCGCACACACCTATTCACTTGCATATTTCAACACCTCCCCTCAAGTGAATAATGCTAGCACACCTGGACCCTATACCAAGTTTCCCTCTTACTTGGTAGCCCGCGACTACTGCCTCAAGTCCCTAACTCATAGTCCTTGACACTCTCTCTCTATGTCTACAAGGCTACTACAAGTGCCCGTCTAAAGTGCTCACACATACATCTACCACATGGCCTACATCATCGGTGGCTCAGAGGTGGTTTTACTCTATTGGGGCAGGTTACATTGGGTTGTGGGGATTCTCTCTTCCTCTCTCAGAGAAAATATTCTGACTCCTCTACCTCAGGAGTCTCCATGAAGTTTGTCGATGGCAATCCTTCTTCATTTGGTTTTTGCTGTAGCAGTCTCTATTCATGGCCCCATTCAAAGGACCATGCATAGGCATACCCGGAATACTTGTTCCACCTTGATGCATCAAATATGGAGGCAAGTTATCCTTTCCAAGAATAGAACCATGATTCCCATCAGCATGGTGCATACTAGATTGAGGAGCATGCAATGCATTTGCATGTGAAGGTCCATGTGGGTGCACGTGGCTCGTAAATGTGGCGATATGACCATGTGGCAACTATAAGGATGCCATGTGCACCCATAGAGATCAAGAGAGTTTGAAGAATCAGATATGGTCTTCATTCGAGTACGACCAAAAAGAAGTTCTTTATCCTTAGAAGTACACAGCCTTAACTCTTATATATATAAATGTATCAAGTCATTTTTTTAAAATTTTCATTACCCTTTCATTGTCATGCTTCCATGCCAACCCCCACATAGATTCTGATTTTTCTAGCCACCCCAGCCCCAGCCCCCCACACAGATTCTAAACTCATTTGGTGTAGTCTTTATGTAATAGAAACACAACACGAATTAAGTCATCGAAGTAGATCCAAGGACCATATTGGCATTATTCTTCCACAACAGATTCTAGAGATTCAGAGCAGATTCAAGAGCGTCTTCCAGGTTATTGATTTTTTCGCCAGTCAGCTGTGTTGGAAAGACAATGCAAAATTAGGCAGCAGTAGGCAGATGCTTTTGGATGCACTGTATCACACCATCCTTCTAGGCTCCTTCTAGGTAGTTATTTTTGGTGACTTATAGGTGTTTGGGTTGATATCATCCCAATCTGTTGTAATGGGTTCAAGTGATGAAGGGAAACATGTGATAAAGCAAACACGTGTAGAGAAGCTCTTTGACTTTTTGTAAGAATCAGGTGCACATGATATGTTTGTGTCCTACATAAGTAGTGCTTCAATGTAGGTGTTGACTTATTTTCACTTATTAATCATTTGAAAGAGTACTACCAAGAAGAAATGGAAGCTTTCATTGCCTTGATAGCTGTTGATGGTACTTTAGACATTGAAGATATAAGGTTTGAGCATCTTAGTAGTTGGGCAAAAAAAGGTGAGGTTGGGCAAAAAAAGGTGAGGTTGCATAAGAAGTATGATGCAATTGCCTTGACAGTTGTGCTAATGGTACTTTATATATTGAAGATATAAGGTTTGAGAATCTTAGTAGTTAGGCAAAGACATCTTTAGAAAAGGTGAGGTTGCATAAGAAGTATGATGCAATTCCTGAGCATGTGAAAATAACTATGGATCAGTGCAAGCTACATAACAAAAAATGCAGGCTCCTTCAACATTATGTAGCCTTACTTTTCTATTTGCATGCATAAACAACAATGAGGAAGATGAAAGAGTAGTCTCGACACTTTTGGTGTGCAGTCTGTAGAATTTTTAGGGGATATTAAAAATCAAGAAGAAATGAATGTCGTGGAAATGGTCTTGGATAAAAGGCACAAGAAGAAATAATTAGCAAGGATTTTGATGCTATTGATTTTAAGGCAAGCTTAATTGTGCCAAATAATTAGCAAGGATTTTGATGCTATTGATTTTAAGGCAAGCTTAATTGTGCCAAATATCAGGAAAAGGATGTTTCTATAGAGGTTTCTGAAAAGGAAATCATTCTTCCATGCCTACCATCCTTCTGACTCAAGGACGATAAAAATTTTACACTCCTCATAGATATTTTGAAGAGAAGACCATTTTCTTGGATTAATAGCAGATGCATGTCAAGTTACTTCAAACTTTATAGATCCTGATGAGGTTGATGAATTTTTAGTGCTTGATATAGAAGCAAGGAGAACTTTCATTGATGCACCTAGGGCTTTAGAAATGTGCCTTAAAAAGATTGAGGAATAGGAAAGGAATATCTCCACAGAAGAAGAATTTACAGCTATTCAAGAAAGCATGGGAATCTCAAAAATGGGAAGACATCCACCAAAGACACCATGCTCAGAAGGAGAGATCCCTCCACAAGGTTCAACTGACTTGTGGTAGGATAGGCAACTTGTTGAAGATGAGAATAAAAAGGTATTTATAAGCATAAATTCATAATCTATTTTTTGTAAAGTTTTTTTTGTTGTCTATGTGCAGCTTGAGATAGCAGATGAAGATGGATTCCTTGGATGGGGTGGAGGTAAACACATTTTGTTGGTAGAGATTCAACCCTTGTACACTATATTTCAAAGATACCTCTAGATGTGTTGATCATTTACCATTCAAAGTATTCAGATAATCCACACATTCCATTAATTGCCTTAAAGGTTTTGTCAAGATACTAAGGATATTCTAAGATGCAACATAATCTAGAAATGATCATGTTGCTAGAGAAGGAGGAAGCTATACATATATTTGGATATGGACCAAGATTGTGGGCATCAAGGGCATGGTATTTTTTATGTTATGCAGCTTATGCTAAGGCAGTCCTTGATTTGAATACATGTTCTCTTGGAGGCTATCAATGCGAAAAGTTAATGAGATATAAAGGCAAGCTACCCAAAGAAGATGAGGGCAAACATTTATCTCAAGAGGACTACACTGAAAAGGAGGGTGACCAACTGTCTAAAGAAAATCCTGAAAAGGAGGGCAAACTCTCTAAGGAAGAGAAACAAAGGAAGAAATTGAAAAGAAGGATACTTTTTTAAAGAAGACTTTCCCTACTTGTATTCAAAAAAATATATGTTATATAGTATTTATCTTAATGCAAAGTAATTTTTGGTGTGGGTTGCTCATTTAAAAGTGACTTTCTTCAAAATTTTATAATAATTTCTTCAAACATTTTGTTACATAGTATTTATCTTAATGTAGAGTAATTTTTGGTGTACAATGTGGGGTGCTCAATTAAAAGCAAACACTTTCTTCAAGATTTGCATCATCAGCTTTTTTTCCATCTCAATCTTTTGGTATATAGTGTGAACTTTCTTCAAGATTTGCATCATCGACCTTTTTTCCATCTTAATCTCCATCTTGCATAAAGATACACTTTATTGAGCATGATGAATGTTTATAATATGTTGATGTTAATAATATTAGCTATATTTTGGTGGTATAAACTAACTTGGTTTTTAAGAGTTACATTGTATCACAAAAAGATCCATAAGATTGTGGCACCATTGGTGGAAAAGTGTTTGGTGAATATGGATGCAACATAGGTCCACCATAAGCTTCTTTGCCTCTATCTGCATCTTGCCTCAAGCTTGTGATCCCATCATGTAACTCTTTGCTCATAGAGTCAAACCTATCCATCGTGAACTGAAATCTTTAGTCCATCCTTTCAATAATAGTTTGCATGAGATACATCATGTTGTTCATGTTCATGTCCACGCCTTCTTTAGGTATTTGTGGAGCATTTTCCTCTTGATGCATCCCTTCATTGATATTGCCACTAATTTCTTCTTGCATAGCTCCTTGAGCATCCTGAAACCAAGAATAAGAGAGCCATGAGTTTTATAAACAACAAGACTAAAGAGCAATAATAATATGATCCCTATGGTTATCCTACCTTCATCCATAGAATATGCCTCTCTATTTGAAGCCATGGTGCAACAAAGAGTGAGTAACCTCAATAATATGGTACATAGGCAAGTAATGCAATGCTTTCCATGCAAAGGCCCACATAGTATTGCAAAGTGTCCCCACAAAGACCCTTTTCACCACCAAATCTCCTAAGTGTTCCAAGCACTCTGAATCCACTGCAAAATCCCAATGGTATTCCTCGTTAGAGGCACAAGTTACAAGTGCAGATTCGACCATGCTTACAAGGATTATCCCAACAGAAAGAAAAATAAAGTGACAATTTCCCTCATGATCAAAGCATCTGCTATCACTTCGATTAGCCTTAACTTGTTAAGAGTGCATGGAGGCCTTATTCATACAGACCCCCTTAATGCCATCACTAGGCTTCAATCTAAGACAAGAAGGGCAACAATCAAGGGAATGTCCAAGGCTAATAATAAGTAGAAATCCCAAGATTTAACTTCAAGCATCTTGAGGTGCAAGATTGCAAGAGCCCCTAAAAAAGCCACAGTACAAAAAAAGAAGACCTTGACATGAAAAAACATAATGCATGATCAATTGTCAAGGAAAATGACATTATAACTACTATTGAAAGTGATTCAGCTGAGAGCTTTAAAGCTATCTTCCTTGTGGAGACATTGAATGATCTCCTGCGTAAACCTGCTCTTAAGGAAAATAAACCCATAGATTACGAGAACCTTCCCAAGAAACTTAAGGAGTATCCCAACCCTATGTTGGAGAAATAGAAGCACCCCCAAGAGCTTGTGATGAGGAAGGTAGATATGTTGAACAACTAGAGCCACTACTAGAGCAAGTAGTCAAGTATAAATCATTGTCCTTGCATGAGTCTATCCTAGATCCTATCCCAAAACAAATCATTGACCTTTCCTAAGTGTATCCAAGAACCAATCATAGAATCATTGAGGTAACCTTAGAGTGTGTCAAATGCCTCAAACAAATCACCAACCATTCTCAAGAGGCTGTAAAGAGACCTAATTTTTGATCCTCTACCTCTAGAACCAATCTAATTGGATCCCACTTTGCTAGTTGTCGTGATGGAGGACGAAAGTTAGTGGGGGATGAACCTTCCATAGGTAATCATAGTCACAGTTACATTTTCTCCAAGGTGATAACCGACAACTTTATTTAATTAACCTCAGAGGCACCACCTCCTAGGGAAGGATCATTGTATATCTCTTACACATCGGCACTATTAAATTTTTGATCTTGAATTATGATCTAGTATGTTTGGCAAGTAAGGTTGTTTCTAAATGGATGAGTGTGAAAGGAACAAGATGTAGAATAGTCTCGAAGATTAGTCAAAAGTTGTGCTTATGATGGGAACATTTGGAGCCACACGTTTTGTATGATTTGGACCACTTATTTTATGTAATGTATGGAGATCGTTAGAGCTATAAAATCTAGATGCATTTGACATTTGGATTAATGAGAGCTTAATTATTATGTAATTTAGTTGCTTCATAGTGCTTAGTCTATTGTCTCTTGATTTTTAGTCAGAAAACTTAATCATGACCTTAATCATTTTTTACATTCCTCATTAGCCATGGATAATTTTGAAATTTTAAAATTTGGATTATATATTCCTACACACACACATGCACGCATGCACGTACGCATGCATACATGCACGCACACACACATACATATACACATACATACATATGTATATGTGTGTGCATATACACATACATATGTATATGTGTGTGCATATATATGTATGTATGTATGTGTGTGCGTGTGCGTGTGCGTAATATTTCTATACATATATATAATATTATATATACAAAGAACCACCCTTTCATGAAGACCACTAAGAACTTCATCCTCTTATAACATCTTGATCAGAAACATGGGTAAGGTAGATATGTGTTTTGATTAAAAATGGGTAAATCTAAATGATGCCATAGGCCACATGGATTGACCACTTCTAGTGTTAATAAATATGAATAAGGATTGGAGTAAATGAGATCAAGGTTTAAGATAAGGCCAAGGGTCTTATGTACTTTGTCTCTTAGATCAATGGATGAGAATGGTTATGATGATCTAGCTTTAATTAGTGTGTCATTATGTTCAAATTATCTTAATCTTGAAACATGAAACGATAAATTACTTTGATCCATACTAAATCTATGATTATTTACATGGTATCAAGGCTAAAATGAACACAAAGGAGCTTGGCTAGAAAGAATAAGTGAGATTTAGGGTTTTTTTCTCTTCATCAAGGGATTAGGTTTTTTTAATCCATTTGCATTAGGTTGCATGTACAAGTAGAGAGAGGTGAGGAGAGGCTTAGTTGGAAGCCATCGTCATTTCCAAAGATGCTCAGTAGATGTAACAAATCATAATAGGTGCGCTCTTTGTTTCTTCACATACTCCAACCAAGAACAATTTCAATACTGCTCCATAAAAATACCTCTAAACAAATTCAAAGGGTCAAATTACATGGGCATTGACATCGCCAACAATGTTGGGTACCCACCAAAGAATTTTGCATCAAAAAATTGGGATCTACATCAACATGGTCATCATCAAAGTCATCTAAGAATTGGGATTTTTCCTCAACATGGTCATCATCAACACATTTCCCCACGTAACCATTTTTTTGGATGTTACATATGCAATAAAAATTGTTTACACATCATTCCTACATGTGTAAGTGGGGACTTATGATGTTGAGGCTAATAAATTCCATCTAATTGGTGCAAAGGCCAACCCCAAGATTACTAGTTCTAGTGTGCAAGACAATGACATCAACAAAGGGGAGGAAAATGGGCTTGGGTTCTTGGTAGTAAATGCATTTGTGATACGTGTAAGTGGATGCGACAAAACCTTGATCATACAGCCACCACTAACGTTAGGCATGTAGCACATGTATTTTGATCTTAGAACCTTTGTCAATTTGACACTGAGGTGGAGTGCTCAAATTTAGGTTCAAATACCAACACCAAATGGTATGATTGTTTATTCTAAGTTAGACATGTGTTGTGATTGTAAGTGGATGAATGTAAATGACATCATGAGAATGAGGTGGTGCTAGATGAGCTCATGGACTACATGGGTTGACCACGTGTGGGGTGAGGATGGGTAAAGGGTTAAAGTAAATGAGATCAAGCTAAGGTGGATGATAAGGCCAAGGTTCTATGTATGTGATGTCCTTTGGCTCTTGGATCAATGACTAAGAATGACTACACGTTACTTGCCTTGATTAGTGTGCCATTATGTCAAAATTATCTTAATCTCATTTTATTTTCTTAATCTTTAAGAACATGATTTGAACATAAAGTGCCTTGATTAGTGCACGACCATCTAGTAGATCGATACTTTGATCTCAACAATTTAGTAGCAATTATGTTGTCTTTCAAATTCAAGTTTAGTGCTATGTCAAAATAAAGCACCTTTCCATGGATTTTCTCATGCAATCATTCATTGCATGATAGTTTCATGATATTACTCATCATAGATACCGTTATAATTCTTATTACATCTTTATTCAAAGTTCAAGCACCTTCTCATGGATTTTCTCATGCATATAGTTTCATTTTGATATTACTCATCATAGATATGACCATTATAATTATTACTATATCTTTATTCAAATTTATATCTATGAAAGGTTTTAGATGGTTATGCTTGTAGTGACGTGGCTCCTACACTTCTTTGGATAGTCTTCCTCAGCTTCCTTGGTGCCAACACTTCTTTGGATAGTCTTCCTTGGTGCCAACACTTCTTTGGATAGTCTTCCTCAGCTTCTATCTTTATTCAAATTTATATCTATGAAAGGTTTTAGATGGTTATGCTTGTAGTGACGTGGCTCCTACACTTCTTTGGATAGTCTTCCTCAGCTTCCTTGGTGCCAACACTTCTTTGGATAGTCTTCCTTGGTGCCAACACTTCTTTGGATAGTCTTCCTCAGCTTCCTTGGTGCCAACACTTCTTTGGATAGTCTTCATCAGCTTCCTTGGTGCCAACACAATACCCCCTTCTTCCCAGTGTTCCTTATCCTTCCCTCCATGGTCTACTTTGGCAAATCTCTTCTTTAGTGACATCTCATTCTATGGTGCATTATTAATGACACTGAATTGAGTAGTGGTGGGAAACCTAGCCTAAGTGGTGTGCCCATGGTCATCAAGTGCAAGCATTGAATTGAGTAGTGGTGGGAAACCTATATCCATAAATGGTGAATTGTTCCATCAAGTGCAGACATCTTTATGGTTATCAAAGTGTGGATATTTATGGATGGGCATCCTCTTGGATGAAATATGTGGATGTTACAAGGACATCTTCTTATTAGGTACCTTCCACCACCTAATAAATACTCCCAATCTCCACACAAAGGAAGCATCTACATTGAATGGTCACAAAGAACTACCAAGTCCATCTCAGTAAAAGCATCAATTGGTGAGAAGCTTAAGGATGCCTATACCTATATCTTCTAGATGAAAGAACCATATGCGTCTCAAGAAGCATATGACGTGTATTCAAACATAATAGAGAACATGGAATTCCTAGAATCATATTGGTGGATTCTTATGCAAAAAAAAAACATGGAGGCCACGCTCAAAAGGCATTAGTCCACAATCAAATACCACACATGAAGGAGCAACAAAAGCTACTCAAAACCAAGGAAGATCTACTTGAGATAAACAAGAGCTACTCAAAACCAAGGAAGTATAGCTAAATGAGAAGCAAGATAAGGTACCCACAAAGTGGTTGTTTATAATAGTTACTCCATATGTTGTAGTTATGTTCATTCCCAATGTGCCTACGGTGTGACATTGAGAGGCTCTTAGTTATAGAGTATCATCTCATGTACAGATGCAAGATGAAACAAGATAAAGAAGAAAGAAATTACATATATATTGGAAGCCAGCCCAAAATTCTCGAAGGAAGGCCCTATAAAAGCTCCCAACCAAGCCAAGGAAGACTTAGTTATGAAGCCAAAAGACTTGAGGCTACAAGTGAAGCAACCTAATTCTAGCAAACAAGCTAAAGAAGAGAGAAATTACATATTTATTGGAAGCTAGCCCAAAATTCTCAAAGGAGGAACCCATAAAAGTTCCCAACCCAAGCCAAGGAAGACTTAGTTGTGAACACAAAAGACTTGAGGCTACAAGTGAAGACAAAATACTTGAGGCTACAAGTGAAGCAAAATGCATGCTTTAGGAGAGAGCTAGAGTAATAAAAAATTCTTTAGTAGAGAGCTAGAGATCTACAACAACGTTCTAATTAATGCTTTTGTAGAAAGCTATAAATAGAGTACTCACAAAGCAAAAATCTTTAGAGAAGGACCTCACTGTTGCATTGGTGGATCTACAAAAGGCAACAATACATGGTTAGTTGGATACCATAAGAGTTGTGGTGGAGAGGCAAAGGAGAGAGCACAAAGGCCATCTAAAGTTTTGCAACCGAATGGGCAAACTACATACAACATTAGAAAGATCTCTTGCAGATAGAGTTGCAACCGAATGGGCAAACTACATAGCACATTAGAAAGATCTCTTGCAGATAGAGTTGCAAAGATAAAGAAGCTTCATGAAGAGTTGGCAAAGGCCAAGTCTATACATGACCATCAAAGGCATTACCGAGAGGCAAGGAGCTCAAGGTGAGACTAGACTAGTTGCTATCATAAGTAGCCAATGTTAGTGAGTTTTCATGTTGTCCAAGGTCACCCTCAGTCTTATAGCCTCTATATTTCCATAGTAACACTCTCATTTCTTCAACGTAACATTAATAACATGAAACCACTAATGCCACATTACATCACTTGCATCATTGAGCACACGACCCCTTACACACATCCCTCGGATATGGATTTCTTCCACACCACCATGGCTTTGCAAACACCCCAAAACATCTCATGGTGAAAAATATGGTGTTGCATTCTTCAATATGTAACTATGCTTGATGGAAATGAAGAGCAGATGATCAAGCTTTATTGGAGCCAATGACTTGACACCCAAACCACCTTTAGAAGATCTACTTAAAGAGATTCTTTAATGGTAAAAAATTGAAGCCTGGTTTATGATAAGATCAACCAAAAAATATCTAGAAGTAAATAATAACATCATCTATAATCTAGGGGGATTCATTTTGCTGTATTATAGGAGCTTTATTCAGCTTCACCAATGTGATAATAAAAGCTTATTCCTTTGAGAAATTTAGTTTCATAGACCCTTTGGGTTTTTTTAAATACATGAATAAGAGCTATCTTTATTTTTTGCTAATTTATAACCTCCCTCCCTTCCTCCCTTCCTCGCTCCCTCACTCACTCTCTCTCTCTCTCTCTCTCTCTCTCTCTCTCACACACACACACACACACACACACAACACACACACACAACACACACACACACACACACACACACACACACACACACACACACACACACACACACACACATGCTCACGCACACACACATTTGGTGATGGGCTAGTGGAGAGAACATCCCCTCTATTTAAGCTCATAGTTTCCCTATGATTGTCACAAATCTAATTAGTTAACTAAGAAATTTGCAAGGATGGTAAAATAATACTTTATGCAAGGATTAGTGGATTATGGCCAAGATATGAAGAAAATTGCTTAAGGACAATAGATCCTAAGGATAGAATTGTACATGGTGTCATGTATCGCTATTTACAAGTTGTGAGTGTTGAGGCTAGTTTGAGGTAAGCTACCAAAGGAAGGCTAGGTTCATGGGTTAAGAATAGTAGGCTAAAGAGCCTAATGAAATGTATGCATGGGGGAAATATTGTATGGGCAAACATGTAGTGCATACATGGGGGAAATAATGACCAAGAAGCATTAAGTGTTGAAAAACAGGTGCATATATTATTGCTCAAGTTGGTAGTATATATAAGAGGGGTGGATGATTGACCTTATACCATGCTAGGTTTTCTTATTTCAAGAATCTTTACTTTACTAGCTTGGTATTATCTTTTCTAATCATATATGGATATGGAGGTAAGGGTGCTAGGGTTAAGGCTTGATGGGCTTGAAATTTGTTGTTAAAGCGTTAGGTTTACCTATTGGTGATAGCATGGGAGTGGGGATCTTTGCATCATGGGCCTCTTTATTTAATCAAGGTTATGGAGTGCATGCATGAGTTTTGGGGTGAACATCAATGTTATTATATGAGAGGTTTCCTTATCTCTGTATGTAAGGTTTAAGGTTGTTTTAGAAAAGTTCGATGAGTAAGAGAATTTTTGAGATCTCACGGATGTAAGCCTAAAGACATTGGATATTGGAGAGATTGCATCCAAAAGTAGGCTTTAACTTCCAAATTGAACTTCAAATATTGGGATTCTATAGAATATTGATCAAGGTACATACATCACGATTGATGCTGGTGTAGAATTTGGTCAATTAATGGGTTGAAAAGCAACACTTACAATTTGGATCAACAGTTCTAAGTTGTGCATATCAATTGCACATTAGTTGAGTATGCACTAGGCTATTTTTGTAGCATTTATATGATAGTGATGTGTGTAGACATAGGCTAATAATGGTTGGGGCACTTTTTCCCTCTTTTGGAGGTTTTTTCCCCCAAGCGTGTGTATACGCACTCTTATGAGTGTGTAAGTGACATTATAATGTCACTTCACTTATACTTCACTCACTCTCATCAAACTACTTTGAGTGTTGTGATTCCATCTATCTCTTCTTGCTAGCTACTTCACTCACTCTCATCAATCTACTTTGAGTGTCATGCTTCCATCTATCTTTTCTTGCTTGCTACATCTATACATGTGTGTTGCTACATCAATCTACACTAACAACAATTAGTATCAGAGAAAGTTCTTTTTATCTTTTCCTTGAATTACTCTTTTGAGTGCCTCACATTAAGCTATCCTCTTAGGTGGAGAAGGTATGCCATATAGTGTGCTCATACCTACGTTAACAACAACATTAACAAGATTTTTAATGTGTTTTGAAGCGTTTTCGCATGTTTCAAGGCTCATTCACATGCTATAAGGTTTCCATAGTGTGAGTTTGAATTTGTCACGGAACCTTGTTGTACTTCTTGAAGAAACAATTAAAAACTCACAAATTCCCAAATGTGAGGAAAGCAACCTTTTTGTTTTGAAATGGTTTAAGTAAACAAGTCTAAATCTATATACCTACCTTAATGTCAAACGAGGTGATGATGAAAAGATTAATTTACATTTGAAGTTGAAATAAACTTGAATAATAAATATGAAACTTGGCAATCATAAGATTGAGTCAAGAGTAAGAAGGTCGTACCTTACATATATTCGATTGCAATGATGTTCTACATTGAAAATACCTCATTGAAAATTATAGAGAAAAATGAGAAAGCAATGTGAATTGATTAAAACATAATTTTTCTAAACTATAAATATAATTCCAACTTGTAAACATAACCCGATCAAGGTTATTTATTTATGAATTCTTCCAAACCTAACTAAGGTTATATTAAACTCAGGGTAAAAAATAAGATACTTTCATGAATATATTTCTCCTATATAAATCTAAAATGATAGAAAATGGGGCAAACGTTTTCAACAAATGCCCTAAAATGTCCAAAATTGGGAGAATATTTTCTAAAACCCTTCAAAACGACCAGATGAATGTTTTAAGATACTAGGTAATTTGTTTTGAAAAAAAATCCCAAAATAGCCAATTGGCGAAGATTAACCCCTATTTGTTTCCTTGATTAAAATATGATCTTATAAGAAATAAAACCTATACTAATATGGTTTGAAATTCTATGCATAAATATTTAAGCATAATCACTATTTTGTAAGGATAGTAATGAGAAGCTTACTTGTTGGAAAGTGCTCGAATCACTTTCTGAAAGATAAATCTTACATAGGAATATTGGAGGAATTATTTACTAAATATTATAGAGGGTAGCAACTTACTTGCAAAGTGTCGGATAGCTTTGCTACAAAATACGTCATTAAAAGGACACAAATATCACAAGAATATGTGAAATTTTAATTTTCTAATAATTAAAATGGGGAAACTTACTTAGGATGGACTGCAAAATATTAGTTAGAAGAAAACAAATTGACAAATAACAATTTTTTATTTTATGCAAGTAATCAAATTACACAAGGCCAATACTGAACTGGTAAATCATCAAAGATTTTGCATATACTAATTTGTAGGTTCGTTTCAATTCGTAATATAATATCAGACTTCAATTGTTAATTTATAAAATTTAGAAAGTGTAGTTATTACATAGCTTTCACCCACAATTCGTAAAAAGTCAGAAGCTCGTATGTCGAAGAGTAAGTGGGAAAAGAAATATTTATTGATGCTGAAAATTCAACTAATAACCATGGATCTGAAAATCTCCAAAAGCTTGAGAATATTGTTCAATGAATGCATCCGATGTAGAAAATAACTCCTTAACGTCAAAATAAATCCAAATAATAATTCATCAAAGAGGTCTTCAAAAGAGTTGAAAATTTGTCAAAGAAGATAACCAAGGTAATAATTTCTTGATGCCGAGCATTGCGCAAAAACCACATCTTGCTAGATTTTTCCAAAAATAAAATATTTCGTGTTGATATTTTGGATGCCCACGAATTGCACTTGTAAACCCACTTTGAAATTATGTGAAAACTTCATTTTAAATATTTTTGTAAGCTTTTTTTAATCAAGCTTTTTAATGTTAAGCTTTTTAGCTTTAAATTTTAAAGCTTTTTAAGTATAAGGCTATGGCCAGCAATCAAGATTTATAAAAAAAAGAAATTAGCCACCTAAGCGCGTGAAGGGAGAAGGAAAGAAACAATTTCCTCATCGCCATCAGGCATCTTTGAGTTGTGGAGGGAGACTTCGTTTTGCCATCAAGCTTCGAATTAATCAAGTTATATCCATGAGAAAATTGATTTGATGTTTAAACCATAAATTGACTTGAGAGGCTCCAAGATTTGTCCATTATAGAAATTAGACACTTCCACTGGCTTAGCAATCTTGCTATGGCTCTCTATGCTCTTTCCCTTTTGCTGATTCAATCCATACGGATAGATTATAAAGAGGATTAGTGAGATTAACGGTGGTTTTATGGTTTTCAGAAACCCACTAATGGTTTTCCACCTTGCTTTACCCTTTGGACAATAGATTGATGGATATTTGTTGTCCAATGGTTAACAAACAAGCCTTCTTTCAATCACACATAACCATAAACGTATTATTCTTAAAAATAAATTAAAAAATCATCAAAATCACCTTTGCCTTTATCTTTTTCACCTCTTTGTCCATAAGTCTTTGATCAGCTTCAAGAAGACTGAATTAATCCAAAGCTCTGATATACCACTATCAACGGGACCTTTTTGTACTTCTTGAAGAAACAATTAAAAACTCACAAATTCATCAAAGACTAAAGCATGGAATTGAATCAAATTGATATGATAGAGCATAGCATAGCATAAAACAAGAGAAATAAAACAATATCACCATCAAGGCACTATTGGGTACAATCTCCCCCCTCATGCGTGTAGCTCCACTTCCACGACATAAGTATTTTTGAGAATTCTATTCAATAAATAGACCAAGGAGCTATTAATAGTTGTGCATGCAAAATTGGGCTTGCTTTTTCACTTTTACAAAAATTGCTTAAGCACTAGAGCTTGTTCACACACTAAGTGTAAATAATAAAAACTCTTCTAGCATATGTGCTAGGAATATAGCAACACCATGCTTAAGCGTGCATAAATAATTTGTACAAACATTTGGCACATAGCCAACAAAAATAACTCATAAAATAACCTTGTGAAAATTTGCACATATAATAACCTTGTGCACATTCGCACATATAATAACCTTGTCCACATTCTCACATTCCATTTATTAAACTAATTTCTACACACATTAAATCAAGAATTATTATTTTTTACCAATTATTATGCATAAAAAATAATGATAAAATATATACCTGTAATGGTCCTCTTGTTTGAGGAAACAACTATCCTTAGTTATGTAGAGGAAAATGCTACAACAACAACATCATGCTCGTAGCTATATGTCATTGTTGAGATTCAAGCTCGATGTCAGTGTGAGCCAGCTATGCTATGTGCTGGCAGATTAGGGAGGAACATGTGTGAGACATAAATGACCACGTGTCCAGCTGGTCATAGTGTGTGGACATTAGCTAGGGTTAGTAGAGTGTGGACACAACTCATTGTGTGTTGTGTGGATTATGGATTAGTGCATTATGCTTTGTGTGAGAGTGGACATGGCTTCCCTCTATGGTTAGGGTTTACAATATACATTAGGGTTTTCTCCTGTGTGTGTGTCTCCTCCTCCTCTACCGTTCTTTCAACATGGTATCAGAGCCTTGTGCTGTTTATTTGGGTTTATGAGTGAGTGAGTGAAGAGGGAGAAGAAGAAGCTGTGAAAAGAAGCTGTGAAGCTGGCCATTGGAGCTGTGAAGCTTGGAGCACACCAAATACTATCAGATCTGAGAGCTTGGCCTATCGGGTAAGGTCCTCTAAACATCCTTGAGCGGATTGCAGGTGAAACAGGCAAAAGCAAAGCAAAATAGAGCAAATCAAAGCAAAGAAAAATTCTGGTTTTTTTGAAGCTTTCCATTAAAGCTTGGGAACATTGATGTATGGTGGAAATACGTGTGATTTTGGCAAAAGACATATGCATTTGTCACAGAGGGATGTATTGGCAACCCATATGCAAGCCTTGAACAAATTTTGAAGCAATTTGAATGCATTTAATTGAGTGGAAAACTCTGGTTTTTGAGCTCTCACAAAACAGTGAAAAAAAAGCCCAAAATTGAAGCAATTGGAGTGTGATTTTGGCTCAAATCCAACCATTGGTGGATTGCACACATACCTAGGTGTCTTGGGAACTTGTAGCACTCATCAATTATCATCATAAAGCTTCCCAAAGGTCCCTACAGCAGGCGGCGCAGTCCATACAGAGAAAACAGAGCATTTTTCTGGTTTTTGCCTACGAGGAGATTGATTTCTCATTTGGTACTTGATATCTTCCACAACTTCCTTAGCAATTGGATGCTTTACACCTTGGAGAAGAGGGCTATGTAATTTGTTTGGTCAATGATGCTTAATTGAGCTGGGAATGAGCTGATTAAAACAGGCTGTCCACTGGTTGCAGAGAAATAGAGCATTTTAATTGAGCAATTAATCTTTGGTGTTTTACAATTGGACAAATTCCTCTTACATGGAGTTGATGGACACTATTGCTAAGCCAATGAATGCTTGGTTGCTCAATTTGGTGAAATATTGAAGAAATTAGAGCCAAATCATTACTGGTTTTTCTAGTTTTTCTGGTTTTTTCCAAAAATAGAAAAAGGGGTTTTCAAAAATTGATAATTACACATGTCAGATGGAGTTGATACTCAACATTGAGGTTCATTAGGTGTCAATGCAAGTTTCCTAGACTTGATTGCACCATTACATTGCGATTTGGAGCCCTGGAAGGCATGTCAATTCAGGGTATCCCGCACTGAGTGAGTCAGTTCATCTTGGATGATTACAGGTTGATTTCCTACATCAAATTTGGAGTTTGTTGGCTATCTTGGAGTATCTGGAACATTCATTGGAGTGTGGTTGAGCTGAGGAAGGCTCATTTACAGATTTGAAGTGTGCGGAAGGTGTACGCATTGAGCAACATGTCGGACAATCCAGTTCAGATTGTTGGTGAAAAGCTGGATAGGAAGAACTTCTAGGCATGGAAGTACAGGATAAAGAGTTTCTTGAAAGGAAAAGGATTTTGGAATCTCATTACAGGTGCTGAGCCTGAGCCCGAGCTACCTTGGCAACCTACACAGCAGCAGCTTATTGCTCATAAGCAATGGTCAGAGAGAGCATTCAAAGTGCTGCATTATTTGTCTATATGTATATCTGATGCTATGCTCATACACATTCAGGATGCTGAGAATCCCAAAGATGCATGGGATACTTTGGTCAAGATGTTTGATACAGATACGAGTGCTCGCAAGTCTCAATTGCGACAGCAGATACACAATGTGAAAAGGAATAAAAGGAGCATACATGATTATGTGCAAGAAATCAAGAAGTTTGCAGATGCATTGGCCACAATAAATGCCCCCATGCCTGATGATGATTTGGTGGATATTACCTTGCGTGGTCTTGGCAAGGAATACAAATCTTTTGATACATCTACTCAGTGAGGAGTACAGGTTTACCCGACTTCGATGAGTTGGTTTCACTCTTATTGGTTGAGGAAATCAAGCTCAGTGATTCATTTCTGGATGCATCTTCTAGCCATGATGATGGCAGAAATCAGGCTTTCTACTCGTAGAGAGGTTTTAGAGGCAGGGGGAGATTCGCATCACGTGGACGTGGTGGTAATGGTCGTGGATGGCAGGATAGGCCTCCACAACAGAATTTTCAGCCTTCATATGGTGCTCGAGGTGGTCGTGGATATACCCCTCAAAGAGGCAGAGGTAACCCCCCGTGGACGAGGACGTTGGCAAGGCCAACAAAATTCTATGCAAGATGTGGAATGCCATTATTGTGGCAAATATGGTCATATGGCGAGAGATTGTTTCCGCAAACAGAATGATTTGAGAGGGGGAAGAGCACAACGTGGTGGTCATTATGGTGGAAACTATGCACAACATGGTGGTAACTATGCATCAAGTAGCAATGATGGAACTGCAAATCATTTGTTTGCCATGAAGCATGTTGTGGGTTCTATGACAACAAATACTGAGAATGATGATACATGGTATATGGACTCAGGAGCATCAAACCATATGACATGTCATGGTGAATGGTTTGAGCATATGAAGCCTATGGAAGTAAAAGGCTATGTGGAAACAGGTGATGATACCCAGCATGTCATTACACATGTTGGAAGTGTACCATTGGTCATGCATAATGGTCAGACAAAGTCTATGTCAGATGTGCTGTATGTGCCTTCGATCACTAAAAGCTTGGCCTCAGTTGGTCAAATGGTGGAACAGGGATTACAGGTTCGTTTCAACGAGCATGGATGCTTCATTGAAGACTTCAAACATGGATGTAGAGTGATTGCTAAAGGCAAGAAAGAAGGAATACTGTTTAAGCTGGATGCTGGAATTCCTGAGCTAAAATCAGCCATGTTCTCAAAGAGCAGGAATGTGGTACAGGATATTGATATGTGGCATAAGAGGATTGGACATGTCAATATACAGAGATTAAAGAACATGCAAACAAGAGGCATTGTCAATGGATTGCCTAGGTTCAAATATGATGGACATATGCATGTTTGTGAAGCCTGTCAGTTTGGGAAGCAGGCAAGGTTGAGATTTCCTAGAGAAGGAAATATGAGTAACATGCCACTTGAGATAGTACACAGTGATGTATGGGGTCCTGCACAAAACCCATCTATCAAAGGCAGTTTATACTATGTTACATTCATAGATGATTTCAGCAGGATGACATGGATATACTTTCTGAGAGAAAAGAGTGAAGTGTTGGAAAAGTTCATGGATTTCAAAGCTTTTGCAGAAAAGCAATATGGCTGTTGGATTAAATGTCTGAGGACAGATGGAGGTGGTGAATACACCTCAAAGGCTTTTGAGCATTTCTTGAGGAAGCATGGAATAAGAAGACAATTGACTTGCAGGTATACACCTCAGCAGAATGGTGTGGCTGAGAGGAAGAATAGAGTCATATGTGAAGTGGCAAGGGCAATGCTTAATGAAAAGAGCATGCCAGATTACTATTGGGTAGAAGCATGTGCTATTGCAGTTTATATATTGAACAAAACACCTACAGCAGCCATTCATGGAAGCACGCCAGAGATGCAGCTCACAGGTTACAGGCCAGACATTGGACATCTTAAAGTTTTTGGATGCATAGCTTATGTGCATGTGCCTGATGAAAGAAGAAGGAAGTTGGATCCTAAGGCAGAGAAATGTATATTTGTTGGATATGCACAGGATCGAAAGGCCTACAAGTGTTATAATCCACAAACTAGACAAGTGGTCATCTCACGTGATGTGGTGTTTGATGAGCTTGCTAGTTGGTATAAAGCAAAAGATGAGGGTGTTATTGAGTCACTTGAGGCTGATGTACATGTGAACTTGCCACCACAAGCAAGTTCTAGTTCTACTACTATGTCTGGGCCAGCAGCAGAAGCTGAGAGTAGCAGTGTACGTCCATGGTCAGGACGTTTGAGGCATGAGAGTGTGAGCACTGGGAGTAGTGCTATGGATAAAGGCAAAAAGAAAGTCGAAGGAATTGGAATCACAGGTTATGAGTCATCTAGTTCTGAGAGTTTGGATGAGGAGCTTGGCATACCTGTTTTACGCACACCTGCTGGTGCTAGGCAGGACAGATATGTGCCACCACATGCTAGAGTTACAGATGTACAGAGTGACCCGCAGGCATTGCGGAGATCCCAGAGAGTCAGATATCCTATTGACAGATTGACATATAGAGATTTTGCTATGCACTATGCATACATGACATCTATGGTGAAGCATGTGGAACCTACATGCTATACAGAGGCTATTGGAGAGCATGTATGGGAAAAAGCAATGGATGTTGAGATGGACGCATTGGTCCATAATGATACATGGGACTTGGTTGCACTACTAAAGGACAAGAATGTTATTGGATGTAAATGGGTTTACAAAGTGAAGTGTAAATCTGATGGTTCTATTGAGAGACATAAAGCAAGATTGGTAGCAAAGGGTTATGCACAGACCCAAGGATTGGATTATGATGAGACGTTTAGTCCAGTGGCTAAGATGGGCACAGTGAGAGCAGTCATTGCTATGGCTGCAGCTAATGGCTGGGAAATGCATCAGATGGATGTTAAGAATGCATTTCTGAATGGAGATCTACAAGAGGAAGTGTACATGGCACAGCCAGAAGGGTATGTACACCCTAGATATCCCACTCGCGTTTGCAGGTTGAAAAAGGCATTGTATGGTCTGAAGCAAGCACCTCGTGCTTGGAGTGATAAGATGAGCAGATATCTTATCTCACTTGGTTTTCAGATTTCTACAGCAGATTCTTCACTCTATGTGAAGAAGACACAGCATGGGATTGTTTTACTAGTCATCTATGTGGATAACTTGATTATCACAGGTGATCATGGTGCAGATGTGATCAAGAAAGCTTTGAGTGGGCAATTTGACATGAAAGATCTTGGTGAGTTGAGATACTTCCTTGGAATTGAAGTGGTGAAAGATCATGCAGGTACTTGGTTAGTACAGCGCCAATATGCATTGGATATGTTGGCAAAGTATGGCATGACAGGGTGTAAGCCTATGAGTACACCATTGGAGCAAAATGTGAAGTTGCGGGCTGATTATGGCGAGGAATTGGATGATCCTTCTATGTACAGGAAGATGGTTGGTAGTCTCATATATATGACTATCACACGCCCGGATTTGAGTTATGCTGTGGGGCTAGTCAGCCAGTTTATGGAGAGCCCCAGGAAACCACATTTGGATGTAGTGAGACGAATCATGAGATATGTGAAAACCACAGCACATTATGGTCTATTTTATGAGAGTGGTAAAAGCTTGGACATACATGGCTACACAGATGCTGATTGGGCAGGTAGCGCATATGACAGGAGGTCTACTAGTGGATATGCTTTTACACTTGGAAGTGCCGTGGTGAGTTGGAGTAGCAAAAATCAACCTACAGTTGCTTTATCCAGTACAGAGGCTAAGTACAGAGGTGCAGCCATTGCTACTTGTGAGGCTGTATGGTTAAAGAGTCTCTTGACAGATTTATGTGAGCCTCTTGATGGCAAAGTTGTCATACATTGTGACAACATGAGCAGTATACAGTTGGCAAAGAATCCAGTGTTTCATGCGAGGACCAAACACATAGAGGTCCATTATCACTTTGTCAGAGAAAAGGTGCTGGATGGTACAGTTGATCTTCAGTATGTGAAGACTGATGAGCAGGTGGCAGACATATTCACGAAGCCACTTAGCAGGGAGAAGTTTGAGTACTTCCGGACTATGTTGGGAGTACATGGGATGAGCTTGAGGGGGAGTGTTGAGAGTCTTGATATCCCAAGCTCATCTACATCTTCATCGGCAGTACATCATGAGCTTGAGAGGGGCTGTTGAGATTCAAGCTCGATGTCAGTGTGAGCCAGCTATGCTATGTGATAGATTAGGTAGGAACATGTGTGAGACATAAATGACCACGTGTCCAGCTGGTCATAGTGTGTGGACATTAGCTAGGGTTAGTAGAGTGTGGACACAACTCATTGTGTGTTGTGTGGATTATGGATTAGTGCATTATGCTTTGTGTGAGAGTGGACATGGCTTCCCTCTATGGTTAGGGTTTGCAATATACATTAGGGTTTGCTCCTGTGTGTGTGTCTCCTTCCCCTCTACCGTTCTTTCAACAGTCATAACCTTCAAGGTAAACTCAGAGGTCCAAACATGGCGTAGAGGCCGATCATGCATGGCTCAAAGGTTCTTATGGACATGGAATACCACAAAAACACTCAGAGGTTCATTGATCCAACATGGCTCATGGGTACAAAGGCATGGCTCAGAGACTCAGGTGAACATGGACTGCAATAATAAAACTCGTACGATACCTAAATTAGTGACCCTCGCACTTATCATCAAATGACAAATAATAATACAAAATAATATGATATAGACAAGATCCCTTATGTGCAACACATGCACACAAAATAACCTAGCCATATGAAAGGCTATAGATGACATAAAATAACCTAGCAACATGAAAGGCTATAAATGATTAATATAATTCTAATACATGATTAATAAATGATCTCCATCTTCATGCCACCACTCAATCCACCATTCATAAGACACCTCAATTGGTACCCTCGTATAGTATGATACCTCAATTGGTACCCTTGTATAGTATGACACCTCAATCAGTACCCTCATATAGTACGACACCTCAATCAGTACCCTCGTATAGTGCGACACCTAAATCGATATGCTCGCACATCTCGGTACACCTATACTCATAGACACAATCCACGTTAGTTAAACAATTAATTGAACATATCAATTAATCCCAACATCGTCATAAGATATAGGCAACCATAAAATCAAATTACACATACCAACAAGCATGACACACATGGGTGTCCCCAATATAAATAAGAAATATAATTCCCAGTAAACAAGAGTAATTCTCATAACACAAGTACCAATAGGCATGGCACACACAGGCATCCCTGATATAAATAATAAATATAATTTCCAACAATAAACAAGATTAATTCTTATAAACAGAAATATTTTTGTTTGATTTTGGATTTTCTACACAATAATTGTTGGAATTAGGGTTGCAAGGGAAAGCACACAAAGCTTGGAGAAGAAGAAGCAAGAATGCACACAACACACAGTGTATTAGATTGTGTTAATGTACAAAAGATAAGTTAGCCCTAGAATGATGGGCATATATATACAAGCCAGGGGAAAAAACCTCCTAAAGAGGAAAAAAGTGCCCCGGCGGTCCTAAATGTGTTCACACATATCATTGCCTATATATATGGCAACAAATCCCCCTTGGGAGTGATGGTGTGAGAACGAGAGCTGGCACTCATGTATAGGGAAGTGCCATGCCCGAAGTAGATCAGTCCACAAAGGGGAGCAAGCCCAAAGCTTTGCGGAAAGCTTCGAACTTCTCACGAGGAAGCGCCTTTGTGAAAAGATCGGGCGAGGTTGTCCTGTGTTGGTACATAGGCCAAGCTGATCTCTCTTGTTGAGAGTCTCTTCCTAACATAGTGATAATGCACCTCAATGTGCTTTGTGCGAGCATGAAAAACTGGGTTTCTCGCAACTGCCAAGGGGTCTTACCTCTCTTGATCCAATTTCAAGATTCAAGGACAGTGTCTACCCTTTTACAACTCAATCTGGTGTTTAAGAGATGATTACAACAAATTTATCAGCATAAAATCACCAGAAATTACATTAAATCAAGGGTAACCAATTTGTACGGAATGGTTGGAGTATCAAACCAACTCCGAATTGCAATCTGAAGTTATAGGGATCTGTATCAGATACCTAATGGTTGAAAGAAAATAGAGTATGCGGGGAGTCCAGATCTGGTGCCTTAGACTTCAAATGAGCTCAAATGCCTTCAAAGCATCAATAGCAATGAGTCTAGTAGAGGATTAAGCCAAGAAACACAAGATTCGACCAAATATTGAAAGCTTAATCTCTGTTTTACCAAAGTCACCTGCAGATTTGATGAAGAGCTGGGATCTCACTGTAGACTTGATGAAACTAAATTCTGTCTTCACCAGCTTGTAGAGCATGCTTGAAAACACCTTGGGCTAGGAGGAATTAGAGACCTTTGATCTGTGCAAGTAGTAATGTCAATTTCACTAAAAAAAAGGCGCCAGCAAAATCATCGATTTCTCCTTCGTTGCTTGGCGGTTTGCTACGCCGTTTTGATGGGCTTGAAGGCAAGTGGGTTGGCTACAATATGCTAGAAGGGTTTAAGCTAAATGTGAGTGTGCAAGATGAATGAGATCCTCCACTGGCTGGGGGTGAAGGGGTGAAGTGAAAAATAACTAAAATTTTGGTTAATTTCTAATTATCTACTAATCCTAATTAATTAGATAATGGGCTCATAAATCTGATGGATTCTAGGCATGGCTCTGATACCATGTTGAAATTTGAGCATTGTGATGAGCTATGGTGGATCAAACACTAGAATCAACATCATTAACAAAACGATTAGCCAATAATTAAGACATAATTAGTGGGTAATTAGCAAATAGATTAATGTAGGCATGGATACTCAAAAACCAACAAATTCTCATTAAGGCTATGCCTCAATTTATAGAGTTTACATCAAGCATCAAATCCCACTGATTTCTCCATGATTCACTCCACCTCTTTTCCCTGATTCTCTCCACCTCTTCACTTTTCCTAGAATATCTCCCAGTATATCTCCACACTTCCTAAATCTTCTCATGCTACCCTTTATTTTCTCCCAGTAGATTCTTCTCACCTTTTCACAGGTTCTTTCACATTTACTCATCCTCTTTTATAGCCTCTAACCAAGGGCTTGTTCCCGCACACACCCTATTCACTTGTATTTTCAACACTTACCCTTTATTTTCTCCCAGTAGATTCTTCTCACCTTTTCACAGGTTCTTTCACATTTACTCATCCTCTTTTAAAGCCTCTAACCAAGGGCTTGTTCCCGCACACACCCTATTCACTTGGATACTCAAAAACTAGCAAATTCTCATTAGGGCTATGCCTCAATTTATAGAGTTTACATCAAGCATCAAATCCCACTGATTTCTCCATGATTCACTCCACCTCTTTTCCCTGATTCTCTCCACCTCTTCACTTTTCCCAGAATATCTCCCAGTATATCTCCACACTTCCTAAATCTTCTCATGCTACCCTTTATTTTCTCCCAGTAGATTCTTCTCACCTTTTCACAGGTTCTTTCACATTTACTCATCCTCTTTTACAGCCTCTAACCAAGGGCTTGTTCCCGCACACACCCTATTCACTTGTATTTTCAACACTTTGAATAGGTCGGCTCCCCACATAATCATGGGGTAAAGATACTCATATAGAACGCATTATCAAATAACAATTCATTTAGAATATCTCATTCATATCTTTAAACCATCAGACTAAAATTTTCCATTTGAATAGTCCTCTTTTACAACCTCTAACCAAGGGCTTGTTCTCGCACACACCCTATTCACTTGTATTTTCAACACTTTAAATAGGTCGGCTCCCCACATAATCATGGGGTAAAGATACTCATATAGAACGCATTATCAAATAACAATTCATTCACAATATCTCATTCATATCTTTAACACCATCAGACTAAATTTTTCCATTTGAATAGTCCTCCATGGGGATTTCAAAAAAAAATTAAGATTTTTAATTTATCAACCCTTAACTTGATTCACTGATCAAAAGTTAATAGTAATAATTTGCCAGCACAATCCACTAATCTCATAGTGATTGGCTGAAGTCATTAACGTCATTCCAATTAAGAACATCATCACATGGACTCATCCCATTAATCCTCATATTGCAGTTTCGCTCAGCTTATTACATTTCAACCAAATTTGAGGGATCATCATTTTTCAATCAGAATCCAAATCAACTCATCAGTTCTCAACCAGAATTTAAAAATCATATCAACCACATTTGAATTCATCATCTGGATAGCATTAATGCTTATAATTTCAAGTCTTAGATTTTGTGCGCTTTTGCCGCACAGGTCGTAGCTGGGGACTTGCCGGACACCGTATGCGAGCCACGAATGGCTGCAAGCATACAACCAGGGAAGGAAGCTCAAACAGAATGCTAAAGGGTGTGTCACTCACCGCTGCCTTGAAGGATTCCCGCGTCGCAGCCGTGAAGGAGGAGCCGCCGTCGCCGCTCTACCGCCTCTCCGCCGCCGTGCCACTACACAGTGCTCGATCGCTCTCTCACTCTCTCTCTCTCTCTCACACGCAGGAGAAGGAAACCAAAGAGATAAGGCAAGAGCACTCTTGTATTCACAACACATGAGAATGAGGATTTTAGGGTTACATTTGACTCTTATAGGTGACTTGGCCGTTCACACTTGGGCGCCCATACATGGCCGGCCGACCCTAACCCTTATCCTACTGATATCCAAGGTGCGCCTCTCATCGGCGATCACCCAATCCCTTTATCCTTAACATATGGTGTCGACAAGCCCGGCCCATGACTCAGAATATTTAAATTAATGACGTAAAACATAGTGCGTCCGCCATGGGTTAACATGCCCCCCTTCCTGATGTAGATTCCGTCCTCGGAAGCTATGGTATGGTAAGCTCGAGAGGGTTGTTGTGGTAGACCGTCTGCAAAATAGGGAAGTAGAGTGAAAGTATGCTAGAATTCAAAAGATATAAAGTGTATAAATTCAAGCATGCTAGACCACAATGGATGATGAGAACTTAGTTTAAGGGTTACATGAATGAGCTAGTGTAGTAAATTAACAGGAGTTTAAAATTATTGAAAGTAAATCAAGAGTTAGCAAGGTGTCAAAGGTTAATCAAGGTTTATAACTGGCCTAAGTCAAGGAAAAGAACCAAGCTTAATAAATAAACAGATGACCACACTGTGTCTACTCTAAGAACAAGTTAATACCACAAGCCTTGGGACACAAGAAACATCAGAGTTACAGGAGCTTTTTGCCTTCTTCTTTTTTTTTTAAAAATTAATGCACGTGACAATTTTTACACACAATGGCGACCTTCCTAAGGCAAAACTAACATCGATCCTGGTACCATGTTTAACACAAGGCATTATCCAGGAATCTATTAGCTTACTTTAGGCAAGGCTACCCCCTACCAACCAAGGCATCGGTCTGGAGTAGAATACTCCTCGCCTACCAAGTATCAATAAGGCGATAGGCCAACATTAAAGCACATCATAGACTTGTATTGCCATTTATTGTAGGCTTTTTTTTTAATAATCTATTTCTTTTGATCTTCGCTCCTGAACTATAATTTGTCTTGCATCCTTTCGACAAGGGGGTAATAGCTATGTCCTAGAGGTCAACACACACATGGCCAGGTGTCAAACATTAAGATGGTTTGACCCTAGACCTAAGACAATTGTATTCCAAGGTTAACTAAGACGTCATGCTGCCTAGGAATATTTCCAATAAAGTCAAGCTCATTAAGGATTTACACTAGCATGCAAGCAACTTCAAAAACTAAGTAGTACATTGACAATTTCCACGTGGTCATGCATTATAGTTTATGCAATTGATTGAATAGTAAAAACGAAAGAGAGTGGGTATGGAAGAATTACACCTGTAATTGGAGATCTCCTTGATTCGATGAGACAGCTTGCAATTTGATGTAGATATATTTTGATGAACGTTGTGGCAGTCTCAGGACTTGAAAGCGAACCCACCTCAAACTTTTTTAACCTGTACAATCAACTAACAAGCACTATACCTCGAGAGGCACATCAGTGTGGAAAATTTCAAGACTCGTTTAAGGAATCTAAACTAGAAAAAACTTGAAAACACTAACCTACCTACCAGTCACCACACTACTACTGAGGATACGGTAAGAGGATGTTGTAGAGTCCTGGCTCTAGCCCTAAGGCTAAGCCTCTATCCGCATCATCCAAATAAATAAAATCAACCTCAGTAGTGCCATGAGTTTCATCCGTCCATTCATCATTGTCAGATATTTCCTTTTCATTTTCCCATCCACATAGATTCATCAAGAATGTAACCATGCGAGGATAGTCGTCTTGTGGAAAAGGAAAACATTGGGCTATCGGGGATATGTCCTCTACGGAGTAGGGGTCAGTCATGGTCAATAGGCGAATTAGCCATTCTAATTCCTCAATATTTTTCTCTCTGGCTAGTACATCTATATGATCCCATTCAGTTTCAATTACAGGATAGCACATGTGGAATATCTGAGAAAGGTACAGATGATACCTCTCACCAAAGGTAGGAGTGGATGAAGTGTATGATGATCGGGCATCTGCCATATCTGCAAACACAGATATAGCATCAGTAGGTTTATAACAGGACAATCTAGTTCTTGATTGTATACGGATATTTCTTTGTTTTTGTGCTCTTGCTCTTTTTACTATTTTTATTTTTCTCTTTTCTTTTCTATGTATGAAGCTATATATATACATCCCCTTGAATTTGGCAATTACATGGTCAGGGGAGAAGGCTAAGGAGGAAGCATTAGAATGTCGAGCGTGAGTACATGCTCCCCCTTTCCTTGGGTAGATCATATTATTTGCAATGATGTTGCAGCCTCTTGGAACCAATTTGTCCAGCGGGTCATAGGTTGTGATGTGGGCAGATAGCTTTTTATGACCCTTGTGGCCACATCCAATTGTAGAGATGGTAGTGTACGCTCCCATTGACGAATGGAGGAAATGGTTTCCGACGATACTATTACAAGGGGAGACGTAGACTCATCGGTTTTTTGTTGGGTGTTGACAAGAGTAGGTGTAGAGCATGTAGAAACTTCTACATGATTGTGTGCCTGGCATGAGGAGCTAGAAGCTTCATGTGGCTCCCCCCTTCCTGAGCTAGGTGGTAATGATCGATATCGTTTGGGAATCCAAACTAACTCTGGAAGTGGTGCGGAGCACTCTGTTACCTTTCCCTTACCACGGTCTTGAATTGTCATTGGGGTGGCAACAATTGGTTTGCAAGGTTTTATAGGTGATGTAGAGGGATTCACCTTATGTTTAGGGACCCAAATCTGGTCATTCCCCTCGTAGTACCCTTGGGCTACTAATAAATTTTTAGGGATCCATCGCGATGTTACATTGCCCTTTCTCGGGTGGGTAGCTACTTTCCTTTTACGAGGCTTCTTGGTGGCTGAACGAGATTGAGCAGGGGAAGTAGCTGTTAACGAAACTTTGGGGACCCATTTGTATGTACTCTTTGGCATAGTAAGCGAAGCTTTAGGGACCACCTTGCCTGTTTCCACTCTTGGCGTTGAAGCGTTAGAGGGGTGGCCAACAATCGAAGATGATTTTGCCACTGGACTTTGTGATTTTTCGTTATCTAATATTTGAGTGGATGACTTAGGTGCGGGATTTTGAGCGGTCAGACCTAGTGTTGGTTCTTGCGTTGTGACTTGTCTGGTTGCCCAATCGATATCGCACTTGGTGGCCATCATCCATTTGCGCCCTAAGATTACAGTCCCTTCCATGGTACCAGCAGGCATAACCAAAAAGCTTTGAATTATGGTTCCCTTGTCATAAGCAACCGGAGTGTGCAGAATTCCTGAGACAGGGGTTTTCTTCTTGTTGATTCCTTGAACTTGGATAGAACTCTTGGATAAAGGTGGTTTTCCCAGTTGACACCACACGCCATATGATAGCAAATTGTGTTGAGCTCCTGTATCCAATAATGCATTATACAGCACCTCCCCATAAGGACTCTGTAACTCAATTGGGTATCTTAGAGGTGGGTCAGATTCCAGTGCATCCTCCTCTGCTTCCTCGAAAAATACTTGCGTAATTCCCAAGTTGGCTTCTCGTTGTCACCTAGCACGCTGTTGACGTTCTTTGGCTTCGACTCTTGCTTGTATCTTTTTAAGCTCAGCTTGTTCTTTAGCTGCCTTCTTTTGATGGATTGCATGTAACTCCTCTTGGCTCAGGGGGTCATAGTATCTTTTGAACTTACTCCCATTAAGAAATCCAATGGTTTCAACTCCATCGAGAGTCTCCACTCTGATGGTACCTTGCGGTGTAATTTCACATACTCTATACGGTCCCTTACCAGCATATTTGAGCTTCTTCTTTTCGTTTCGCACTCCATACATCAAGACTTTATCCCCAACCTTGATGTCCTTGTCCTTTAGATGGCGATCAAACCATTTTTTCCTTCTATCCTTCTCCACAAGGGCATTGTATACATCCAATTGTCTTTCTTCATTTAGCCGCTCAAGGATATATAGACGCTCTACTAAGGGATTACCATTCCAACCCTCTTGAGTAGCAACACGAAGACTAGGAATGACAAATTCCCATGGCATGACTGCTTCTTGGCCATATACCATTTTGAATGGTGTGCAATTAATAGCCACTTTGTACGCAGTACGATAGGCCCATAAAGCTGTCGTGAGCTTTAGATCCCAATCCGTGCGATGAGCTTCAACTGTCTTTGTCAAAACAGAGATTAATGTCTTGTTTGTACTCTCGGCTTGGCCATTCGCTTGCGGATAATAAGGAGTAGATTTATGATGGGATATCATGAAATTTGTTGTGAGCTCCTTAATCACTTCATTTATAAAATGCGTACCATTGTCGCTCACAAGTTCAAAAGGACAACCGAAGCGTGTGATTATATTTTCAAAGAGGAACTTGGCTGTTGTCCTCGCATCTGCCTTACGTGTTGCTTTCGCTTCAGTCCATTTGGTCATATAGTCAGTGGCCACAATAATATAGCGAGATTGTGTGTTTCGGGCCGCTGGGCTAATTGGACCTACAAAGTCTAAACCCCACTTTTCAAATGGTTGGTTTACTTTGATTGGATGTAGGGGCATGTGATCTTTCCTCTGGGGTTTCTTATATCGTTGGCATTCATCGCAACCCTTCACAAAGAGTGATGCATCTTGGAACATAGTGGGCCACCAATACCCTGATTGTAAGATCTTTCGCGCAGTTAAGTCTCCTGAGAAGTGACCACCGGCTACGCCCATATGTGCCTCTTGCAAAATGTATAGATACTCATCCTCTCGGGCACAACGCCTAAGAACGTCATCCTTTCCTCTTTTATAAAGAGTCCCAGCTATCAGGCAATAGGGTTCGCATTCTTTGATTAGCTTTCGAGCTAGATCTTTACGAAGCTCCTTGGGTGGGAAGCCATTAACCAAAAAGTTAACAATCTTCTCACTCCATTCAGGCATTGTCTCCACCATGAACAGGGAAGTGTCAGGTAAGTCATCATCAACCCCCGTAGGAGCCTCACCATTAGGTATGCGAGACAAATGATCAGCCATAACATGTTTTTTGCCAGGTCTCACAACAACAGTGAAATCAAACTCAAGAAGAATCAATAGCCATCGTGTGATTCTTCCTGTGGAGCATGGTTTGTTTACCAGATACAACAATGCTTGATGATCCACATAGAAAACAAACTTGGTGGCAAGGAGGTAATAACGAAATTTCCTTACTGCATATATCATTGCCAACCCTTCTCGCTCCGTAGTGGTGTAGTTCATCTCAGCATCGTTCAACTGGCGACGACTGGCAAAGCTAATGGGGTAGTCTAGCTTATGTTCTCTAGGTTGAGTTAACACACACCCAATAGCAAAGTTTGATGCATCAATATGCACATGGAAGAGTAAATCCCAGTTAGGCATTCTCAAGATTGGAGCACTCGCCAAGGCCTTCTTTAATAGCTCATAGGCACGGTCACATTCTTCGGTCCAAATAAACTCGATGAGAAGCTTATACAATGGTCGAGCTATCTCGGCGAAGAATAGAATAAATCTTCGATAATAACCAACGTGGCCCATAAAGCGTTGGACTCCCTTGTAGTTGGTGGGTGGGGGTAATTCCAGAATGACCTTGATTTTACTCTCGTCAGTGGAAATCCCATTTTTGGACACTATATGTCCTAAGATAACTCCGTGTTTAACCCAGAATTGGCATTTGAAAGGATTCAATGAGATGCGATATAATCTACACCTTTCAAATATTTTTTGTAAACACATCAAGTGCTCATCCCAAGAGGAATGAACACAAAGATCATCTAAGAAAGCTTCACAGAAGTCCCTTAGATATTCCTTAAAGGTCGGTTTATCAATCGTTGGAATGTTGCAGGTGCATTGGTCAAGCCAAAAGCCATGACGCGAAAGGCAAACACTCCAAACTCCGTGATAAATGCTGTTTTAGCTTGGTCCTCGACTGCAATTGTGATCTGATTGTAACCCGAGTACCCATCTAAAAAGCTATATGCCTCCTTGCCTGCCACTCTTTCAAGCACATGTTCAGAATATGGCAAGGGGTAATGATCCCTTCTGGTGGCTGCATTAACCTTTTTGAGATCAACGCACACTCTGAGTTTCCCATTCTTCTTTGGCACGATGACTATCGGAGAAACCCATTCTGAGTGCTCAATAGGGTATATGAATCCACATTTTACAAGCTTTTCAATTTCCTCTTGTACAATCTTTGCGTACTTAGGATTCATTGGGTAGGGACGTTGCTGGACTGGTTTAGCAGTGCTAATCATTGGAATCGTGTGTTGCACCACCGAGGGTGGAACACCCTTCATATCATGATATGTCCAAGCAAATATGTTCTTGAATTCTTTAAGAAGCTTCGTAAGTGCAGCTTCTTCCGCCTTGGTGAGGTCTTGAGCAATATAAACTGGTTTAGACTCCTCACCCGGATCTGCTAAGTCTATCTCCTTAACTACCGCAGGGCCATCGTAGACACCACTACTCCCATTGGTAGGCGTTCGTTGGGCTTTTGTGTAGACTACTTTACGTTCCCCTATGGTGAATGATTTGAAATGCTCGGGTGCGGGGTGTAAGTCTACTGGTTCCTGTTGTGCCAGACTTTTTTCTTTCAATTCCGCTTCCTTTTGTTGTTGAGCCAACTCTTGGTTTTGCCGCCTTCTTGCAGTACGACTTAGTTTCGGCTTCTCTTCGATTTCTAATTGGGCGACGTCATGAGGTTGCGGAATACACCACATGACACTTTGGAGGTATTGTCCCCAATTATCCGCTATCTTCCGATGAGCATCAATGGCTCCTACATAACTAAGCCATTCTGCAGTGGATCTTTCCTTGTTTATTGCAGTTCGTACATTAGCTCGATAGCGTTGGCGCTTATGTCTCGTTTTCTTCTTACCAAGTTTTTGATTTTTGTTTCTATCCGATTCGGACTCACTTGGTCGATCTTCACTTTCGGATGAACTGCAGGAGGCCACTGTCCTAGGCCTTGAGCACCTTGCTTCCACATTTGGGTGAATATTTGATTCATTTTCCCCATCAGGCTCAGGGTCAGTTTCTTCTTGAGATTCATACTCAGAGTTGCATTGGTCAGAGTCTTCGCTACTTTCAATGTCGGTGGAGTTTGCCACTTTCTCGCCATCACGGGTCAAGTGCATAACACCTATCATGTTTATTGGCACTAACGGTGGCATATCTTGCCCCTCAGGTGTTACCCAACTTGTGCCTCTATTTCCCCATGTGTCTATGGTTGCCACTAGGTGTACCCAATCCACGTTATCCGACTCAGTCATACCCGGTAGGACATCCATATAAGGAGAATCTTTCCCATCATCAGTCTCTTTTTTGCATGTATAGCAATACCTTAATGGGGCGGAGTGAATAGTGGTATCCGATCGATTATCAATGATAACCTTGCTTCCTAAAGGATGTGCACGACCATTCTCAAGATCAACTCGAATGACAGAGTCCTGGAATTGTAGGTAGACATGGTTTTTCGACCAGTCATGTACCATTTGTGCTTCCCTCATGAAAGGACGTCCTAAGATCATTTGATATGACATAGGATGCTTGGAGAAATCCATTACAATGAAGGTATGTTTTACCTTGTATCCCAGGACCTTGATCTTGAGGTCCCTTAACATTCCAATAGGTTTAGCTATGGTTCCGTTTGCCATCTTAACCACTATGTTTGTGACTTCGAGGTGAGGTCTTCCCATGGATTCCCAACAGTTTTTAGTCACAATGCTCACTCCAGCACCACCATCAAGGATTCCCTTTAGAGTTAATCCCTTGGTAGTAATGGGGAGGGTGGCATTAGATTCGTCCCCCTCAAAGTACTGTCCCAACTTGTTAACAGGTATTTCAACGACCGAATCTTCATCTAAGTTGGGTTGTAGATCCCAATGTTCCCCTTCATCTTGAAGCGTGTCGGGTCTATCCATATTTGCAAATTGTGGTAGCCCCGCCTTTAGTTCTCCATTGAGAAATGCCCGAAGAGCTAAGAATAGCTCAGGATCTCCGTATAATTTGGATATGATCGTGGTTCTGATCTCAGAGGACATGAAATCCATTAGCTTGGACACATTCAACGGTACTTTTCGAGACATCGCCCCTTGACTAGGGACTGGTGAAGATGGAATCACTTCCTCTTCAATGGGGTCAGGCAGTCCCTCACTAAACATTCTTTCAAGCAAAAAGGGTGTTTGCCCACTTCCTGATGTTCTATCCTCACTTTCTTCTCGAATGATACTCGGTATAGCTAACGGTTTATGGTTCCCGTGAGGCTGAACTTGCGTAGGAAACACTGTGTCTGGAATTTTGATTTTTCTCGGGTTTGGCTCCAGTTCTCTTTGTGTTTCTTCCACCAAACCCCTTAAGTGTTGCACTTGTTCAATCTCCTCAACTGGGTTTGGGTAAGTACCAATCTTTTTCTTGAGGGTTTTTGGCCCACGTGGCTTGTCTTGGGGAGTCTCAGTCAGTTTGGGAGGTCGAGAGGGCATTAACTGACTTGGTTGTGGGGCCGAGGAAGTTTCCTTCTGTTTCCCCTTATTTATGTACTCGCTTGATTCTCCTTCGTTGAGCTCCCGAGTGGGTTCCTCCCTTAAGGTAGTGGCTTTGGTCCCCATGGTTTCTATTGAATCAGAATCATCTTCAGGATCATTCATATACACGGGGTCGTCTCCTGTCCCTATGTTAGTCTTTGAACTGGGCTTGGAGCTCGTGGCATTAAGCGATCTCTTTCGCCGTGTTTTCTTTTTCTTTGCCTGAGCGATTGATGCAGTATCCCTCTCTTCAAGAATGTAGTTTTGATTTTGAAGCATTGACCGTGTAACTACATTCACGGGTACAATGGGTGTGGTTCCTCGTGCTTGGTTGGTGACCTCAACCAAATTCAATGGCGTAATCTTGGGTGCATTAGGATTATGTGGACATTGAGCGATCAAATGATCTATGCCACAACGATTACATGTAAGTACCGGCATTCCCGATGTGCTCCCTTGATTTGGTTGCATTTGAGTAGCGATCTTCTGTAGCCTATTAGGGCACTCTGCTACACGATGCGGTCCACCACACTCATAGCATTGAAGAGGTGGTCTCCTCGCCAAGGTATTAAGGTTTTGCCCTCTTGTGGCGAGAGCAGCCGCTTGATATACAGGCTTAACTTGCCCGAAATGATCCTCCATGTAGTACTGGGGAATCATTTCAAACGTATCAATCCCGTATGGAGTAGTAGGGTCTATCTCCTCTTCATAATCCCCACATGCACTATGTGACTCACAACCCATCTGGTTTATTGGGGTAATCCTTGGATGTGGAGGTTGTGGTCCTAGCACTGGCGGTGGTAACGGCACAGACTGGACTACATTTGGATTCCTTGGAACTATGTGCTGTGACGGTTGCTCAATAGGTTGTGCAGGCATTAGCGCGGGTACTTGAGGTGTGTTTGACCAAGCTAGTGGTGCCTGGTTTGCCAACATTCGCTTAAGTGTTAGGCAATCTTTAGATTGATGGCCATACTTACCACATGCATTGCAATTCCCATTGAATTTGACTCTGAATGTGGGACATTCACTCGTGCTATGTGGTCCTAAGCACACCGAACACCATTGTTGCTCTCTCCTTGGGTACATATGGCTATTCTGAGGAGCTCGATTACCCCTGAAGTATTCTTGGAGAGCCTTAGTAAGGTCGGTCACAGACATTTCAGATATCTTGGGCTCCTTGGCAATTGGTTTTACCGTCATTGGCTCGTGCCCAGATACTTGCGAACTAACGGATTTTGTTTCTGAAGACACCTTTTTTCCTGCAATCATCAAGTTGTCTTCTAACTGGATTGCATTGGCAGTGACTGCTTCCCACGTTGTAAGACCTCTAATGACTAGGCCATTGTAAATGTCCTCGTGGCGCAATCCTCGGATGAATCTATCGAGGAGTTGGTTGTTATTGAAGCGTTCATCGGGAGTGCAGCGAGAATTTAGATGCTTCAGTCGACTTATAAAGTCTCTCACTGACTCCCCTTCCTCGCGTTCAGCTTTTTGGAGTTGAGATGCTACCCCCCAAAGCACACCCTCGCGTATGTATTCTTTCAGGAACAATCTCTTGAGAGTGGGGTAGTGAGTGCGCTCTTCAACCCTTAAGGTTCGATACCAATCTCCGGCCTTCCCACTCAAGGTTAAGCCTAAGGCTTTACACTTGTGCAGCTCATTGTGCTCTTCCAAGGAATCACACACGTGTTCAAAGACTTCAATGTGCTTCCTAACATCCTCGTTACCACTGAAGTTTTGAGTGAGCTTAGCCACTTGTACTGCCTTGCTTCTAGGTTCTCTCTCAGGCATGCCCCGCATGTTTTCTGCAATAGATCGTCCAATCGTCTGAGCAAACGCTGCGAGATCACCTAGGTGAGCAGGCATAGCTGGTGGAGGCACTTCCGGGATAGCCTGGCTGATAGGAGTTGGCGTTGGTCTGAGTAGGTTGGCAAATGACGTAGGATATGATATGTGACTAGGCCTAGCTCCCCTTGGATAATGGTTATGATAAGGCGGTCGTGGAGCATACACCATTGGCATACTAAGAGGCGTAGGAGCTACCTGAGCATGAGTAGCGATAGGTACATAGGGTCGATAGGCACTGGCACGCACTGTTGTAGGTACTGTTCCACTAGGTAGTGGTGTCGTACTAACTACAGCGGTAACAGGTGCACTTTCAGCTATGCTCATCATTGGGGTAGGCATTGCGGATTCCCTAATGGAAAGTTGAGCCAAGGTTGGAAAGCTAAAGTTACTACTCGTGGGCTCAACCTGCATTGAGACTCCAGGCGAAACAACATATGAAGGGTCTATGGGACTCACCGAGGGAGTCTCCAATTGTGATAGGGTTGGTTGTTTGGCCTTGCCCGTATCCAAAAACCTCATAGGGCCAGTGGAAACTAGGTCCACTCCCCTATTTTGCCTCTCACTTTGGATAATTCTATGAATAACATCACATATCATGTGTTGTTGCTCCTCTAGATTAGTGGCGCTAGATGTGGATCGTAGGACTTCTAACCAACCTACATGGTATGTGTAACCCGTGTATAGGTCCGTTAGAGTCTCTGTGTGTAGATCATATTCCCAATTTTCATTGAGAAATATCCCATCTAGACTTGGTGTGCCAAATGGTTCTCTTGAAGTGGACGCAATGTCACTTCTTATGGATTGGCTTCTAGGGACCTCTACTTTAGGAAGAGCATCGGAATGTGGTAGCTCAGTAGGGCCCTCATTAAACGAAGTGGGTAGAATATCCACATGGACACTCTTTGGGAGGGTAGGACCTCTACTTCTAGGGACCTCTACTTTAGGAAGAGCATCGGAATGTGGTAGCTCAGTAGGGCCCTCATTAAACAAAGTGGGTAGAATATCCACATGGACACTCTTTGGGAGGGTAGGGTCTACATAAGATGTGAATGGCGAATCTACTACCCCTCCTTCCTCATTTACTTCGCTTGTCGCATGTTCAGAGCGTGTAGCTCTACTAAAGGTCTCTATTAGACGACTAAACATGCTAGATCCGGGTTGTGGGGCCCACATTGGCATGTTTTGGCTTGTCTCCTCAGGGTTCTTGGTAGGGTGTCCTTCCATGGCTTCTGAGTCAGAGGACGAGTCACTATCCACTATTCGTGGATCTTGGGTTGCACTCCCTTGGGTTCCAGCCGAAGGCCAAGATGCCAACGTGGAGGGATGGTGTGAGCCTGCGTAGACTGAAACGCTTTCTAGTGGTTCAGGCTCTAGCACCCGACCAGAACGTAGATGCATGTGACGTGGGTACCCTACGTGCATTGGTAACTACCCTTGAAGCCCACACAAGTGGTTTCTTGGGTATTTTGCACCTCGTTTTTACTTGTTTTTAGATTGTTTTTAACTCGTTTTTGACCCCCTTACTTACGGTCGAACTTGGACTAGGGCGTGTGATAGCTCGAAACGAGCGTATCGTTTAAAGGGTCCTAGTGTGCTTTACAGCACCGTGTTCGCCTATCTAGAGCTCCTGTAGTCCTCAAAATAGTCCGTTTCCTTTGGGGGGAAGGGGCAAAAGCCTATTTGCTTATGGAGGAAAGGGTGAGGGCTTTATCCCACATGCTCACTTTACTCCTTGGGGAGTGGGCTACATATAGGGCACGACTTCCCATAAGCTCTCACTTGAGAGAAAGCTATGGAGGCTCACTCTCCTATATATATATATCAAAAGACCGAGACCGAGACCGGGGCCGGGGCCGGGGGTCGTGGGTCGTGGGTCGTGGGTCAATTGGGGTTCTTTCTTTTCAAATTTTTTTTTTCTCCAATTAGAAAATCTTTCCTCTCCACATGTTCGGTTCTTTCTTTGAAATTAAAATTTAATTTTCTTTTTTCTTTTTTATAATTTTTTTATTTTTTATTTTCTGTTTTTTTTTGTGAGATAAGTTTTCTAGGGTTTCCTTATGGGTTCAGCCTTGGCCGCGGCGCAGTTCGCACACACAGCACAGATCTGGGGATTCAGAAATCCCTCTCACGCACAGAAACCAATAACAGAACGCACGCCCACACGCGGAGCGGAAATATAACAAAAGAAACAGAAATGCAGAAGACAAATTGCAGAAACAGATTGCAAAACACAGAAACACCTCAACAACAAACACACAGTCGCTTTCTTACAGTGTAGATTAAACTTCACGCAGCAGCCGAGCTGCAAACTGGAGCTTGGTGCAGGGCAACTCCCCGGCAGCGGCGCCAAAAATGTGCGCTTTTGCCACACAGGTCGTAGCTGGGGACTTGCCGGACACCGCATGCGAGCCACGAATGGCTGCAAGCATACAACCAGGGAAGGAAGCTCAAACAGAATGCTAAAGGGTGTGTCACTCACCGCTCAACCGCTGCCTTGAAGGATTCCCGCGTCGCAGCCGTGAAGGAGGAGCCGCCGTCGCCGCTCTACCGCCTCTCCGCCGCCGTGCCGCTACACAGTGCTCGATCGCTCTCTCACTCTCTCTCTCTCTCTCTCACGCAGGAGAAGGAAACCAAAGAGATAAGGCAAGAGCACTCTTGTATTCACAACACATGAGAATGAGGATTTTAGGGTTACATTTGACTCTTATAGGTGACTTGGCCGTTCACACTTGGGCGCCCATACATGGCCGGCCGACCCTAACCCTTATCCTACTGATATCCAAGGTGCGCCTCTCATCGGCGATCACCCAATCCCTTTATCCTTAACATATGGTGCCGACAAGCCCGGCCCATGACTCAGAATATTTAAATTAATGACGTAAAACATAGTGCGTCCGCCATGGGTTAACAGATTTACTCGTATATACTGCCAATAAAGAGCTGCAGTTATACCCTCCGTATATACGAGTAGTCATGGTTCTTGGAACTATAAGATAAATACCATCATGTCTAGGCCTCAAGCAAGTCAAGGATTCCATACAATTGCGGTACTTCCATCTGAAGACCCAATTATCAATTTACGAATTTCAATTTGAATATCAAATTATACGAATTTTATCACACAATTACAACCTTTTAGTGTTTCTTGATAAATTTTTGACATATTTGGCTTCTTGGTTGATCCTCATTAGCCAAATAGTTCTGATACCAACTATAAGATCCCTGTCCCCACCGCGTCATAGTTTCAGGGGTACTAGCAGCGGAAGTAGTACTTCTTGCATGGGGTAGGGTCCCACACTCAGGGCCTCGCCCACGGATATCCAGACAAGAGACTAATCCGTTGGTTTTTCCAAAACCGAACCCGAAAAAACTTCCTTTGCTCGGAAAGCACGGGCGATTCCACCAGGATAACTTTTCCCTAACGTAGTCAAAAGCCTTAACTAACTGAATTGATCTGACCGAACTCGTAAGTTCCATAGTCAGATCAAGGGACGAATTGCACTTGGATCATAGAGACCAATGCTTTTTTCCTCATCGAGAGGCACAGCCGTTGATTCTTTTTCCATAGAATAATTTTTGTCTGGGATTTACTTCATCTATCGAACTAAACAGAAATTGAGTCTCGATTTACGGATCCATCAGTCCAGCCTAACCCCATCCAGCCCCATGGGTTAGCCAACCGCCCAACCAGTGTAGTGATGGGATCCAATTAGGAATTTGGTTAGGTTTTGTCCCGGGTACCAGGGAAAAGAGTTTCCAGGCCCTCTAGCCGGATGTTCATGCAAACATAAAACTAGACACACCACTTACACACCCAATATGAAATTGCCTTTTTCTCAGCATCAGCTATCTTTAAAACAATCCTTTAATGAAACCATTGTGTCACTAATCACAATCCTCAAAATCTCTGGTTGAATCCTTATTTCCAATCATTCCTTCATCGGTGTACTTATGGCATCATTGGCAACCAGAACACTCACCACCTGTTCACTCAGGGCTCTTTTCCATAGTTCCTAGCTCATAGTACCCGGCAATATAATCACTTATAAAAATCAAGATGGAATCTTCGTTTTGAGGATCAGCAAGATCAACTAATAGATCTATATAAAAAACCCATGGACTCATCCATTGAGGACTAGCAAAAGGTCAATCAACCAGATCCATGCCCGGTTTCAGAAAACAACTCTTACTCCTTGTTCTAAATATCTTCCTCGACGCACGTGTGGGTATCTTCGGCGACCCAGAGCCCGAGCACCGTATGGTCAGCACCCTCTAGGATCCTTCGCAGGTCACCTAGCGCTTCACTCATAGGCCGCTTCCTTGGTCCCTCATCCACCGTACCGGAAGCTCACCATTTAAATCGAACCGAGGCTGGTCAAGACCTCGGCCAACCTTGCTACGCGAGACGTCCTCCGTTGACTCTCCGTCGGCTGTTGCAACTTTATCAGGTGGGTCTCCACACTACCACATTCCTAAGACAATCAAAATGCTTCCCCAACATTCTTGACATAAAACAGTCATTTACAAACAGTTCACAAATACAGTTTCTATAATGAACTCACGTCTTTCCAGATTGTTCCACATCAATCTATATTACTTAACCCAATTCCAAATTATATGTATATCCATTCTTGACCAGATACATCATTTTCCATCCCATCACATCAGATTCATTCACTTCACATAACATCCATTCCTATCTTTCTTAATTTACATTACGACTCATCACATCCATTCCTATCTTTCTTAATTTACATTACGACTCATCACATCCATTTCTCATTACATCTCATTCGTTCACATCTTATATTATTCATTCACATTCTGATTCACATGACATCTCATCTCATCCATTCGCTCATATCGACTTTATATCCATTCACATACATATTCGCATTCATTATTCCTTATACACATCCACATTCGTACATCCACTTTCACATCTACATCCATACATCCATTTTCACATCCACATTCATACATCCATATCCACATCCACATTCATACATCCACATCCACATCCACATCCACATCCATACATCCACATCCATATCTACATCCTTACATCCATTTTCACATCCACATTCATACATCCACATCCACATCCACATTCATACATTCATATCCACATCCATACATCCACATTCATATCTACATCCATACATCCACATCCACATCCACATCCAAACATCCACATCCATATCTACATCCATACATCCACATTCACAACTACATCCATACATCCATTTTCACATTCACATTCACATTCATACATCCACATCCATACATCCACATTCACATTCACATCCATACATCTATATCATACATTCACATCCGTATTCACATTCATACATCCACATTCACATTCATACATCCATTTTCACATCTTCATCCATACATCCGGCCGCATCTACATCAATGCATCCACATCCACATCCACTTTCACATCCATATATCTATATCATACATTCGCATCCGTGTTCACATTCATACATCCACATACACATCCATACATCTATATTATACATTCACATCCGCGTTCACATTCATGCATCCACATCCATACATCCACATCCACATTCCACATTCATATATCTCCATCTATTCCTCGTTCATTTTCATATATCTGATTCATTTCACATCCTCATATCTATTTATAGAATACAAGAGAATTCTTATTTTTGATATAAGATTTCTTTACGCATCTATTTATGCATAAATTCCATTTTAAGGAGAATAACACTTTCGAAATAAAAATCAATCTTTTATGCATCTTCCTATGCATAAACTCATTTTAAATAAGAATGACACTTTTGGATTAAAATAAATTCTTTATGCATCTTTCCATGCATAAATCCAATTTAGTAGGAATTACACTTTTAGAATAAAAGAATTTCTCTTATGCATCTAATTTATGCATAAAATCCATTTATGATGAAAATCACACTTTTAATATATAAAAAATATCTTCTATGCACCCATTTATGCATAAAAATCATTTATGACAAACATCACACTTTCAATATTAAAAAAATATCTTCTATGCATATGTTTATGCATAAAAATCTTTTATGATGAAAATCACACTTTTAATATAAAAAATATCTTCTATGCATATGTTTATGCATAAAAAATCTTTTTTGACGAAAATCACACTTTTAATATAAAAAAATATCTTCTATGCATATGTTTATGCATAAAAATCTTTTTTGACGAAAATCACACTTTTAATATAAAAAATATCTTCTATGCATATGTTTATGCATAAAAATCTTTTATGATGAAAATCACACTTTTAATATTGAAAAATATCTTCTATGCATATGTTTATGCATAAAAATCTTTTATGATGAAAATCACACTTTTAATATAAAAAAATATCTTCTATGCATATGTTTATGCATAAAAATCATTTATGATAAAAATCACGCTTTTATAATAAAAAAATAATCTTTTATGCATACTTTTATGCCTAAAAATCAAATATGATAAAAGTAACACTTTTATAATAATAAAAAATAATATTTTATGCATACTTTTATGCATAAAAATCAAATATGATAAAAGTAACACTTTTATAATAAAAATAATAATCTTTTATGCATAAAAATCAAATATGATAAAAGTAACACTTTTATAATAAAAAAATCTCTTATGCATACAATTATGCATAAAAATCAATAATAATGAAAGTAATACTTTTATAATAAAACTAAATTTCTTTTATACAAATAGTCAAAATGCATCTTCTATGCATGAATATGACACTTTAGAATATAGAAATCATAAGGATTACTCTTTTGGAATAATGAAAGATAATACTTATTTCTAAATTTTTAAAAATTAAGACTCTGTATTGACCATACAGAGGATTGAATCAATTAACAATTAAAAATAAGCATCCTATACCCTAGGATTGATGCTTTTGGATCGGTTAAGTGGGACCCAAATGTTCACAAAGATAGATCTCAAATTCGGGTACTACCAGATCAGAATCAAGGAACAAGACATCCCAAGAGAGCATTCAATACTCACTATGGGCATTATGAGTTCACAGTCATGCCATTTGGATTGACTAATGCCCCGGCGATGTTTAATTGTCTTATGCAGGATATTCTCAGAGAATACTTGGATGATTTTGTTCTTGTCTTCTTTGATGATATCTTGGTATACTCAAAGAATGCTAGAAATCCTAAGGAAACACCAACTCAAGTGTTCTTTTTCTATTGACCAAATGGAATACTTGGGATTCATAGTGTTAAAAGATGGGATTTCTCTCTTGACCCCGCAAAGATCCAAGCAGCCGTAGATTGGCCAGAACCCAAGATGGTAAAGGAAGTCAAAGGGTTCCTAGGATTAACCGGATGGTATAGGATCTTTATACCCAGGTATGCTCAGATAACATCCCCTTTAACTAACCTTCTCAAGAAGAGTACCCTATTTCAGTGGACTGCAATGTATCAGAGTGCCTTTGATAAGCTGAAGACAGCCTTAGTAATAAACCGTGTCCTTAAATTGCCAGATTTTACCAAACCTTTTGAGGTAGTTACTGATGCCAGTGGGTTTTGCCTTAGGCGGTGCTCTTGTGCACGAAGGTCATGCATTGGCCTATGAATCCAGAAAACTCAGAACACATGAGAGAAATTATGTCGTCCATGACTTTTTTAATTTAAAGAGGAATTTTAGATAGATTTAAGTTATGAGATAAAAGAGGCATTTCCATGACATTTGGATTGCACTCATTAAATGAGAAAAAGAGGAATTTCAAGCTTATTCAAAAATAGATATTGGTATTTAGTTAAAAGAAAATTTTTATGATATTTAAGAAAAGAAAGATTTGAATTAATTTTAGGTGTCAAAAGATGAATTTTCACCATAATTCTACCTAGGGAATTAAGGTTGAGAAATTAAATGGTAGAAATAATATCTTTAGATATTTTATGTGGCTAAATCACTAAATTGGTATTTACCCAAAAGTAGATGTTTATCTGAAGAAAATCCTTGTTAAGAACTAAACGGAATGATTAGACTACGAGAGGGATGGACAATAACCTACTTGTCCATCTCTTGATCTGAATCAAGTAAAAACTTTGTGACCAATTCTAGTTCCTAAATACAAAGAATAGACCACCGTTGAATTAAACTAGTTTTCCTTTGACCGAGATCACCAAGAATCTACTTGGACAATCAGTCAAATGATGGGTAGATTACCCCGATGAGGGATCAAGGATTCTCATTATGAAATTGGGAAATTAAGGAAAAAGGGGTTTTTGTGTAAAAATCTCAAGCTGGGAATTTTACTTGCATAGAACCTCAGTTTTCATTTAAAGGACTGTTTTATGCCAGAATGCTAGAGGAAGCATTTGGCATGTGTTTTACTAAGAGGAGGTTTGTTTTGCAACAGCTGGCGGGGAGTTGTCGAGGGACGTCGCTCGTGGGGCAAAGCCGGCTGAGGTCTTGACAAGCCTCAGTACGGTTAAAATGGCGCACTTCCGGTGCGATGGGCGAGGACCAACGAAGCGGTCCCTGAGTGAAGTGCTAGGACACCTAAGGAGGATCCTAGAGGGTTCTGACCAAGTGATGCATAGGCTCGCAGTTGCTAGGACACCCATGCATGCGTCGAGGAAAAGATTCGGATGGACTAAAAGGAAAGATTTTTGTGAATCAAATTTTGATACTGGATCTCGTTGGTTGGCCAGCTGGTCGCAGTATGGATTGCCCAACTCCTTTTGGATCAAGGTTTTCAGGGCAGGGAAATCAGGGGTCAAGATTCCAGACTCCAGCCCCTTCCTTCCAGAGTAATCAGGGTTCTATCCGCCAAAATGAGGGAAATCCCAGAGGTAGACCCTCTATCCAACCTCCTGCAGTTTCAATCCAAAGTAATGCAAGACCTCCACCTTAGAATAGGGGAAGTCAAAGAGAGTTGTTCCCAAATCGGTCGTCCACTTCCAAAGCAGTAACGCTGGAAGTGATTGAAGAAGAAAAAGATGATGAAAAAGATCATACTCCACCTGCAAGATGAGGACATCTCGCATTTTTCAAGTGGGGTAGAATGTAAGATTCCTCCCCCAGGTCCTCATGATGTCCAATATCTTCCCCTGTAGTCAAATCCCTCTTCAGAAATATAAAAGATCTTGTTTCTATCAGTTTTGGCCTAGAGAGAGAAAATATTCTAGAGAGTGATAATTCAATTTTTAAATATTTTTGGATAGAAAAAAATCTCATCTTATTAAAATAAGTTCCCCTGAAATAGAAGTTCAAAAAGATTTTGAGAAGGTGCATTAGAAATTAAGTATAATCTGTTCAAGAGGCATTATCCTGGGGGGGTGAAGATTTTTTCAAAATTTTAAATTAAGGTTCCTATGGACCCATAAGATTCATCCAAATGTAGGGAGGAGATAAATGAAGTAATAAAAGGAAAATCCCCCAAAAATGAGTAAATACTCACATAAGATGAAGAGTTGACTAAGGACAAGGTTAATAGTTAAAAAAAGAGAGATATTTAGAAGTAATGATGCATTTTTGACACCTCTGCATGGGGGAATTCCCCTCATGAAGGAGGCACCTATTTCACATGCTTGAATGAGTTTTAAACTCCCAAATAATAAGATATTTTTATCTCTCCTCTCTCTTGTTTCAACTAGATCCAAAAAGTGAGCAAAATTGACCAAACTGAACCGAAAAATTCGAGAATCAGTTTGCTTGGTTAGAAGCTCAATTTTTCCTATAAATAGAAGCCTTCCCCTTTGTTGAAACTCAATAGTTTTTTTGCACTGTTACCCTGCCTCTCCCAAGTGCCATAAACAATGAATTTTACTCATAATTCATTAGTTTTTGACCTTCCCTCTTCCAAAAGATTGGTGGCCACTCTTGTTTCCAAACAAGAGTAGAACCCTCAAACCATCAAGCCAAAGGAAAGCTCTCAAATTATCAATGTAAATTGGAGATTCTTCTCTTTTCCATTTATTTTATGGTTTTTATGATTTTTTTAAAATGATTTTTGTCTTCTCTACATTACAAATGATGTTATGCCTCATTGCAAAAGGCATTCCCCTCTCTTCTCTAGTAAATCCAACCATTCTTTATCCTAGGTGAATGATTAATGAATAAAATCAAGATTTTCATAATGTTTCTCTTAAATAAGTACAAAAATGTTACTTTAGAATGATTTAAATACTCTTGATGCATTTCTAATTAATTTTAGAGACTTAAAATTGAAAAATGGTCAGCTATACAAAGGAGGTTATGGCAAAATTTTTTAAAAATTTGGAAATCAGTATTATCTTTCATTATTCCAAAAGAGTAATCCTTATGATTTCTATATTCTAAAGTGTCATATTCATGCATAGAAGATGCATTTTGATTATTTGTATAAAAAAAATTTAGTTTTATTATAAAAGTATTACTTTCATTATTATTGATTTTTATGCATAAAAGTATGCATAAAAGATTTTTTTTATTATAAAAGTGTTACTTTTATCATATTTGATTTTTATGCATAAAGGATTATTATTTCTATTATAAAAGTGTTACTTTTATCATATTTGATTTTTATGCATAAAAGTATGCATAAAAGATTATTTTTTTTATTATAAAAGTGTTACTTTTATCATATTTTATTTTTATGCATAAAAGTATGCATAAAAGATTAGTTTTTTATTATAAAAGTGTGATTTTCATCATAAATGATTTTTATGCATAAACATATGCATAGAAGATATTTTTTTATATTAAAAGTGTGATTTTCATCATAAACGATTTTTATGCATAAACATATGCATAGAAGATATTTTTTAATATTAAAAGTGTGATTTTCATCATAAAAGATTTTTTATGCATAAACATATGTATAGAAGATATTTTTTATATTAAAAGTGTGATTTTTGTCATAAAAGATTTTTATGCATAAACATATATATAGAAGATATTTTTTTATATTAAAAGTGTGATTTTCATTATAAAAGATTTTTATGCATAAACATATGCATAGAAGATATTTTTTATATTAAAAATGTGATTTTCATCATAAAAGATTTTTATGCATAAACATATGCATAGAGGATATTTTTTTAATATTAAAAGTGTGATTTTTATCATAAATGATTTTTATGCATAAATGGGTGCATAGAAGATATTTTTTATATATTAAAAGTGTGATTTTCATCATAAATGGATTTTATGCATAAATTAGATGCATAAGAGAAATTCTTTTATTCTAAAAGTGTAATTCCTACTAAATTGGATTTATGCATGGAAAGATGCTTAAAGAATTTATTTTAATCCAAAAGTGTCATTCTTATTTAAAATGAATTTATGCATAGGAAGATGCATAAAAGATTGATTTTTATTTCGAAAGTGTTATTCTCCTTAAAATGGAATTGATGCATAAATAGATGCGTAAAGAAATCTTATATAAAAAATAAGAATTCTCTTGTATTCTATAAATAGATATGAGGATGTGAAATGAATCAGATAGATGAAAATGAACGAGGAATAGATGGAGATGTATGAATGTGGAATGTGGATGTGGATGTATGGATGTGGATGCATGAATGTGAACGCGGATGTGAATGTATGATATAGATGTATGGATGTGAATGTGGATGTATGAATGTGAACACGGATGTGAATGTATGATATAGATGTATAGATGTGAAAGTGGATGTGGATGTGGATGTATTGATGTAGATGCGGATGTGGATGGATGAATGAAGATGTGAAAATGGATGTATGAATGTGAATGTGGATGTGGATGTGGATGTATGGATGTGGATGTGGATGTGGATGTATGGATGTGGATGTATGAATGTGAATACGGATGTGAATGTATGATATAGATGTATGGATGTGAATGTGGATGTGGATGTGATGTATGGATGTGGATGTGAATGTGAAAATGGATGTATGGATGTAATTGTGAATGTGGATGTATGGATGTAGATATGGATGTGAATGTGGATGTGGATGTGGATGTATGGATGTAAATGTGAATGTGGATGTGGATGTATGGATGTAGATATGAATGTGGATGTATGGATGTAGATATGGATGTGGATATGAATGTGGATGTGGATGTGGATGTGGATGTATGAATGTGGATGTGAAAATGGATGTAAGGATGTAGATATGGATGTGGATGTATGGATGTGGATGTGGATGTGGATGTGGATGTGGATATGGATGTATGAATGTGGATGTGAAAATGGATGTATGGATGTAGATGTGAATGTGGATGTACGAATGTGGATGTGTATATGGAATAATGAATGCAAATATGTATGTGAATGGATATAAAGTCGATATGAGCGAATGGATGAGATGAGATGTCATGTGAATCAGAATGTGAATGAATAATATAAGATGTGAACGAATGAGATGTAATGAGAAATGGATGTGATGAGTCGTAATGTAAATTAAGAAAGATAGGAATGGATGTGATGAGTCGTAATGTAAATTAAGAAAGAAAGGAATGGATGCTATGTGAAGTGAATGAATCTGATGTGATGGGATGGAAAATGATGTATTTGGTCAAGAATGGATATACATATAATTTGGAATTGGGTTAAGTATTATGGATTGATGTGGAACAATCTGGAAAGACGTGAGTTCATTATAGAAACTGTATTTGTGAACTGTTTGTAAATGACTGTTTTATGTCAAGAATGTTGGGGAAGCATTTTGACTGTCTTAAGAATGTGGTAGTGTGGAGACCGACCTGATAAAGTTGCAACAGCTGACTGAGAGTCAACGGAGGACGTCTCCCGTAGCAAGGTTGGCCGAGGTCTTGACCAGCCTCGGTTTTGAATGGTGAGCTTCCGGTATGATGGATGAGGGACCAAGGAAGCGGCCTATGAGTGAAGCGCTAGGTGACCTGCGAAGGATCCTAGAGGGTGCTGACCATACGGTGCTCGGGCTCTGGATCGCCAAAGATACCCACACGTGCGTCGAGGAAGATAATTAGAACAAGGAGTAAGAGTTGTTTTCTGAAACTGGGCATGGATCTGGTTGATTGACCTTTTGCTGGTCCTCAATGGATGAGTCCATGGGTTTTTTATATAGATCTGTTGGTTGATCTTGCTGATCCTCAAAACAAAGATTCTATCTTGATTTTTATAAGTGATTATATTACCGGGTACTATGAGCTAGGAACTATGGAAAAGACCCCTCAGTGAACAGGTGGTGAGCGTTCTTCTTGCCAATGATGCCATAAGTACACCGATGAAGGAATGATTGGAAATAAGGATTCAACTAGAGATTTTGAGGATTGTGATTAGTGACACAATGGTTTCATTAAAGGATTGTTTTAAAGATACCTGATGCTGAGAAAAAGGCAATTTCATATTGGGTGTGTAAGTGGTGTGACTAGTTTTATGTTTGCATGAACATCTGGCTAGAGGGCCTGGGAACTCTTTTCCTTGGTACCCAGGACAAAACCTAACCAAATTCCTAATTGGATCCCATCACTACAGTGGTTGGGCGGTTGGCTAACCCATGGGGCTGGATGGGGTTAGGCTGGACTGATGGATCCGTAAATCGAGACTCAATTTCTATTTAGTTTGATAGATGAAGTAAATCCCGGACAAAAATTGTTCTATGGAAAAAGAATCAACGGCTGTGCCTCTCGACAATGAGGAAAAAAGCGTTGGTCTCTATGATCCAAGTGCAATTTGTCCCTTGATCTGACTATGAAACTTACGAGTTCAGTCAGATCAATTCAGTTAGTTAAGGCTTTTGACTACGTTGGGGAAAAGTTATCCTAGTGGAATCGCCCGTGCTTTTCGGGCAAAGGAAGTTTTTCCGGGTTCGGTTTTGGAAAAACCGACGGATTAGTCTCTTGTCCGGATATCCGTGGTGGGCGAGGCCCTGAGTGTGGGACCCTCCCCACGCAAGAAGTACTACTTCTGTTGCTAGTATCCCTGAAACTGTTACGCGGTGGGGACAGGGATCTTACAGTTGGTATCAGAGCTATTTGGCTAATGAGGATCAACCAAGAAGCCAAATATGTCAAAAATTTATCAAGAAGCACTAAAAGGTTGTAATTGTGTGATAAAATTCATACAATTTGATATTCAAATTGAAATTCGTAAATTGATAATTGGGTCTTCAGATGGAAGTACCGCAATTGTATGGAATCCCTGACTTGCTTGAGACCTAGACATGATGGTATTTACCTTATAGTTCCAAGAACCATGACTACTCGTATATACCGAGGGTATAACTGCAGCTCTTTATTGGCAGTATATACGAGTAAATCTAAGACTTGAAATTATAAGCATTAATGCTATCTAGATATTGAATTCGAATGTGGTTGATATGATTTTTAAATTCTGGTTGAGAACTGATGAGTTGATTTGGATTCTGATTGAAAAATGATGATCCCTGAAATTTGGTTGAAATGTAATAAGCTGAGCGAAACTGCAATGAGGATGAATGGGACGAGTCCATGTGATGATGTTCTTAACTGGAATGACGTTAATGACTTCAGCCAATCACTATGAGATTAGTGGATTGTGCTGGCAAATTATTACTATTAACTTTTGATCGGTGAATCAAGTTAAGGGTTGATAAATTAAAAATCTTAAATTTTTTTTAAAACCCCCATGGAGGACTATTCAAATGGAAAAATTTAGTCTGATGGTGTTAAAGATATGAATGAGATATTGTGAATGAATTGTTATTTGATAATGCGTTCTATATGAGTATCTTTACCCCATGATTATGTGGGGAGCCGACCTATTTAAAGTGTTGAAAATACAAGTGAATAGGGTGTGTGCGGGAACAAGCCCTTGGTTAGAGGCTGTAAAAGAGGATGGGTAAATGTAAAAGAACCTGTGAAAAGGTGAGAAGAATCTATTGGGAGAGAATAAAGGGTAGCATGAGAAGATTTAGGAAGTGTGGAGATATTCTGGGAAGTGTGGAGATATACTGGGAGTTATTCTGGGAAAAGTGAAGAGGTGGAGAGAATCAGGGAAAAGAGGTGGAGTGAATCATGGAGAAATCAGTGGGATTTGATGCTTGATGTAAACTCTATAAATTGAGGCATAGCCCTAATGAGAATTTGCTGGTTTTTGAGTATCCATGCCTACATTAATCTATTTGCTAATTACCCACTAATTACGTCTTAATTATTTGCTAATCACTTTGTTAATGATGTTGATTCTAGTGTTTGATCCACCATAGCTCATCACAATGCTCAAATTTCAACATGGTATCAGAGCCATGCCTAGAATCCATCAGATTTATGAGCCCATTATCTAATTAATTAGGATTAGTAGATAATTAGAAATTAATCAAAATTTTAGTTATTTTTCACTTCACCCCTTCACCCCCAGCCAGTGGAGGATCTCATTCATCTTGCACACTCACATTTAGCTTAAACCCTTCTAGCATATTGTAGCCAACCCACTTGCCTTCAAGCCCATCAAAACGACGCAGCAAACCGCCAAGCAACAAGGAGAAATCGATGATTTCGCTGGTGCCTTTTTTTCTAAGTGAAATTGACATTACTACTTGCACAGATCAAAGGTCTCTAATTCCTCCTAGCCCAAGGTGTTTTCAAGCATGCTCTACAAGCTGGTGAAGATAGAATTCAGTTTCATCAAGTCTACAGTGAGATCCAAGCTCTTCATAAAATCTGTAGGTGACTTTGGTAAAACAGAGATTAAGCTTTCAATATTTGGTCAAATCTTGTGTTTCTTAGCTTAATCCTCTACTAGACTCATTGCTATTGATGCCTTTGAAAGCATTTGAGCTCATTTGAAGTCTAAGGCACCAGATCTGGACTCCCCGTATACTCTGTTTTCTACACACAAAACAGAGCATTAATTTGCTAATCAGTGATTAATCAGTGCTAATCACTGTATTTTGGTACAAATGAGGGTTCAAATCAACCATTACGTATCTGATATAGATCTCTATAACTTCAGATTGCAATTCGGAGTTGGTTTGATACTCCAACCATTCCGTACAAATTGGTTACCCTTGATTTAATGTAATTTCTGGTGATTTTATGCTGATAAATTTGTTGTAATCATCTCTTAAACACCAGATTGAGTTGTAAAGGGTAGACACTGTCCTTGAATCTTGAAATTGGATCAAGCGAGGTAAGACCCCCTTCACATCACCATGAGTACAGCACAGGAAATAGCCAAATTTAATGGGGAGCAGTTTTATACTTGGTAGACAAAAACCATGTATTTGCTCATGAGGAAAAATTTGTGGGGATTAGTTGAGAGAAGAGATGAATGCCCAGAGAGAGGAGAAAATGAGTGGAAGAGTAGGAATGAAAAAGCATTGGGACTTATTGCACTCAGTTTAAATGATGAAATCATTCATCACATCACAGGGATACAATGGGCAAAAGATGCATGGGATGAACTCAATAAATTATTTGGTACACAAGCAAAAAATTCAAAGATAAATCTGTTAATGCAATTCTACAAATTGGACATGAAGGAAAGTGAACCTTTAATCACACACTTGAACAAATATAAAAGCATTAAGCACAGCTATTGGCAAAAAGGTCGAAGATGATGAGGCACTAGCAGTGCTTCTGAAGAGTGTGGACAAAGGTGATTATGAAAACATTGTAGCAACACTAAAGAATGTACCTGAATTGAAGCTACACGAGATAGAAGCAGCTCTACTAGAGCAAGAGAGCAGAGGCAAAGAGAAGAAATGGCTCGACTCAATAGTAGGAGAAGAAAAAGCATTCTTCACCCGAGAAGGATTCTCTCGAGTTCGAGGACGAGGACGAGGATTCTCTCGAGGACGAGGACGAGGAAGAGGCAGAGTAGGAGGAAGGACCTTCACTTGCCACAAATGTGGAAAGCCAGGACACATGGCGAGAGACTGCTATAGCAAACCCAGTGGAACGACATCGGCAAACTTCATGGAGGCTCCAAAGGAAGTGGAGTCGGATCATCTTTTCTGAGAGAGAGAGAGAGAGAGACCCCACAACCCAATGTAACCTGCCCCAACAACGTAAAACCACCTCTGAGCCACCGATGATGTAGGCCACGTGGTAGATAGATGTATGTGTGAGCACTTTAGTCAAGGTCGCGGGCACTTATAGTAGCCTTGGACACATAGAGAGAGAGAGTGTCAAGGACTATGGAGTTTAGGGACTTGAGACACTGGTCGCGGGCTATCAAGTAAGAGGGAAACTTGGTATAGGGCCCAGGTGTGCTAGGATTATTCACTTGAGGGGAGGTGTTGAAAATACAAGTGAATAGGGTGTGTGCGGGAACAAGCCCTTGGTTAGAGGCTGTAAAAGAGGATGAGTAAATGTGAAAGAACCTGTGAAAAGGTGAGAAGAATCTACTGGAAGAGAATAAAGGGTAGCATGAGAAGATTTAGGAAGTGTGGAGATATTCTGGGAAGTGTGGAGATATACTGGGAGATATTCTGGGAAAAGTGAAGAGGTGGAGAGAATCAGGGAAAAGAGGTGGAGTGAATCATGGAGAAATCAGTGGGATTTGATGCTTGATGTAAACTCTATAAATTGAGGCATAGCCCTAATAGGAATTTGCTGGTTTTTGAGTATCCATGCCTACATTAATCTATTTGCTAATTACATGCCTACATTAATCTATTTGCTAATTACATCTTAATTATTTGCTAATCACTTTGTTAATGATGTTGATTCTAGTGTTTGATCCACCATAGCTCATCACAATGCTCAAATTTCAACATAAAGAACCCTAGAATTAGTTGAATAAAAAATCAGATTGAGTCATAAATAAAGAAACTTAATAAGAATTTTCGTATTGATAGGAACATGGATCGAGGTCATCGTGGTAGAAATGTTAACCCCCAACTCGATGAAGAAGAGCTCGACCTGGATTTGTAAAACTCTTCATAGTTCGCACCCTGGACCTTTCAAGGGTGAAGGTAAAAACTTGGGCGAGGATGTGGAGAAGTGGATCGAATCAATGGAAGAATACTTGGATGTCACCGGGTACAATGAGAAGAGCAAAATGGCTCTTGCAAGGCTGAAGATAGTGGAGATAGCTAGAGTGGCATGGAGAAACCACTGCGAGACAAACCGTCTTGACTGAAATACCCAAACCTGGACCGATCTCAAGGCTTACCTCAGAAAGAGGTTTTGTCCCCCAGGCTTTCTTGAAACTAAGATGAATGAGTTCTTGGAACTAAAGCAGAAAAACCAGACAATTGAAGAGTACCATCAGGCTTTTGCCCTTCTCCTTAAATATTCCCCTCAATTGGATGAAGAGCAGCTGATGGCCAGGTTCTTTTGGGGAATGAACGAGCCATTAGATACTTTAGTCAAGAATGCCAAACCTATTTCCATGGCCGAAGCAGTTCGGATGGCGAAGGATTTCGCCAAAACTTTTGATGTCAAAGTCCTGTCAAAGCCAGCACCATCACTTTTCAAAAGGTTTTTATTCCCAGAAGGTGATTCCAACCTTCCTCCGCCTAAGAGATATCAAGGTCAAACCCAGGATATGGAAAGTTCCAGAATGGAAGAAATGTCCTTTTCCCGAAACTCAAGTCCGTGGATTTCAACTTCAGAAGAGAGTGAAATGCTATAACTATCAAGGATTTGGACATCGCAGTATGGATTGCCCAACTCCTTTTGGATCAAGGTTTTCAAGGCAGGGAAATCAGGGGTCAAGATTCCAGACTCCAGCCCCTTCCTTCCAGAGTAATCAGGGTTCTATCCGCCAAAATCAGGGAAATCCCAGAGGTAGACCCTCTATCCAACCTCCTGCAGTTTCAATCCAAAGTAATGCAAGACCTCCACCTCAGAATAGGGGGAGTCAAAGAGAGTTGTTCCCAAATCGGCCGTCCGCTTCCAAAGCAGTAACGCTGGAAGTGATTGAAGAAGAAAAAGATGATGAAAAAGATCATACTCCACCTGCGAGATGAGGACATCTCGAGTTTTTCAAGTGGGGTAGAATGTAAGATTCCTCCCCCAGGTCCTCATGAGGTCCAATATCTTCCCTTGTAGTCAAATCCCTCTTCAAAAATATAAAAGATCTTGTTTCTATCAGTTTTGGCCTAGAGAGAGAAAATCTTCTAGAGAGTGGTAATTCAATTTTTAAATATTTTTGGATAGAAAAAAATCTCATCTTATTAAAATAAGTTCCCCTGAAACAGAAGTTCAAAAAGATTTTCAGAAGGTGCATTAGAAATTAATCTGTTCAAGAGGCATTATCCTGGGGGGTGAAGATTTTTTCAAAATTTTAAATTAAGGTTCCTATGGACCAATAAGATTCATCCAAATGTAGGGAGGAGATAAATGAAGTAATAAAAGAAAAATCTCCCAAAAATGAGTAAATACTCACATAAGATGAAGAGTTGACTAAGGACAAGGTTAATAGTTAAAAAAAGAGAGATATTTAGAAGTAATGATGCATTTTTGACACCTCTGCATGGGGGAATTCCCCTCATGAAGGAGGCGCCTATTTCACATGCTTGAATGAGTTTTAAACTCCCAAATAATAAGATATTTTTATCTCTCCTCTCTCTTGCTTCAACTGGATCCAAAAAGTGAGCAAAATTGACCAAACTGAACCGAAAAATTCGAGAATTAGTTTGCTTGGTTAGAAGCTCACTTTTTCCTATAAATAGAACCCTTCCCTTTGTTGAAACTCAATAGTGGTTGAACTGTTACCCTGCCTCTCCCAAGTGCCATAAACAATGAATTTTACTCATAATTCATTAGTTTTTGACCTTCCCTCTTCCAAAAGATTGGTGGCCACTCTTGTTTCCAAACAAGAGTAGAACCCTCAAACCATCAAGCCAAAGGAAAGCTCTCAAATTATCAATGTAAATTGGAGATTCTTCTCTTTTTCGTTTATTTTATGGTTTTTATGATTTTTTTAAAATGATTTTTGTCTTCTGTACATTACAAATAATGTTATGCCTCATTGCAAAAGGCATTCCCCTCTCTTCTCTAGTAAATCCAACCATTCTTTATCCTAGGTGAATGATTAATGAATAAAATCAAGATTTTCATAATGTTTCTCTTAAATAAGTACAAAAATGTTACTTTAGAATGATTTAAATACTCTTGATGCATTTCTAATTAATTTTAGAGACTTAAAATTGAAAAATGGTCAGCCATACAAAGGAGGTTATGGCAAAATTTTTTAAAAATTTGGAAATCAGTATTATCTTTCATTATTCCAAAAGAGTAATCCTTATGATTTCTATATTCTAAAGTGTCATATTCATGCATAGAAGATGCATTTTGATTATTTGTATAAAAGAAATTTAGTTTTATTATAAAAGTATTACTTTCATTATTATTGATTTTTATGCATAAAAGTATGCATAAAAGATTTTTTTTATTATAAAAGTGTTACTTTTATCATATTTGATTTTTATGCATAAAAGATTATTATTATTTATTATAAAAGTGTTACTTATATCATATTTAATTTTTATGCATAAAAGTATGCATAAAAGATTTTTTTTTAAATTATAAAAGTGTTACTTTTATCATATTTGATTTTTATGCATAAAAGATTATTTGTTTTATTATAAATGTGTTACTTTTATCATATTTGATTTTTATGCATAAAAGTATGCATAAAAGATTTTTTTTTAATTATAAAAGTGTTACTTTTATCATATTTGATTTTTATGCATAAAAGTATGCATAAAAGATTATTATTTTTATTATAAAAGTATTACTTTTATCATATTTGATTTTCATGCATAAAAGAATTTTTTTTAATTATAAAAGTGTGATTTTCATCATGAATGATTTTTATGCATAAACATATGCATAGAAGATATTTTTTATATTAAAAGTGTGATTTTCATCTCATAAAAGATTTTTATGCATAAACATATGCATAGAAGATATTTTTTTATATCAAAAGTGTGATTTTCATCATAAAAGATTTTTATGCATAAACATATGCATAGAAGATATTTTTTATATTAAAAGTGTGATTTTCATCATAAAAGATTTTTATGCATAAACATATGCATAGAAGATATTTTTTTATATTAAAAGTGTGATTTTAATCATAAAAGATTTTTATGCATAAACATATGCATAGAAGATAATTTTTATATTAAAAGTGTGATTTTCATCATAAAAGTTTTTTATGCATAAACATATGTATAGAAGATATTTTTTTATATTAAAAGTGTGATTTTTGTCATAAATGATTTTTATGCATAAATGGGTGCATAGAAGATATTTTATATATATTAAAAGTGTGATTTTCATCATAAATGGATTTTATGCATAAATTAGATGCATAAGAGAAATTCTTTTATTCTAAAAGTGTAATTCCTACTAAATTGGATTTATGCATGGAAAGATGCATAAAGAATTTATTTTAATCCAAAAGTGTCATTCTTATTTAAAATGAATTTATGCATAGGAAGATGCATGAAAGATTGATTTTTATTTCGAAAGTGTTATTCTCCTTAAAATGGAATTCATGCATAAATAGATGCGTAAAGAAATATTATATCAAAAATAAGAATTCTTTAGTATTCTATAAATAGATATGAGGATGTGAAACTAATCAAATAGATGAAAATGAACGAGGAATAGATGGAGATGTATGAATGTGGAATGTGGAATGTGGATGTGGATGTATGGATGTGGATGCATGAATGTGAACGCGGATGCATGAATGTGAACGCAGATGTGAATGTATGATATAGATGTATGGATGTGAATGTGGATGTATGGATGTGGATGTATGAATGTGAACGCGGATGTGAATGTATGATATAGATGTATGGATGTGAAAGTGGATGTGGATGTGGATGTATTGATGTAGATGCGGATGCGGATGTATGAATGAAGATGTGAAAATGGATGTATGAATGTGAATGTGGATGTGTGAATGTGAATGTGGATGTGGATGTGGATGTATGGATGTGGATGTATGAATGTGAATACGGATGTGAATGTATGATATAGATGTATAAATGTGAATGTGGATGTATGGATGTGAATGTGAATGTGAAAATGGATGTATGGATGTAGATGTGAATGTGGATGTATGGATGTAGATATGGATGTGGATGTATGGATGTAGATATGAATGTGGATGTATGGATGTGGATATGAATGTATGAATGTGGATGTGGATGTGGATGTGGATGTATGAATGTGGATGTTAAAATGGATGTAAGGATGTAGATATGGATGTGGATGTATGGATGTGGATGTTAAAATGGATGTAAGGATGTAGATATGGATGTGGATGTATGGATGTGGATGTATGAATGTGGATGTGGATGTGGATGTATGAATGTGGATGTGAAAATGGATGTATGGATGTAGATGTGAATGTGGATGTACGAATTTAGATGTGTATATGGAATAATGAATGCGAATATGTATGTGAATGGATATAAAGTCGATATGAGCGAATGGATGAGATGAGATGTCATGTGAATCAGAATGTGAATGAATAATATAAGATGTGAATGAATGAGATGTAATGAGAAATGGATGTGATGAGTCGTAATGTAAATTAAGAAAGATAGGAATGGATGTTATGTGAAGTGAATGAATCTGATGGGATGGGATGGAAAATGATGTATCTGGTCAAGAATGGATATACATATAATTTGAAATTGGGTTAAGTAATATGGATTGATGTGGAACAATCTGGAAAGACGTGAGTTCATTATAGAAACTCTATTTGTTTGTAAATGACTGTTTTATGTCAAGAATGCTGGGGAAGCATTTTGACTGCCTTAAGAATGTGGTCGTGGTGGAGACCTACCTGATAAAGTTGCAACAGCTGATGGAGAGTCAACGGAGGACGTCTCGCGTAGCAAGGTCGACCGAGGTCTTGACCAGCCTCGGTTCGATTTAAATGGTGAGCTTCCGGTACAATGGATGAGGGACCAAGGAAGCGGCCTATGAGTGAAGCGCTAGGTGACCTTTGAAGCATCCTAGAGGGTGCTGACCATACGGTGCTCGGGCTCTGGGTCGCCGAAGATACCCACACGTGCGTCGAGGAAGATATTTAGAACAAGGAGTAAGAGTTATGTTTTTGAAACCAGGCATGGATCTGGTTGATTGACCTTTTGCTGGTCCTCAACGGATGAGTCCATGGCTCTTTTATATAGATCTGTTGGTTGATCTTGCTGATCCTCAAAACAAAGATTCCATCTTGATTTTTATAAGTGATTATATTGCCGGGTACTATGAGCTAGGAACTATGGAAAAGACCCCTCAGTGAACAGGTGGTGAGCGTTCTTCTTGCCAATGATGCCATAAGTACACCGATGAAGGAATGATTGGAAATAAGGATTCAACCAGAGATTTTGAGGATTGTGATTAGTGACACAATGGTTTCAATAATTGATTGTTTTAAAGATAGCTGATGCTGAGAAAAAGGCAATTTCATATTGGGTGTGTAAGTGGTGTGACTAGTTTTATGTTTGCATGAACATCCGGCTAGAGGGCTTGGGAACTCTTTTCCCTGGTAGCCGGGACAAAACCTAACCAAATTTCTAATTGGATCCCATCACTACAGTGGTTGGACGGTTGGCTAACCCATGGGACTGGATGGGGTTAGGCTGGACTGATGGATCCGTAAATCGAGACTCAATTTCTGTTTAGTTCGATAGATGAAGTAAATCCCGGACAAAAATTGTTCTATGGAAAAAGAATCAACGGTTGTGCCTCTCGATGAGGAAAAAAGCGTTGGTCTCTATGATCCAAGTGCAATTTGTCCCTTGATCTGACTATGGAACTTACGAGTTCGGTCAGATCAGTTCTGTTAGTTAAGGCTTTTGACTACGTTAGGGAAAAGTTATCTTGGTGGAATCGCCCGTGCTTTCCGGGCAAAGGAAGTTTTTCCGGGTTCGGTTTTGGAAAAACCGATGGATTATTCTCTTGTCCAGATATCCGTGGGTGAGGCCCTGAGTGTGGAACCCTGCCCCACGCAAGAAGTACTACTTCCACTGCTAGTACCCCTGAAACTGTTGCGCGGTGGGGACAGGGATCTTACAATCATCACAGGGACTCGTCCCGTTCATCCTCATTGTGGTTTTTCTCGGCTTATTACATTTCAACTAAATTTTGAGGAATCATCATTTTTCAATCAGAATCCAAATCAACTCATCAGTTCTCAACCAGAATTTAAAAATCATATCAACCACATTCGAATTCATCATCTGGATAGCATTAATGCTTATAGTTCTAAGTCTTAGATTTACTCGTATATACTGTCAGTAAAGAGCTGCAGTTATATCCTCGGTATATACGGGTAGTCATGGTTCTTGGGACTATAAGGTAAATACCATCATGTCTAGGCCTCAAGCAAGTCAGGGATTCCATACAATTGCGGTACTTCCATCTGAAGACCCAATTACTAATTTACAAATTTCAATTTGAATATCAAATTGTATGAATTTTATCACACAATTACAACCTTTTAGTGCTTCTTGATAAATTTTTGACATATTTGGCTTCTTGGTTGATCCTCATTAGCCAATTTGCTCTGATACCAACTGTAAGATCCCTGACCCCATAGCGCAACGAATTCTGGGGTGCTAGCAGCGGAAGTAGCACTTCCTACGTGGGGCAGGGTCCCACACTCGGGGCCTCGCCCACGGATATCCGGACAAGAGACTAATCCATCGGTTTTTCCAAAATCGATCCTGGAAAAACTTCCTTTGCCTGAAAAGCACAGGCGATTCCACCAGGATAACTTTTCCCTAACGTAGTCAAAAGCCTTAACTAACCGAACTAATTTGACCGAGCTCGTAAGTTCCATAGTCAGATCAAGGGACAGATTGCACTTGGATCATAGAGACCAACGCTTTTTTCCTCATCGAGAGGCATAGCCATTGATTCTTTTTCCATAGAATAATTTTTTGTCTGGGATTTACTTCATCTATCGAACTAGACAGAAATTGAGTCTCGATTTACGAATCCATCAGTCCAGCCTAACCCCATCCAGTCCCATGGGTTAGCCAACCACCCAACCACTGTAGTGATGGGATCCAATTAGGAATTTGGTTAGGTTTTGTCCCAAGTACCAGGGAAAAGAGTTCCCAGGCCCCCTAGCCGGATGTTTATACAAACATAAAACTAGACACACCACTTACACACCCAATATGAAATTGCCTTTTTCACAGATTCAGTTATCTTTAAAACAATCATTTAATGAAACCATAGTATCACTGATCACAATCCTCCAAAATATCCGGTTGAATCTTACATTAGGACTTGTTTGGGGTCTTCTTGGGCCCTTTAATTTGCCCCAAGCCTAATGACAGTCATTAAGGAATGGTGCAATGGGAGAAGGCCATGTGGAGAAAAATGTTGGGTTTCCCTGCCCCTAATATGTAGGGGTCAAACTTGAATCATACGTTTTTTTTTAAAAGAAATTGGGCTGAAAATGCAAAATCTTTCAATAAAATCAGATTTCCCACCTTTTTTTAATAAAGACAGCTCAAACTGGCATAAATGACCCCACCTCAAAAAGTGGGCTAGGACCAGAAACGCCCCCCCATCATTATCCCTCATTTAAAGCTACTTTTCCCTCTCCCCACTCCCTCTTCCTCTCTCTAAAACTAGCAATTCGGTTTTGAGTCTCTCTCTAACTAAAAGAATCTTTTTTGGCCTCCTCCCTCCCCATTCTGCCTTCCCCTTCCCTCCTAAAGTTAGATCTATCTTTCTGTGCCTTCTTGGCTATGGAAAGCTTGGAAAACAGTCCACTTTTTCCCCCATCAAGTCCATCCTCTCTTGCTTGCACACATTCTTCACTCTCCTCTTGCTAGCTTATACACATTCTTGACTCCTCTTGCCAGCTTATATGCTCTGCTAGCATTAGGTTGCAGAGATCTTCTTGGCTATGGAAAGCTTGGAAAACAGTCCTTTTTTCCCCATCAAGTCCATCCTCTCTTGCTTGCACACATTCTTCACTCTCCTCTTGCTAGCTTATACACATTCTTGACTCCTCTTGCCAGCTTATATGCTCTACTAGCATTAGGTTGCAGAGATCTTCTCACACACCTACAACTTCATAGCATTTAGCTTAGTCGGTTAGCCAAGCACAATGAGTCGCCGACCTCGTTCAAGGGTGGAGTCCTTTAGCAGCAGCAACGAACAAGACGACACTGGCTTGTGGGTTACAAGCACCTTTGCAAAAGGAATGTGGGTGACGATGCGTCCAAGCACAAGGGGAGCCCACAAAGTCTCTCGCAGATACATAGGGTTAAAGTCACACCATTGGAAGGGTCGCATAATGGATCTCAAGCAGGGGGCTGACGGAAGCAAGCAGGTGATGATCCAACACGTCTACAAGGCATCGCAACTCCGTGTTGACAATGCCAATCACAAACGCTTTCCTGCAAATTGTAAGTTTTATTTGTGCTTCTTGTTTTATGGGCTGCACTGAGACATGCTAATATCATTTCATGTTACGGAAGCTTGATTTTTTCAAGTGTGTTCTTGTAATGTTCTGTGCAGACATCTTTTCGTCGACATTTGTGGAATGGGAGCCTTTAGAGGCCCTTTCTGGAACCTTTGAGGCGCACCAATTTGAAATCGGCAAGCTACTATATACTGGTTGTTCAACATCAGAGCTTTTAGAGCGCTCAGTTTTCTTCTTTCATGCAGAGTATATTGTACCCACGTCAAGAGATGGTTCTGGGACTCTACGAAGGCTCCCTACACCAAGTCTCACGGACCATGATTGGCCAAAGCCCGACAATACTTTGGTTGCACTAACTAGACGTCGGATTGAGATTGATGTGTGCAATGCAATGAAGTGCACCTATGGGTCACATCGTGCGACTCTCACGTTCTTCATGCCTTTACATTTGTTTGTGTTTTTGTTCAAGGAGGCTGATGTTCACCGGACTCCTACAATGTGGATTGCAAAGGGAGGCACAGTAATGAGTGCCTTTTTGCCACCTTCGTGGGATTTGAAGGTTATTCAACATCAGGGTGACAAGATAAAGTGCATGGTGGTGTCGGAGAAGATGGTCGTTCGGTACCAGCTTGGAAAGCAACAACTCTCTATTATCTTTCCTTACAGACGTTGGAAGCTGACTGGAGGCGAATGGCAAGCACTCGATTCGGACATCAACGATGCAGAACAGCTTGATGTACATGTTAGCACGCAAGCTGATGTGTGGGATATCGTAGTAAATGCTGATTGGAATATGGCGAACCTAATGGAGTACTTAGGCCTTAGGTTTGCACTGAAAGGTGACTTTTCATTTGTGATTGATAACACACCTCTACGTAAGAGGAAAGAGGCATCTTACTTTTGTAAAAGCATTCCCTTCCCCAGATGTATCCATATCAAGCAAGCTATGTAACAGATTTTGAGAGATTAATTCAAAACAATTTTGGCTACTCGCGATTTGCGTTCAATTTTGTGCACTTTTAAGTTTTGTCGCGTGTTTTTATTTTTTTGGAGGTTTTAAGTGAGTTTTTAAACATAAAAAAAGTTTTAAAGACCTCTTTATAAGTCACTTTTGGCCACTTTGAGTTCATCTCCTCACTCTCGGCATCTTTGCGGTCCCCTCGCCTTCTTCGCTACTCAAGCATGGCCACCCCCGCCCAAGCTCTCCTATCTCAATTGCACAAGCTTGACCTCGGTCACTTGATCGAGAAGCTTGCACCCATCTTTCAGACATCTATTGACATGGAAGGCACCGCCGAACTCCATAATGACGTGTTTGGGGCGTTCACTAGCTACATGGACACATACATGGCTGAATATTGTGTCAACTTTGAAGACGAGGAGGGAACTTGGGTGCCCATGGATCTTATCAAGCATACCTACAAAGCGGACAAAAATTTCAGGTTCAGGCTTGCAAGATTCCTCAAAGGCCTTAGTAGCGCATATCTAAGGGAGGAGGAAGAAGATAACCTGGTAGGTCTTGGAATGGGCAACATTGGCACAAGTTTTTTGAGGTGGGACATGAATCTTGCCCTCCTTATCTTGGAGGGAACAGAGAAAAGCAAGGGAAAGAGGAAGGCCACTCCTCCAAAGAAAGCCACACCTTATCTCTTGATCAAGGAAGCTGACCCAAAGGAGGAGATTGTCACCCCAGTGCAAGAAGCATCTCTTGCACTTGTGACTCTGGCGGAAGAGCCGCAAGCTAAGGCTGTGAAACGGGACATCGAAGGGGACGATGTCATGGATGAAGTTCCAGAGCTCGAAGTGCGAACTCTACACCCCATCATAGTAGAAGGTGTAGAGTTCTTATTTTTGGATGACATCGCCCATGTCCTTGGGCTGCACCAGGATGAAACTCTCTCAGTCATTGCTATGTACGCGGGCATGTGAGACACACAACAGCCGTCCAAAGATGATGACATCCGCATTGACTTCAGTTCCGCAGATGTCACAAAGGTGCTTGCGCTCCCGGAAAATCATGCCTCAATAGAGTCCCTTGTGGCAGAGACTCTTGTACAAATATCCCAGTGCAAGGATTTCTACGAGAGTGTGCCAGAAACTAGCTTTGACCCTCACAAGCCGCTTGCCATTTCGGATTCCGTCAGCCTCGGGAGCATCAATATTAGTGATGTAGACCTTGCGGATCATGATGATGCCACTGAGGTAGTACACCCAATTTCTTCCCTTCTTAATTTGTAATTTTTTGAAGTCAACTCATTCTTCTATCTACTTTGTAGACCGCAAGAGAAATGGACTGGTTCGCAAGCCGAAAGGGTGGAGCACGAAAGGAGGTGGAGGGGAAAGATGCTGCGCTATGGCACTACATCCCGAGCTTCAATGCCGAGATGCTTGGCGTAATTCACAACGACTTTTCAAATGATGCGCAAGCTGAATTTTTGAAGTGCAGAGCCCTAAGCGCCATCCTGTCTGAAGCCCCTATAGCCCAAAATGCCCATAAATGTATTCTTGTAAATAGGGAAGCAGCAATCTATAGCTTTGGTGATAAAAGTGCAGGGTCTTTCCTAGGATTTTGTGGCCTTAGCCTTGGACAAGGCATCACTGATGCCAAAGAGATAGCCGAATGCATTGGTGACAAACCATCAGTAAAGACTCTCACCCACGAGGCTTTCACCAAGCTCATCAAGCGAGTTGGCTAGATCCAATGTACTCATTTGCCTTCTGTGAAAATCAAACAATTAATGACATCAAGATGTTTTTCGAGCTAATTTTAAGTTTTATCTTCTTGATGTGTTTATATGTTGTTGTCGTGTCCTGTCATGATGTTTCAATCAATTTTTGTGAACGCTCGTCTGCCACCGCCCGTCCGACTTTGGCTCGACTCGACGGGCCGATTTCTCCCGCGTATGGCCCCAGAAGGGTATATCAGTTGTGCGGGGTGCGCCGGGGCCGAGGGGGGGGCCGGTGGTCGCTCCGTGGAGCCTGTGTGCCACGGAGCGACTTTTGGCTGTTTGACCTTGTTGCAGAGCGCCTAGTGCCGCCGCTTGCACACGATTGACATCCCGGCACTGGTCGTGGATAATCTCTTTGACGAGATGCCCAAAAGGTGCCTTTGGAATAATTGGTGTGCAGGTCTTTTGATATTTGCGAATTTCTCTAAGGGCAACTGTCCCTGGTCTCCACCTTTGCTTCTTCTGCGTTGTTGGGGGCGGTGGTGCTTGCGCGTGGCGAGTCCAAGCTGGCGTGTCATTTTTAAACTTCTGTCGCTGCTCTTGGAAGTTATCGGAAGGGGGTTCTGTGCGTTTAGGAATGGTTTTCCCCTTCTTAGCCTTTGCAGGTGTTGGAGTTTTCTTTGCCTTTGCAGATGGAGTCTTCGGAGCTGCTCTCTGCTCTGCCTCCTTCCTTACTCGCTCCTCTTCATCTTTCCTGTCTTTTTCCTCACGAAGCCTTCGTGTGTTTGCTGCCCTGGCTTCTCGTTCAAGCTTCTGTCTCTTATTTTCTACTTCCTCAGCTGAGAGTTTTCTCTTTCCTTTACCAAGTGCACGAGCCAAGACTCTGTCTAGCATTGCATTGACAATCCTATTGCTCGGCAGGTGCTCCCTTTCTACTGTGTCTTCATTTCTCCTCTTTGTATATTCTGCTCGAAGACTTTGTATAGCCGCTTCCAAAATTGTGTCATCTTTGTATCCGGCCATTCGCAGGTCAGCAACAAATCCATGAGCTTTTCTGTTAAGCCAATCCTCCTCCGCAGCAAAGAATGCTAATCTTCTCTTGTTGCTTGCGGCGGCCTGAGCTTCTTCTATAGCCTTCTTATCTGCCTCCGCCTTCCTAACTGCCTCGTCTTCTTCCTCCTTCTTGGCAGCCTCATCCTCCTGTGCTTTCTTTGCTGCCTCGTCCTCTTGAGTTTTGACGGTCTCTTCGGCTTCTTTTCTTGCTCTCTCAGCTGCCTCCATGTCCTCTGCTTCTTTGTGTAATCTCTTCGCTTCTTGGCATTCTTGGGCTTCTTGGGCCTCTCGCTCAAGCCTCACACGTTTAGCTTCCAGATCCACTTGGGCTTGTGGGTAAATGTTTGGGATTGCAGTTCTATGTGCCACCGGTAAGGGCCCAAGGTCTTTGAAAATGTCATCCTGCGTATTGGAGGGAGGATCATTTGGGGGCTCCATGTGCGTGAGATATTAGTGCACGAGCGAGAGAGAGAGAGAGAGAGAGAGAGCGCGAGAGAGTCAAGGGGAGAGGAAGAGAGAGAGCTCACAAGTCAAGACTTTTAAAAATGACTATAAAACTCACTGATATTTATAGGGGGCCAAAATTACAAAAAAGTCAATTTACGAAATGAACGCGCCAAAAAGTGGCGAACAAGAATTATTGGGTGGGTAACCACACACGGCCATTTCTTAGTCAACCACTGTGCCATTGCCTCGCTCTTTCACGTGCCATTGATGCATTGCACCCTTCTCTTTCGCCTTGCACCTAACACCTTCATGATTTTGCGCCTCAAAGACAAATTTCCGGCTCGCTTTTGGGCCTTTCTCCCAGTAAGTGCACGGTAAAACCAATTGAACATTTCCTGAAACGCATTGCTGCGAACCTTGCCACCGCCATGACCCGTGTTCTTAAAATAGGCCGCCTTGGCTTGGTAATGTGATCGTTCCATGCCTTGGTTGCTCCAGAGTGCAAGAGACCCATATTCATCTAGAAAGAGGAACTGTGCGCATAGAGAATATGCATGTAGTGTGTTATATGAGTTTTCCCCCAAGCATCGATCATTTCTTCTGTGAATCTGTCAATCGAAGTCTTGAATGTAGCTATCTCTGCTTCATCAAGATACGGGCGCTCAAGAAGCCTCATCATCTCATCACAAGCTTCCCACACATGTGCACGCTTCAATCCTAGTGTCGCCTCATTGCCTCGATAGGTTGTTACATCACAAATTTGCTTCCATAATTCAAAATGTGTATGGCTTTGAGCCTCACCATAGTTTGAGAGCAGGTGTCTTGCTTTTGCACCACCCATACATATCTTATTAGGGTTATCTTGGGTACTTGATGGGTTTTTGCGATCCTTAGAGAGGGTGACAGCACCTACGTGAAGCCCCACGGATGATAAAATAACTTCAAGCTCTTGGATGCCCTGTTCTCGCCGTGACTCTGGCTCCATGTTCCAAGCATAATTGATGTGGAGCATCAACAATTTGTCCAGAATTCTAAGTCTTGCGTGCAAGGTACACACATGTACTCGCGATAGTGGAATTGAAAGAATAGGGTTCCAAGTAGCATCCTCCTCTGCGCGAGATGGTGCCTTGCTTTGATTGCAGCTCATAATTCCATTGAGCCAGACGCGCATACCTTTCCCTTTTTGTAATTGATTTGAGCCCTTTGCACTTGCCTGCTTACGACCTTTCACCTTGGTTGCTTGTTTGGCCTTCCCCACTGCGACACTTGGCATCCTTGGATGACAACAAAAGATGCATGGAAACAAAGTGTTAGCACCGCTTTTAGTTCCCAACATGCATTTGAGGGTCTTGAGATCACCACCAAGGTGCCACTCTATTTCAAAGTGACCAGTGCTAGGCACATGCAAGACTTCACCATTTGATTGCCTGTGTATCACTCCTTGAATACCTGTACGGGTGAAGTACCACCTCAGACTATCATGGTCCTCGTGCGGAAGGGTCCATGCCGCCTGCCACCATATGTTCTTCTCAGACTGCACTCCAAAGTAATCTTGCTTGCGTGGCTTTGTGTGCAAGTTATTCTCCGCATCACCTGTTTCATCTTCGCCGTCTAAGCTCTTTCGCTTCAATGCCGTGCTCATGAGTGTCAGACTTGTACGTTCCACCCTTTGGCCCTTTACAACCTGACATTCATCCAGTTTGAGGACAAATATAGCCTTTCCATCCGTCTCCTCTAATGTCATATCATAAAACTAAATCATAGCTCGTTGAAGCGCCTCCACCTCGACGTAAACATTGTTAAACTTGTTGTAAGCAAAATCTTTTGAATTTGACATTGGCATGCTACCATCCACCCATCTGTAGCCGCCTAGCAAGTCGGCAATATTGTTGTTTGCTGACTTCCTTGCCATAACTATACTGTATGGTGTTGGAAGTATAGATCGTGTCATTCCTTTGCCTCGTAGATGTGCTGTGATGCAAGTATACAAAGCCCTGTATCCCTTATCACTGATACCTGCTGTGTCGCACACAGTGAGCATGTCAATGGGACTGACAATCTGCTCGAATTCCTTGAGAAAATACTTTTGAATCCTGTCACGCAACGCACCATTTACTGGATTGGTTATCATATTGATTACTTTCTGCTCTGGAATAATGTGCTCAAGGATAGACTCCTCAGTATTGGAACAACCTAATATTGCTTTAGCACATTCCCTGGACATCACATAGTTCAGAGTCAATGACATAACTATATGAAAAAGGAATGTAATGCTAGTTTTGAAGCTGTGATTACCTTGTTTGACGCACACGTCGCTTGCGAGCCCCCCCATCTTTGGAAAGAAGACTCAGAGGCTTGCGCTTTCGCTGCCTTGCATTATATCCCATGGGGAGGTGAGTGAAATGATCGACACGTCGGCGAAGGTTCCGAGTTGAGTTTCGAAGACGGAGATAGTTCTCTATAGCTCGATCCCTCCTTTCCACACCTTTATCAAGCTTCATCTTCTGCTCTGCATCCTCCTTCTCTAGATCCTTGACTCGAGCCAGCATATGTTCCTTTGTGGCCATGAAAGTTGACGCACATTCTTCCTTTTCTGCCTTGCATAATTTTAGAAGCTTCTTGAGGTGATTTTGATTTGAGAGTTCCTGCAAGTAAAAAGAATAGAGCCTCTGACAGTACCCTAAGAAACCATTATAACCATCACCCAAGAAGCGTACGACCTGCGTGATATTACGAAAAGGGGGAGGTGCACCAGTCTATGGATCAAGGGGATAAATGCTTCCATCAGTCCAAAGATCAATGGCTTTTGCACCTTGAAGTCGTAGCACCTCAGCAGGAATACATCCCTTCGTTCGATTACTTCGCATTGTGGCATACTCCTCGTCTAAGTCCACGTGCAAGCGAAACTTTGATTGCTTGTTGGTGATGTCCCGTAGAGCCATTGTACCTAGCAAATGGAGATGGAGATGTAGATGGATACAGAGATGGAAATGTGGATGGTGATGGAGATGGAGATGTAGTTGGATACAGAGATGGAAATGTGGATGGTGATGGAGATGATGGAGATGGAGGATGGAGGTGGAGGATGGAAATGTGGATGGTGATGGAGGAGATGAAGATGGAGATGGTGATGGAGATGGAGGTGGAGGAGATGCAGATGGATATAGAGAAATGGAGGCCTTGAGGAGATAGATATGGAGAGCTTGCTAGTGATGGAGATGGAGAGCTTCAGCTTGCAAGGATGTGTAGATCTGTACCTTCACAGGAGGGGATGGTGAGCTCTTCCATGAGAGCTGGTGGAGAGGATGATAGATATGGAGAGCTTGCTAGTGATGGAGATGGAGAGCTTCAGCTTGCAAGGATGTGTAGATCTGTACCTTCACAAGAGGGGATGGTGAGCCCTTCCATGAGAGCTGGTGGAGAGGATGATGGAGTAGGAGGTCCAGATTTGCAGGCCATGGCTCCTAGAGAGAGAAAAAGAAGCCCTTACCCAAGTAAAACACCCTAAACGCGTTTTAGAGAGAGAGTGTAGAGAGAGAGTGGGATCTGCAGCACCTCCAAAAAGGGAGGGAACAAAGTGACAAAAATTTTCAAACATTCTTTGTGAAAGGTACTTCACTACAAGACAAAAAGGCAGTTAGGTCCATATTCCTTCCCAAGGACAGAAGATCTAATGATTAGATTACCTTTAGGCCTATTTTCTTTTTTGTAGAAAAGGAAAAATGCATTTTCAGGCCTAGGCCACTAGCTTGGTCAAAGCTTGATTAGCATTTTAAGCATTTCACTAAGTGTCCAAATAAAAGGGCCCAAGAAGACCCCAAACAAGTCCTAATGAATTTCCAATCATTCCTTCATCAGAGTATCTATGGCATCATTGGCAACCAGAACGCTCACCACCTGTTCACTCAGGGGCCTTTTCAATAGTTCTTAGCTCATAGTACTCGGCAACCAGAACGCTCACCACCTGTTCACTCAGGGGCCTTTTCAATAGTTCCTAGCTCATAGTACTCGGCAATATAATCACTTATAAAAATCAAGATGGAATCTCCGTTGAAGATCAACAAGATCAACCAACAGATCCATATAAAAGAGCCATGGACTCATCCGTTGAGGACCAGCAATTGAGGACGAGCAAAAGGTCAATCAACCAGATCCATGCCCGGTTTCAGAAAATAACTCTTACTCCTTATTCCAATATCTTCCACGACGCACGTGTGGGTATCTTTGACGACCCAGATGCCGAGCACCGTATGGTCAGCACCCTCTAGGATCCTTCGCAGGTCACCTAGTGCTTCACTCATAGGCTGCTTCCTTGGTCCCTTAGCCACGGTACCGAAAGCTCACCATTTAAATCAAATCGAGGCTAGTCAAGACCTCGGCCGACCTTGCTACGCGAGACGTCCTCCATTGACTCTCCATCAGCAGTTACAACTTGATCAGTTAGGTCTCCACGACCTTAATCACAAGATGGTCAAAATGCTTCCCCAGCATTCTTGACATAAAACAGTCATTTACAAACAGGTCACAAATACAGTTTCTATATTGAACTCTCGTCTTTCCACATTATTCCACATCAATCCATATTACTTAATCCAATTCCAAATCATATGTGTATCCATTCTTGACCAGATAGATCATTTTCCATCCCATCACATCAGATTCATTCACTTCACATAACATCCATTCCTATCTTTCTTAATTTACATTACGTCTCATCACATCCATTTCTCATTATATCTCATTCTTTTAGATCTTATATTATTCATTCACATTCTGATTCACATGACATCTCATCTCATCCATTCGCTCATATCGACTTCATATCCATTCACATTCATATTTGCATTCATTATTCCACACACACATCCACATTCGTACATCCACATTCACATCTACATCCATACATCCATTTTTACATCCACATCCACATTCATACATCCACATCCACATCTACATTCATACATCCACATTCACATTCACATCCATACATCCATACCCACATTCCACATTCATACATCCATATCCACATTCCACATTCATACATCCACATCCACATCCACATTCACATCCATACATCCATATCCACATTCCACAGCCTCATTCACATTCACATACATCGACATCCACATTCCATATCTACATCCATATCCCCATTCACACATCCACATTCACATTCACATACATCCACATTCACATTCACATTCACATCCATACATCCATATCCACATTCCACATCTACATCATTTCTTTCACATACATATAACTACATCCATTCTTTCACATACATACATCTCCATCTATTCCTTGTTCATTTTGATCTATTTTTTTCGTTTCATATCCTCATATCTATTTATAAAATACAAGAGAATGCTTATTTTTTATATAAGATTTCTTTATGCATCTATTTATGTATAAATTCCATTTTAAGGAGACTAACACTTTCAAAATAAAAATCAATCTTTTATGCATCTTCCTATGCATAAATTCATTTTAAATGAGAATGACACTTTTGAATTAAAAATCAATCTTTTATGCATCTTCCTATGCATAAAATCAAAATTGACGAAAATAACTCTTTTGAACTAAAAATAGATTTCTTTATGCATCTTTCTATGCATAAAATCAAAATTGATGAGAATAACTCTTTTTGGTTAAAATAAATTCTTTATGCTGCATAAATCCAATTTAGTAGGAATTACACTTTTAGAATAAAAGAATTTTTCTTATGCATCCTATTTATGCATAAAATCATTTATGATGAAAATCACACTTTTAATATAAAAAAATATATTTTATGCATACAATCATTTATGATGAAAATCACTCTTTTAATATAAAAGAATTTCTTTTATGCATCTAATTTATGCATAAAATCATTTATGATGAAAATCACACTTTTAATATAAAAATATCTTTTATGCATACAATCATTTATGATGAAAATCACTCTTTTAATATAAAAAAATATCTTTTATACATATGTTTATACATACAATCATTTATGATGAAAATCACTCTTTGCTTATAATTTTGTCTTAGTTTTACTCGTATATACTGCTAGTAAAGAGCTGTAGTTATACCCTCGGTATATACCGGGTAGTCATGGTCCTTGGAATTATAAGGTAAATACCATCATGTCTAGGCCTCAAGCAAGTTAGGGATTCCATGCGATTGCGGTACTTCCATCTGAAGACCCAATTACTAATTTATGAATTTCAGTTTGAATATCAATTTGTATGAATTTCATCACACAATTATAACCTTTTACTCTTACTTCATAAATTTTTGACATTTTTGGCTTCTCAGTTGATCCACATTAGCCAATTTGCTCTGATACCAGCTGAAAGATCCCTATCCCCATCGCACAATGAATTCATGGGGGTGCTAGCAGCGGAAGTAGCACTTCTTGTGCAGGGTAGGGTCCCTCACTCGGGGCTTGGCCCACGGATATCCAGACAAGAGACTAATCCCTCGGTTCTTCCAAAACCAAACCCAGAAAAACCTCCCTCGCTCGGAAAGCACGGGCGATTCCTCCAGGATAATTTTACTCTAACGTAGTCAAAAGCCTTAACTAACTGAACTGATCTGACTAAACCTGTAAGTCCCATAGTCAGATCAAGGAAAAGATTGCACTTGGATCATAGAGACCAACGCTTTTTTCCTCATTGAGAGGCACAACCGTTGATTCTTTTCCATAGAACAATTTTTATCCGGGATTTAATTCATCTATCGTACCATAATAGAAATGAGTCTCATTTTAGGGATCCATCAATCCAGCCTAACCCCATCTAGTCCCGTGGGTTAGCCAACCACCCAAGCACTGTAGTGATGGGATCCAATTAGGAATTTGGTTAGGTTTTTTCCCAGGTACCAGGGAAAAGAGTTCCTAGGCCCCCTAGCCGGATATTCATGCAAACTTAAAACTAGTCACACCACTTACACACCCAATATGAAATTGCCTTTTTCACAGATTCAGCTGTCTTTAAAACAATCATTTAATGAAATCATAGTGTCACTGATCATAATCCTCAAAATCTCTGGTTGAATCCTTATTTCCAATCATTTCTTCATCAGAGTACCTATGGCATCATTGGCAACCAGAATGCTTACCACACCTGTCCACTCAGGGGCCTTTTCGATGGTTCCTAGCTCATAGTACTTGACAATATATTCACATATCAAAATGGAATCTCCATTGAAGATCAGCACGATCAATCAATGGATCCATATAAAAGAGCCATGGACTCATCTGTTGAGGACCAGTAAGGTCAATCAACCAGATCCATGTCCGAATTTAGAAAACAACTCTTACTCCTTGTTCCAATATCTTCCACGATGCACGCGTGGGTATCTTTGGCGACCCAGAGCCCGAGCACCGTATGGTTAGTGCCGTCTAGGATCCTTCACAGGTCACCTAGTGCTTCACTCATAGGCCACTTCCTTGGTCCCTCATCCACCGTACCAGAAGCTTACCATTTAAATCAAACTGAGGCTGGTCAAGACCTCTGTCGACCTTGCTACGCGAGACGTCCTCCATCCGTCAATGCTATTGCAACTTTATCAGATTAGGTCTCCACGACCTCATTCACAAGACGATCAAAATGCTTCCCCAGCATTCTTGACATAAAACAGTCATTTAAAAACAGGTCATAAATACAGTTTCTATAACAAACTATCGTCTTTTCACATTGTTCCACATCAATCCACATTATTTAAATCACATCCATTTCATATGTATTACGATTCTCATCCAATCACATCATTTTCGTCTCATCATATCTTTCCTCATTTATCCTCATTAGATCCCATCCACTCGCATCTACGCATCTACCCATCTTCACATCTCATCACACATCACATTATTCACACCTCAATTCACATAACATCACATCTCATTTATTCACATCTCGATTCATATCCATCACATTCATTCATATCCATCACATTCATTCTCATCACCATCCCACCACATACATTCTATCCATATAACATCTAATCACATCTATCCACATCATATCTCATTCATATACATCTCATCTCATTCATCCACATGCATCCAATCATTCACCTGTACGACTACCCACATCTATTCATACATTCATATCTATCACTTCACATCCACATATATTCATGTCACATCACATCTCTTTACATCACATCACATTCTTTCACATACACATTTGCATCCATTCTTTCACATACATCCACTCACATCCCATATCATTCGTTTACATTCTGATTCACATGACATCACATCTTATCCATTCATTCAGATCTATCTGATTCACATCACATCTCATCACATCTATTCACATCTCATCTCATCACCTCACATCTCATCACCTCTATTCACATCACATCTATCCATCCATTCATTCACATCTATTCACCTCACATCTCATCACCTCTATTCACATCTATTCACCTCACATCTGATCACCTCTATTCACATCACATCCATCCATCCATTCATTCACATTTATGTGATTCACATCACATCCATCCATCCATTCATTCACATCTATCTGATTCACATCACATCTCATCACATCTATTCACCTCACATCTCATCACCTCTATTCACATCACATCCATTCATTCACATTTATCTGATTCACATCACATCTCATCACATCTATTTCATAGAATTTAAACATAGAATTTAAGAGAACTCTAATTTTGATATAAAGATTCTTTACGCATCTATTTATGCATAAAAATCAACTTCACTGGGAATAACACTTTTATAAAAATCCTTTTATGTATCTATTTATGCATAAAAATCAACTTTCATGAGAATAACACTTTTGAAATAAAAATAAATCAATTTTAATAATTAATATTAGTGATATCCATGCATATTCAATGGTGAATATGTACATGGAGTAAATTAGAATATTTCTTTTAGAATGCACAAACGGTGGGAATTACTCTTTTAGAATAACATAAAAATAAACTTTCTTTTCCACAAAATTTAAGAAAATTTTCCCATAACCTCCTTTGTATGGCTGACCATTTCTCATTTTTAACATTCTATTTTCAATTTAAATTAACCCCAATTAGATGTAAAGGACTCTAATCTACACAATTTTTAATTTCCAAGAGAGTAAACAATAAGAAAAGTTTAGTTAATCTTTTTACTAAACATTCTAGGATAAAGAAGGTCTGAATTGTAAGGACGAGAAGGGGATGGCATTTTCATCAAGGCATAGCATCAGAATTTAGTTTAATCAACTAAAACAAACAAGAAAATCAAGAAAACCATAGATTTAAAATTAAAAGTAAGAAGAATTTAGCTTACAACATGGAGTTTGTAAGCTTTCCTTTGGCTTAAGGGATTGAGGGTTCTTTTCCATTTAATTTCTTGGATCTCAAATATCATGGGAATTTCTCTTTTTGCATTTAAATTATTGAATTCCAAATGTCATGGGAATTCCTCTTTTATCATAAAATAAATTTATCTAAACTTCCTCTTTTCTTTAATAAAAATATCCATTATTTAAAATATGTCAAGAATTTCACTTTTACCATTTAAATGATTGAATTCCAAATGTCACGAAAATTCCTCTTTTATCATTTAAATTTTCTCATACATGAAATAAATTTATCTAAAATTTCTCTTTAAATAAAAATATTCATTATTTTAATATACCAAAATTTCTTTTTTTCCATTTAATTACATGGATCTCCATTATCATGGGAATTTCTCTTTTTGCATAAAATAAAATTATAAAAAATTTCTCTTTTTTTTAATTAATTATTTATGCATAAACACTAAAAATTAGTTTTCCATGATTGTGATGAAAATCATTCTTTTAGCATAGGATGACCAATCCTAAAATATGGTAGGAAGTCCTCTTTTCACATTATGCATTAAAATGAGCTATGTATTAATTTCTAAAAATTTTGCCATAGCCTCATCACTATTACTGATAATTTTCAATATTTCTAGAAAGAATAAGACTTTGTAATACAATTATGATAGAATAACTATCCTTAGACCTAAATCCAATTTATGGAATTAAATCATAAGTTTACCATAAATTTATTAGCATAAAAACATAAAAGCCATTTTCTTAACCTCTAGCTTAACAAAGTTAGAGATTGATTTTGAATTAAGAATTTATTAATGAGAAGCATTCATTTGCTTAAGAATTAGTCATAGGAATGACTATTCTTTTAGGAGAGAGAGATATACATAAAAAGCATCCTAAATTAAGCATAAAGATTAACATTTTTGTGATTAATCATTAAAACTCATAGAGAAAGCTTGATTTGCATTAAAAATAACTAAATAGAAACTTCTCAAGCTTGAGAGGGGGTGAGAAGTGAAATCATTGAGAATATTAATGAAAACCATGAAATTACTTCTTACCTCTAGATTTGGCTTGCTTCTTTATCTTAGAAGGAAGCCCCTAACCAATCAATTGGTTTAGTATGTTGAGAAGAAAGCTCCAAGGATTTTTGAAGAGAGAGAGAAGCTCCAAGTTCTCCAAAAGTTGAGAAGAAAGCTCCAAGGATTGTTGAAGAGAGAGAGAAGCTCCAAGTTCTCCAAAAGTACAGGATTTTTAAGGGATAATAGAAAATATCATTATTTTAATGTAATACTGGCATGGTATAGCTCAAAGATGAGAATACAAAAGAATGAGGGTCTATTTATAGGTGAGGGAGTCCACTAACTGAGTCCAACTAAGTTCTAGAATTTTCTATCATTTCTCTAAAATATCTCATTTTTTTAGTAATATCTCTTAATTTTTAACTAATAAACCTTGTACTCTGTCAACTCTTCATCTTATGTGAGCAGTTATTCATTTTTGGGTATTTTCTTTTATTCTTTGGATTTATCTCATCCCAGCACTTGGATTAATCCTATTGGCACATAGGAACAGTAATTGGACCATAATCCAGAAATTTCTGAAAATGTAGACCCTTAGGCTAAGGTCCCTTATACCATTTTCAATTAATTCCTAATGCACATTAGAAAGTTCATTTTGAACTTTTGTTTTAGGGGAATCCATTTTAGACACTAGGAGGATTTTTATATCCAAAGATATCTCAATTTGGATTATCTCTCTCTGGACATTTTCTCTCTCTAGGCCAAAATAGGATAAAATAAGATCTTTCTTCTATTTCAAAGAGGGGAATAATTACAAGAATAGAAGAGGAGGTTCTTACACCTTTACACCTCAAAAGCTGGAGGGAGGAATCTTACATCTCTAGTAAAGAGAATGTGGGGGGAGAGAGAGAGAGCTTGAGTTCCTTGCAAAGTAAACACACACACACAAGAGAGTGCAAGACACAAGAGAGAGATGGATGGCTAAATTTTCTTCTATCTTCTTCTCTTCTCTACAACCATAACTAAAAGATAAGAGTACATACATAAACGAAAGTACTCTCCTACAACAACATATAAAGTGGGTGGTCTATAGTGTGAACCCGACTATATGAGTTGGTGTTATAACTGTGCCATAACTTTAGTACTCAAAAGTGGCTGTCACATAGCGTGTCATCCACTCGCGGTATATCAACCATAATCGTACCAACAATGCCAGTGACATAAGTGCAAAAGCTATCACCCAGGTGGGTCATCAATGTTCATCATAGCACTAGTTGAGCTCGATATCTCAACACTCCCCCTTGAGGTCAACTCCACACACTACACTCCAAGTAAGCTCCTAAACCTGTGGAGCTTCTCTGTGCCCAATGCCTTTGTGAAGATGTCAGCCACCTTATCCTCTATGCTGACATATAGCATATCTACATCACTTTCTAGAACCTTCTCCCTCACAAATTGATAGTGCACCTCAATGTGCTTCATTCTAACATGGTATACTGTTGTATGCTACTTATTTTGTCACAATAAATGACAATTGCCCTATCCATGGGCTCACCCATATCTCCAAGTAGCTTTTGAAACCAAACTACTTCACGAGCTGCCATAGGAGCACCCCTGTACTCTGCCTATGTACTCGACAAGGCAACTATTGGCTGCTTCTTACTACTCCGACTCAGAAGCACTGCCAAATGAGAACATAAAACCACTGGTAGATCTTCCGTCTACAACACTACTAGCCCAATCAGCATCTGTGTACCCATGTAGCTGTATCTTTATACCAATCTCATAGAAAAGTCCATAATCAACTGTGGACTTTATGTACCTGAATCTCCATCTAGCTGCATCCAAGTGTGGCTTCTTAGGGGTCTGCATAAAATGACTCACAAGTCTAACAACATAGCCAAAGTCTAGCCTAGTAATGGTTATGTAGATCAAACTACCCACTATGTGCCTGACTGTATGTAGTGGGGTCCTCTAAAAGCTCACCTGTATGTGTAGAAAGCTTTGTGTTCTACTCCAATGGCATTGAAATAGGCTTATAGCCTATCATACAATACTTGGATAACATGTCCAAGCCTACTCCAATGGCATTGAAATAGACTTATAGCCTATCATACAATACTTGGATAACATGTCCAAGCCATATTGCCTCTGCAACAACAAAATTCCATCAGGTAATCTCACCACCTCTATGCCCAAAAAATATCTCAGCTCACCCAAATCCTTCATCTCAAACTTTTGCTTCAAAAGCCTCCTGACATGTTGTATGTCAACATCACTATCACCAATGCTAATCAAGTCATCCACATGGATGACTAATAGCATGATCCCTCTGTTTGACTTTTTTACATAAAGTGAAAAATTGGCATTGGATATCTGAAATCTAATGGTAACAAAATACTCCCCGACCTTGTTTAACTATGCTTTGGGTGCCTACTTCAAGCCATACAAGGCTTTACGTAACTTGCACAAAAAATCTAGGTGTGCATCACTCTCATAACATGGTGGTTGCATCATGTAAACTTCTTCTTTTGCAAATCACCATGCAAGAAGGCATTATTTACATCCATTTGATGTAAAGACCAACCCTTTGCTGCAACCATAGCAATGACAGCTCTCACTATTGCCATTCTTGCAAACTGAGCTGAATGTCTCTTCATAGTCAATGCCATAAGTCTACACATAGCCTTTGGCTACCAATCTTGCCTTATACCTACTCACTGGACCTTCCTCGTTATGCTTAACTTTATACACCCACTTACATCCAATTTCCTTCTTTTCCTTAGACAAGGGCACTAACTCCCATGTTGCATTTGAATCCAATGCTACCATATACTCATTCATGGCATCTTCCCATTTCTTATTTCCAAGTGCCTGCTCAGAATATTCTTATATTACTTTAACCATGTAAGCATAATGATGGGCTGTATATCCATCATATCTCAACCTCTCAATAGGATACCTAACCCTTGTAGACTTGTGTACACCTAGATTACTACCAGGTGTCCTCAAAATAGCCCTCGTTCTCCTTACACCAGGAGTAACCACAGATGTAATGCCAAGCTTCTCATCAAGGCTCTCCAAATGGAGAGTCACCATCCACATATGAGTGACCTGCTGACAGATCAGGCACAAAAGCTTGATCTACCTTTTCCTTCCCTTTGGATGATACATGTGTACCTGCATCTATCCTTAACTTACTTGGCCATGGGCTAACATTGGATCCATTACTAGAGGACTCTCGAGGTCCACTAAACACCTATGATTGTTGCTCTACATGTTGTGCAACATCAACACTTCTTACATCTGCATCTTCTATTTCCTTCACTATTGGTGCATACTAGCTACTCATCTCATCAAAGACAACATCTTTGCTTACTTGCATCTCACGAGCGGTAGGGTTATAACATTTATAACCTTTCTACTCCATAGCATAACCAATAAAGATACATTTCTCTACCTTTGGATCTAACTTTGTTCTCACTTCATCAAGAACATGCACATATGCAATACACCCAAACATTTTCAAGTGAGACACATCCGGTCTTATGCCTATAAACTTTTGTTCAGGTGTCATACCATGAACAGCTGCACAGTGAGTGTCCTGTTCATAATGTACATAGCAATTGCTACTGCTTTTGCCTAAAAATAATGTGGCATATTCTTTTTCAGTCAAGGCACGTGCCACTTCTACAATGTGCTTGTTTTTTCTTTCTACAACACCATTATTTTGTGGAGTGTACCTACATGTAAACTGTCTCTTGATTCCTTGCTTCCTTAGGAAATCGTTGAACTCATTGGAGAAATATTCTCAACCACCATCTGATCTCAAGAATTTTATTTGCATGCCTTTTTCCTTCTCAACCTAGGCTGTAAATATCTAAAAGTGAGAAAACATGTCACTTTTCTCCTTCATGAAGTAAACCTACACTTTCCTAGTGTGGCCATCAATGAATTTAACATAATACCTGTAGCTTGAAATTGTTGCAGTCTTGGCCGATCCCCATACATCTGAATGTATGACATCTAATGGCCTTGATTGACATACTTTTCATGTGGGAAAACATGTTTGGCCTGCTTACCAAGCTGGCATACTTCACATACTTTATGCATACCATCAACCTTAAACCTGCAAGGCAGACCTGCAACAAAAATTTTGGGCCTGCATAGACTTTAGTCACTGTACATTCACATGACCGATGTGCTTGTGCCATATGGCAATATTTGCAATGACACCTGTTCCATGTGCAAACACGACTGCCTTTACTTCAGGCATCTTCATATCCAAAGTAAACATCCTACCATTTCTATTATCCTTTGCAATGAAGTAACACTGATTTTTGAAGTCTTCCACAAAATATCCTTGAAGATTAAACCTCACTTGTAGACCTTGCTCAACCATCTGTCCAACAGAAACCAAGTTTTTTGTAATGCTTGGAACATGAAGTACATCTGCCAAGTACTTCATTTTTCCATCCTGCATAGACAATGGCACTTTACCAACATGCGCAGTGGGATGCGTAGTATCATTACTTGTTTCTATATAACTTGGTTTTTTCATTTTTTGCATCTCTAAACCACTTAGCATATGACTGGTCATGTGGTTAGAGGCACCAGAGTCCACATACCATGTATCTTGAGATCCCGACACATCCTCTGTTATATGGAACTGAGCATGTGCTGCATCACAAATAGCTTCTCACTTCTGTCATCACCTCCCTATTTACTAGATGATGCATAGTAACTTGCCTTGCTATAACTTTCCACTTTTAATGTCATTTTGCTTTTTATAGTAGTCCTTTGCCATGTGCCCTGGTTTGCCACAATAATAGCACTCTATGCTATTTTCATTCTCATTCCTTTTCCAACCACCTCGACCTCTTTGGCTCCCCCTGCCTCTAGACTGGCCTCTTCCACATGCAAATCATTGGGACAATGTTGTCCAGAATTCTGATTTCCTTTTCGGCCCCACCCACTGCCTTGGCCTTGACCATGACCTCTACCTTTGCCTCTATACTTGAAGTAGAGTAAAAAGGTTGTTCCGATGTGTTCTTGGTTTGTGAAGAAGAGTCCTCACCTAGTGACTTTTCTTCTATTATTAGCATGGACACCAAGTCTTGAAAGTTGGGAATATTCTCCCTGACTACAATGGAGGTCTTGAATGGCTTGTACTCTTTGCCAAGCCCATTCAAACAGACACTCACCAAATCATCATCTTCCATTGATACATTGATGGACCCAAGGAATTCAACAATGCCCTTGATCTTTAAAGCATACTCATTGATAGACATGCTTTTCTTTTCCACATTGTGCAGCTTGATTTACCTACAATTTTCTCGCCTTTGTGTTGGGTTGGAATATCTACACCAGATTCTCTCACATAACTACTGGAGTGTTGGATATGTCCTATCATCATGTCTGTGTGGCAGTAATTGAAAGCCAATACATGAATTGCCTTGCACCCTGGTTCCAATCCTTGAATGCCTTTATGCTGCTAGAGTGGCATTCTCTTCAGACCATTCGGGAGGCTCCTTAGTGTCTCCTTTGACATAGTCCCAAAATCATTTACCCATAAAGAAATTGGGCGTTCTGAACTTCCAGGCATGGAAGTTGTTCTTGTCCAGATTCTCACTGACAATCTAATTGATTCTGTTTGACATGTTTTCTTGCAATAATTAAAAAACTACAATAGACAATTTCTGTATGCAACCTATAACACAACAGTATCTTATGTGACTACTGTGGCAGTACTTTAGCACAACCTGTAGGTCACCAGATCTGACCAAAGTACATGTACATACACCCAATGTCAACAATACATGTGCAACAAGTGTCTGCAATCCCAAAATGCACTGCTGCACTACAATAACCAATTTTGACTAGAGACAGTTCTTAACCAGAACTTCTCGTAACTATCAAACCTTATAGTGACAAAACGGAGACCGAAATGTGCTTGAAACGTGATTCTAGCCGCAAAACATCAATACAAAGAGAACCTTGCACCTTTCTTGCTTGTTCGTGCCTCTTGCTTGCCTCCTTAGCTCTCACACCAACTGAAGCTTTGATACCATAAAGAGAATGTGGGGGAGAGAGAGAGAGCTTGAGTTCCTTACAAGCAAAACACAGACACACGCAACATGCAAGAGAGTGCAAGACATAAGAGAGAGATGGATTGTGATGTCCCTCGCCCGGCTCTGGGGCTCCTGCCAGCAGCGGAAGCGGCGTCGGCCTCCCATGCGGGGCGGGGTCCACACACTCGAGGCCTCGCCTGCCCGCGGATGTTCGGGACAAGAGGCTAGCCCGAGCGGCCCCTCCGAGACCGGGCCTGGAAGACTCCCCTTGCCCGGAAGGCACGGGCGATTCTGCCAATTGGGAAAAATCTAACGGCGGGGAAATTACTCTAACGAGTCAAATCTTAACTAGAAAAACTGATCTGATCAAACCTGAAGTCACATGGTCAGATCAAGAAGATACTTGCACTTGGTCCATGGAATCACCACTTTTTTCCTCATTTACGAGGCACAGCCAATGGTCCCCTCCCACAGAACAAGGTCTTCTCAGGATTTAAAACTAAATAACGTAACTAATCATATCTAGTTATTTCTCAGGAATCCTTTGATCCAGCCCATCCGGCCCATGGGTTAGCCAACCATCCGACCACTGAATTGGTGGGATTCCTTTATAAAGATTTGGTTGGGTTTTTGCCTGGGTACCAAAAGGAAAAGAGTTCCCAGGCCCCCTAGCCGGCGATTCATGCAAAAATCAAGGTAGGCATACCATGTACACACCCAATATGAACTTGCCATTTCGACTGGCTTTAAAAACAATCCTTCAATAGAAATCATAATATTTCTCATCATCATTTTCCAAAATTTTGAGTCCATTGTATTACAAAAATGTATCCTCTAAACTCTCCGTTGAAGACTGGCCGGCCTGAAAAGATGCAGGGGGGAAGAGAGCTTGAGCTCTTGCAAGCACACACACACACTCACAAAACCCTAATAGAGAACACACAAGGTGAGAGGCTGAAAATCTTCTTCTTCTCTACTCAACACTCAACACACCATATACAAGATAAGAGTACACACAATATGAAAGGTACTCAACCAAATACATACACGGGTTCTCTATAGTGTGAATCCGACTAAATGAGCTGGCGCTATAACTATGCCAGTCTCTAGAGTGGCTGTCACACAGCCTGTCATCCCACTGGCCGCATATCTCCCATGATCTCACCAACCATGCCAGTGGTGTAAGTGTGGGGCCTACCCCCCAGGCGGGTCATCAGTGGCCACCGCCTCACTAGACGAGCTCGATATCTCAACACTCCCCCTTGAGCTCAACTCCATTTCATGTACACCAAGCGAAGCCCTGAATCTGCGGAGCTTCTCTGTACCCAATGCTTTGGTGAAGATGTCAGCTACCTGATCCTCTGTGCTGACATAAACAAGGTCAAGGTCTCCTGCCAAGACCTTCTCTCTGACGAAGTGGTAGTGGACCTCTATGTGCTTCGTACGAGCATGAAAGACTGGGTTCCTGGCCAACTGTATACTACTAATGTTGTCACAGAAAATGACAACTTGTCTATCCACTGATAGACCCAAATCTGCAAGTAGCTTTCTCAACCAAGCTACCTCACATGCTGCCATAGCAGCTCCTCTGTACTCGGCCTCTGTACTCGATAGAGCAACCGTAGGCTGCTTCTTGCTTCTCCAAGTCACAGCAGCACTCCCCAAAGAAAACATGAATCCACTGGTAGATCTTCTATCTGAGATACTACCAGCCCAATCAGCATCTGTGTACCCATGTACACATATCTCTGTCCCAGTCTCATAGAATAGTCCACAATGCAAAGTAGACCTCACATACCTCAGTATGCGTCTGACTGCATCCAAATGCGGTTTCCGTGGAACCTGCATAAACTGACTCACCAACCCAACAGCATAGCTCAAATCTGGTCTGGTGATCGTCATGTAGATCAAACTTCCTACTATGCTCCTGTACATAGTAGGATCCTCCAAGATCTCTCCTGAATCTGCACTCAACTTGCCATTCTGATCCAATGGCACAGAAATAGGCTTACAGCCTGTCGTACCATACTTGGATAACATGTCCAAGCCATACTGTCTCTGCAGTAATCCAATACCATGTGGTGACCTAATCACCTCAATGCCCAAGAAATATCTGAGCTCCCCCAGATCCTTCATCTCGAACTTCTGTCTAAGCAAGATCTTTACATCAAAGATCTCTGCATCATGGTCCCCCGTAATGATCAAGTCATCTACATAGATGACAACAAGCACAACCCCTCTATCACCATGTCTCACGTACAATGAGAAATCTGCATTGGCTACATGAAAGCCAATAGTGACAAGATATTCAGAAATCTTGTCAGACCATGCTCTTGGTGCTTGCTTTAAGCCATACAAGGCTTTCTTCAACCTGCAAACATGCTCGGGGTGACCCACATCCTCATAACCAGGTGGCTGCAACATATACACCTCTTCTTGCAAATCCCCATGCAAGAATGCATTCTTTACATCCATCTGATGTAAAGACCATTGCTTTGACGCAGCCACTGCTATCACAACTCTCACCGTTGCCATCTTGGCAACTGGGCTGAAAGTTTCCTCATAATCAATCCCATATGTCTGCGCATATCCTTTGGCTACCAATCTAGCCTTGTACCTGTTTATGCTTCCATCACTGTTATGTTTAACTTTGTACACCCACTTGCAGCCAATGGCTTTCTTGCCTTCAGGCAATTGCACTAAATCCCAAGTTTCATTTCCATATAGTGCATCCATCTCCTCATCCATAGCTTTTTCCCAACACACATTTCCAATAGCCTCATCAATGCATGTGGGCTCAACAACCTGCACAACCTTTGCCATATATGCATAGTGATGTGCCACATAACCATCATATGTAAATCTCTGCACAGGGTTCTTCACTCTCCTTGATCTTCGGAGCTTTTCATTCATGGCTTCCATAGCCTTCTTTACACCAGGTGTTCTCATAGCTGGGATCCCAAGCTCCTCATTAAGGCTCATATCTGAGCCACTAGACTCTCCATCAACATGAGAATGTGCTGCGGAGTGTATCTGCATGTGAACTGTCTCCGAATACCATTCTTTTTCAAAAAATCAGAGAACTCATTGGAGAAGTATTCTCCCCCTCCATCTGACCTTAGGCACTTGACATATTTTCCTGTTTGCTTTTCAACCAAAAATCTGAAATTCTGAAAGTGAGTGAACACCTCACTCTTCTCCTTCATGAAATATACCCACACTTTCCTCGTGTGGTCATCAATGAAAGTGACATAGTACCTGCAGCCTCCCATAGACACGGTCTTCGTAGGACCCCATACATCTGAATGCACAAGATCTAGTGCATTTCTGCTCACATATCTGTTACGTGGAAACACATGCTTTGTTTGCTTCCCAAATTGGCATGCTTCACATATTTTCTGCATATCTTCCACTTTAAATTTTGGCAGCCCTGTCACAATTCCTTTTGTCTGCATAGACTTCAATCTCTGCACATTCACATGACCAATCCTTTTATGCCATATGTCTGTGTCTGCAACAACTCCTGAACCATTTGCAAACATTGCAGCACTCATTTCAGGCATGTCTACATCCAACGTAAACATTCTGCCCACTCTGTTGCCTTTTGCAACCAACCTGCACTTGTCTTTGAAATCTTCAACATAACACCCATCAGGGTTAAACCGAACCTGCAAACCCTGCTCAATCATCTGGCCAACTGAAACCAGATTCTTTGTTATGTTCGGTACATGAAGTACATCTGCAAGGTACTTCACTTTGCCATCCTGCATAGATAATGGCACATCTCCAACGTGGGCAATTGGATGAGCAGTGTCATCCCCTGTTTCCACAAAACCTGGTCTTTCCGGGTTCTTCATCTCCTTGAACCACTCCACATGACTCGTCATGTGGTTCGAAGCGCCTGAGTCCATATACCATACATTATCTTTTTGTGCTGCATCAACATTTTCAGACATGGCATTTACAACATGCTGCATAACAAACAACCTTTCATTGTCCTCATTATTTCTGCTTGAGGATGCATAGTTGTTTTGCTGCACTTTCCCATTTTGCATGTCAGCCTGCTTCTTATAACATTCTGACTGCACATGTCCTGGCTTACCACAATAGTAGCATTCACGTGCATCATTATATTGCCTTTGCCAATTTCCACGGCCTCTTTGACTCCCCCTGCCTCTGAATCTGCCTCTTCCACCTGCGTGTTGTTGTTGTTGTTGATTCTGGGACTGTTGTTGTTGTTGCTGCTGCTGCTGGCCATAATTCTGATTACCTGTTCGGCCACCTCCTTGACCGCGTCCATAGCCTCCTCTACCTCGTCCTCTTCCTGAACTCGTGTAGAAGGCCTGTTGCTCTGAACTGTTTTTGCTTTGTGAAGACTGTTGGTCTTCACCCAAGTTCTTCTCTTCGATAATCAGCATAGACACCAAATCTGTAAAGTTGGGAATGTTTTCCCGAGTCTGGATAGACGTCTTAAACGCCTTGTATTGTGGCCCGAGACCACGTAGACAGACTTCCACCTTGTCATCATCATCTACTAATACACCAATAGATGCAAGGGATTCCACAATGCCCTTTATCTTCAACGCATAGTCATTCACAGACATGCTCTTTTTCTCGACAGTATGAAGTTCATTCTTCAACTGTATCTTACGTGCCTTGGTATTTGTTTCATAAAGCTTTACCAAGGTGTCCCATGCCTCCTTGGGGGACTTGGCATCCTGAATGTGCCCACCAATCATGGTGTCCTGTATACTAATGGAAAGCCAATACATTACTTTCCTGGCTCCTTGGTTCCAGTCTTTAAACTCTTTCACATCTGCAGCAGTCGGATTTATATCCGGTATCTCCGGTGCCTCTTCATGCTCACCTTCAATGTAGTCCCAATAGCCTTTTCCCATCAGGAAATTAGTCAGCCTGAACCTCCAAGCATGGAAGTTATTCCTATCCAGCTTCTCAGCCACAATCTGTGTTATGCCATCATTAGACATCTTGCCAAACACACAATTTTACCAGAAACTGCACTCTGGTTTTTTCTGCACAAACTGCTGTATTTTCTGCACAGCGGTACTGTAGTACTCTCAAATGTCACCAACAGTGACTTCAATGTGCATACATACACCCAATGGCAACTGTAGACCTCTTTGCAGCACCCACAGTGTCTGCACAGTCAATCTGTCTTCCTGCAGTACTTGAAACAGAGTTCTGCAGAGAATCGACGACTTACCCGCAGTGCTCGAAATCGCCTGCTTTCTGAAAACGGAGGTCCAGACGCGCTCGAAACGCGTTTTCGGCCCGAAAAGCGTAGTCCAAAGGACTGTATAGTTGCCCTATAGCTTTACTCCCGCGAAGAAAGCTCCTCAATCAGAGATCGTTTGCCGGTGCCTCCCGTAGAGCTCTCGACAAGGGTGTAGTCACCAACACAATAGGGAAGAGTAGTTGAAGCTCTTACCCTCGTACCGCTTCCTGTGGTTCTTTTGCTTGCAGCTCAGCCCTTAGCACGAACCAGGCTCTGATACCATGAAAAGATGCAGGGGGGAAGAGAGCTTGAGCTCTTGCAAGCACACACACACACTCACAAAACCCTAATAGAGAACACACAAGGTGAGAGGCTGAAAATCTTCTTCTTCTCTACTCAACACTCAACACACCATATACAAGATAAGAGTACACACAATATGAAAGGTACTCAACCAAATACATACACGGGTTCTCTATAGTGTGAACCCGACTAAATGAGCTGGCGCTATAACTATGCCAGTCTCTAGAGTGGCTGTCACACAGCCTGTCATCCCACTGGCCGCATATCTCCCATGATCTCACCAACCATGCCAGTGGTGTAAGTGTGGGGCCTATCCCCCAGGCGGGTCATCAGTGGCCACCGCCTCACTAGACGAGCTCGATATCTCAACACGGCCAACCAACGAGATCCAGTATCAAAATTTGGTTTCCAAAAATCTTTCCTTTTTAACCATCCAAAAATCTTTCCTTTTTGTCCATCCAAAATCTTCCAATCGCGAGCCCGTGCATCGCCTGCTGGTCAGAACCCTCTAGGATCCTCCTTAGGTGTCCTAGCACTTCACTCAGGGACCGCTTCATCGGTCCTCGCCCATCGGAAGTGCACCATTTTAACCGTACCGAGGCTGGTCAAGACCTCGGCAGGCTTTGCCGCAAGCAACGTCCCGTGAGACGACTCCCCGCCAGGTGTTCCAACAAACCTCCTCTTAGAAAAACATAAGCCAAATGCTTCCTCCGGCATTCTGGCATAAAACAGTCCTTTGAATGAAAAAACAAAGGCTCCAATGCAAGTAAAATTCCAGTTTGAGATCGGTTTCGACAACCCTTGTTCCATAATTCCCAATTTCATAAAATGAGGATCCTTGATCTCTCATGAGGGTAATCTACCCATCATTTTGTCCATTTGTCCAACTAGATTCTTGGTGAGTTTGGTCAAGCAAAAACTAGATTAGTTTCGGTAGTCTATTCTTTGGATTTAGTAGTTGGAATTGGTCACAAAGTTTTTGTCTGATTTAGATCAAGAGAAGGACAATTAGGTTTACTGTCCGTCCCTCACGTAGTCTAACCAAATTCATTCGGTTTAGTTCTACAAGGATTCCCTTCAGATAAACATCTAGATTTTGGGTAAATATCAATTTAGTGATTTTACCAATTAAAATATCCAAAGATATTCTTTATGCCACATAATTTCTCAGCCTTAATTCAGTAGGTATAATTATGGTGGAAATTCATCTTTGACACTAAAATTTAATTCAAATCCATCTTTTCTTAAATATCATAAAAATTCTTCTTTTAACTAAAATATCAATACCTATATTTTTTGAATAAACTTGAAATCCTTCTTTTTCTCATTTCAATGAGTGCAATCCAATTATCGTGGGAATTTCTCTTTTACCATGAATTAAATCTACTTTAAATTATTCTTAAAAATTACATAAAAATATCCATTAATTCCATTAAGCTAAAAATTCCACTTTTCTCATTTAAACATTTGAATTGCAATATGGTGGGAATTCCTCTTTCATCATTTAAACTTATCTATACCACTATCTGGACATCTCGACACCCTAATCAATGGGTCGGACCAAGTTAATGGAGTTAAGCAATCTTGTCCATACAGAGCTTTGAAAGGGCTCATCCCAATACTTCGGTGATAAGAAGCATTGTAGGCAAACTCGACTAGGTGTAGATAGCTTAGCCACTTCTTGGGTTCCCTGCCACCACAGCATGATTGAAGTATATCTTTGATTACTTGGTTCACCCTTTCCATTTGACCATCGGTCTCAGGGTGGTAAGTTGTGCTGAGATCCAAGAAAGTTCCTACTGCTTTGAAAAATGCAGTCCAGAATCTTGACGTGAATTTGGGGTCTCGATCACTTACTATTCTTCTGGGTAGGCCATGCAATCTGAAGATTTCCTTGAGGAACACTCTAGCCACATCCACTACAGTGTAGGTTTCTTTTACTGGAATCAGATGGGCAACTTTGGTTAGTCTATCAACTACCACAAAGATGGAGTTGTAACCTGATTGCACTGAAGGTAATCCAGTAATAAAATCCATACTGATGCATTCCCACTGGGGATGCCTAATGAATGTAACTTCCCAGGCATTTTTACTCTCTCGGCCTTGACTTTCTGTGAGACAGGTCAGACATTGACGTACATGATTAAGTACATCCTTTTTTAGACCAGGCCAAAAGAAGCTTTTCTTCACAGACATGTAGGTTTTGATAAAACTTGGATGTCTTGAAATAAGGCTGTCATGGGCTTCATTCAGAATTTGACCCTTAGTTCCCTCATCATTGGGAATGCATAGCCTCCATCATCCAGGCTGTACCCTTGAATTCGGTTCAACTCCTGTGGAGTTTTGCTTTCCTGCATAAGTGGGGTAGCAATAGGGCCAAAGAATCTATCCTACATGATCTTCTCTCTTGCTTCAATAATCAAAGGATTTGACACTACAGTAATTGCAAACAAGGAGGCTTTTTGCTGAGGGCATTTGCTACCACATTTTCTTTTCCTGGGCGGTACTTGATTTCAAAATCAAATTCCTACAGGGTCTGCATCCACCTTCTTTGGCGCATGTTGAGATCCTTCTGAGTGAAGATCCACTTTAAGCTCTGATGATCTTTCATCAAAGTGAATCTTTGACCCAGTAGGTAATGTCTCCACAACTTCAGGGCAGATACTACTGAAAGTAGTTCCAGGTCGTGGACAACATAATTTCTCTCATGCGTTCTGAGTTTTCGGGGTTCATAGGCCACTGCATGACCTTCCTGCATGAGTGCACCTCCCAGGGCAAAACCACTGGCATCAGTTACTACCTCAAAGGGTAGAGAGAAATTTGGCAACTTCAGAATGGGATTGGTTACCAAGGTGGTCTTCAGCTTATTAAAAGCACTCTGGCACCTAGCAAACCATTGAAACGAGATATTCTTCTTGAGAAGACTAGTCAGGGGGGAAGTTATGAGAGCATACTTTGGTATAAAAATTCCAGTAAATCCCAAGAATCCTCTGACTTCTTTCATTGTCTTTGGTTCAGGCCAATCTATGACTGCTTGGACTTTTGCGAAATCTAGAGAAATTCCATCTTTGGATACCAGAAAGCCCAAGTATTCAACATGGTCAACAGAGAAAGTGCATTTGCTCTTTTTTGCAAAGAGTTGGTGCTTCCTTAGAATCTCAAGAACTTTTCTGACATGAGCTTTATGGTCAGCTGCGTTCTTTGAGTAAATCAGAATATCATCAAAGAAAATAAGAACAAAATCATCCAAGTATTCTCTGAGAATGTCCTATATTAGGTGATTGAATGTAGCTGGGCCATTTGTCAATCCAAACGGCATGACAGTGAATTCATAATGCCCATACCGAGTATTGATGGTGGCTGTCTTTGAGATATCTTACTCATTAATCTTGATCTGATAATACTCTTATTTGAGATCTATCTTTGTGAAGATCTGGGCTCCACTTAGCTTGTCTAGAAGCTTATCAATTATGGGGATATGATACTTATTCTTTAACTATCCAGCTGATTGAGACCTCTGTAGTCCACACAGAGTCTTAGCATTCCATCTTTTTTTTTTCTGAAAGAGAACTAGCCCACCCCAAGGTGAAACACTGGGTCTTACAAACCCTTGTTCTAACAGCTGTCTAAGCTTCCTTGAGTTCACGATGGCTTCAAGAACTGGCATTTTGTACGTGCGTAGAGCTATTGGCTGAGCTCCGGGGATCAATTCTATCACATGATCTACTTCCCGAATTGGAGGCATCTATGTTAATTTTGCTAGGAATAAATCATCTCATAATCACTTAACCATTGAGGTTCTTTAGCTTTTAACTTTGTGTCTACTGGATTCATTTTGACAACATAAATGAGCTGCTTCTTTCTAAGTCCTTTTAGTAACTTAGAAGCCTTTACTAACTGCAGACTTGGGGATCTTGAAATTTCGATTCCTTGAACTTTATTTTCGTGAAGGTCACGGAAGGAAATGGTTCCATTATGACAGTGAATGTCAGCTTGATTTTTGTGGAGCCAATCCATTCCAAGGATCCCGCTGAAAACTCCCAAAGGTATAACTCTGAAGTGAGAGTCAGTTAAATTCCCATCTAGATTGAACTAAATATACGATCTGTCTCAAGGTGAGTGAAAAGAATCTTCCCACTGGCCAATTCAACTTGCATAGGTTTCCCTGATTTCTGATCTAAGACTAGCTTACGCAAGCATGTAGGGAAAACGAAAGAATGAGTACTGCCTGAATCAATCAAAAGCTTAAAAGGCTTACCCTGATACTCAGCTGGAGTATGGATGATTGAGAATTGCAATTTGGCCCTTGGTTTTCAATTACTGCATAAATCTATCCTCTTTCCTCTTCCACTACTTCTGCTATTGTGACTGCTCTGGCTGCTCTGCAGTTTGAGGCAGCAGAACTCTTTCTCTTTGGTTGCCCCAGTTCTGGGAAGGAGTTCTGATGCTACTCTGGACAGAGGCAGATGGCTGGAGCTGGAGTTTTCCTGGGATTGCCCTGATTTTGTGACGAGATGACTGATAGGAAGCGGCGGTTGGTCTCTGTACTCTCGGTCCTTAACTTCCCTGTCCCCTTGACATGGCAAGAGTCGGGCAGTCTTTCAGCTGGTGACCAAAACCCTAACATCCAAAACACCGGTTCTCACTTCTGAGCTCATCCCTCTGAATCCTTGAAAGAGGTGGGGCTCTTGAGAAAGTGTTCTGTGTGGGAAGGGTTTTCCTTCACTTTTGAATCTCCCAGTATCCTGATTTTGATTTGGGCCTTGCTGTCTCTTTGGGGGAGGAAAGTTTGAAGTACTTCCCGGGGTTTGGAATCTTTTAAAGTTAGAGGGTGCAGGCTTTGGTGGGACCTTTACAACAAAGGCTTTGGCAAAGTCCTTTGCCATTCTTACAGCTTTGAACATTGAAACAGGTTTGGCATTCTTCACTAAGGTGTCCAATGGCTCGTTCATTCCTCGAATGAATCTAGCCACATTAGCTGCTCTTCATCCAATTGTGGATAATATTTGAGGAGAAGGGCAAAAGCTTGATGGTACTCTTTAACTGTCCGGCTATCCTACTTTAGTTCCAAGAACTCATTCATTTTAGTTTCAAGGAAGCCTGGAGAACAAAACCTCTTTCTGAGGTAAGCTTTAAGATCGGTCCAAGTCTAGGTATTTTGGTTGAGACGGTTAGTCTCGCACTGATTCCTCCAAGCGACCCTGGCCATTTCCACAATGTTTAACTTGGCGAGAGCCATCTTGCTTCTCTCATTGTAGCCAGTTACATCAAAGTATTCTTCCATAGCCTCAATCCACTTCTCCACTACTTCACCTAACTGCTCCCCTTCACCCTTGAAGGGACCAGGTTGGGATCTGTGCAGGGCTTTTCGAACATCCGGATCTAACTCTTCGTCTCATCGGTTAGAGGATCTGGTTGCCTTGCACGGGCCGCGTGCCTCATGACTCTGAGACAAAATGAGATTTTTGTTAGCTTAACTTTGACAATAGATTTATGATTATTTAATTTTAGAGATTTATCTTTAAATAGATAATTATTTCATCATACTGCTTAAAACAAGATTTACTCTGATAATTTTATTAATCATATTCACACAATCATGAAAATAATTTAGATTTTTTTTGCAAAACATCATTTATTATCAAAAGTTTGAGATATATACATAGAGCATCACGGCTCCCAAAATCACTGCCTCAATCGCGTACGCATAAAGAAGCAAAACTGCGCAGGAGACATACCATAGTACACACGATTCATTACAGAAAGAGGTGCTGTAATTCTACTTCTAGGGATAAAGCAGCTAAGAAGCCTAAAAACTCGGCATGAAATTCTGAAGTTCTTGGGTGAATGATCAAAGAGTTGAACATGCTAAACAAGCCCTAGCCTTATCAGAATCATGGCTAAGGAAATATTTTGCCTGAGCCTCTGACGCTGACTGGTACTGACATTAATACATCATCCTCCAAAGAAGCACATATACCGACGTCGCACAATAGGATCAGGAAAGTAAAGACTCTCAAAATGACGTGCGAGTCTCACAAGGCTTACTCGGGTCTCAAAGCAGAGTTGATGAGGTACTCGAATGCAAAGGCTATCATATCCTGACTTTGGGAGAGTTCAGGAATGCCAGATAGATTCGAGGTATCCATCTATAAATTTCCAATTCAATTTATGAGTTTTGAAGTGAAAACATTATTTCCCAGATTTACTTTAAAATTTTAAGCAATTTCTGTTGCTGTTACGTAAATTTACAACAGCGCTCTGATACCAACTGTCCCCTAGATCCCACTGCCCGCTCCGTACACCAAATTCCTGGTAGCTGGCAGAGCAGAAGTAGATCCCTCATGCGCAGGGTTTCCCACTCGGGGCCTCACCCTCGAATGTTTGGGCACGAGACTAAGCTGGTGGTCATTCCAAAAACCGAAACCGAGAAAATTTCCCATGCTTGAAAAACGGGGACGATTCCACCATTTTGAATTTCTTAACGAATTTTTCTAACGAGGTCAAGATACTGAACTAACCTTCATCTGAATAAACTAGATAGAAGGGAAACTATTACAGACTTAACTTGAAGGGAACAACGCTTTTTTCCTAATTGAATCAGGCACAGCCGTTGATCTATTCATTAGAGAAGTCTTCAGGCTTTTATTTAACTACTCGAGTTCTAAATGTATTCCTATTAATCAATTTTATTATTAAAACTCTACTGATTCCAGCCTATCCGGCCCATGGGTTAGCCACCACCCAACCCCACTGGAATTGTTAGAACCAGACAAGTACTCACCCACCCATAATTGAATGCCTTTCTTAACTTTTGCTTTAGAATACAGATACGTACACACTCCTCTTCCTGAATTGGTCACATCGTCTTTTCTTGAAACTGACAAAGGAGATTAAGTCTTGGTCATAGTCTGATTCAGGGTTTGAGTCTGGAAAGGTTCTCCCTGAACTAACTTTCTCAAAGGGTAATATTTCAACTACTACTTTACTGAATTTCAATCATTGAGTATTTTGCTGAATTTAAAACTAATCATGAAGTCCTATGAGGAATAAATTAATCATTTATCTAAAATTCTGACTTCGATAGTTTTTTTGAATTTTCTCATTACCATCCTAGAGAATATGAAACGGTAGAATCTTCTCACAGAGTATTTACTTATTCATTTACCAATATTCATGGGATTTAAACATAGGATTAAAGAGAACTCTTATTTTGATATAAAAATTATGTATTTATGCATAAAATCCAACTTCTATGGAAATAACACTTTTATATAAAAGAAAATTCTTTTATGCATCTATTTATGTAAATAATAATAATTTTGATGGAAGTAGCACTTTTATAATAAAAATAGTTCTTTTATGCATCATTTTATGCATAAAAATCAATATTGGTGAAAGTAACACTTTTATAATAAAAAGATCTTTTATGCATCATTTTATGCATAAAAATCAATATTGGTGAAAGTAACACTTTTATAATAATAAAAATTTATTTCCAATATGCATCTTTGTATGCATAGAATTTAAATCTAATGAAAATCACTCTTTTATAATTAAAAAAAATAACCAATATGCATCTTTCTATGCATAGAATTTAAATCTAATGAAAATCACTCTTTTATAATTAAAAAAATAACCAATATGCATCTTTCTATGCATAGAATTTATATCTAATAAAAATCACTCTTTTATAATTAAAAAATAACCAATATGCATCTTTCTATGCATAGAATTCAAATCTAATGAAAATCACTCTTTTATAATAAAAAAATAACCAATATACATCTTTCTATGCATAGAATTTAAATCTAATGAAAAACACTCTTTTATAATAAAAAAATAACCAATATGCATCTTTCTACGCATAGAATTTAAATCTAATGAGAATCACTCTTTTATAATAAAAAAATAATCAATATGCATCTTTCTATGCATAGAATTCAAATCTAATCAAAATCACTCTTTTATAATTAAAAAAAAACCAATATGCATCTTTCTATGCATAGAATGAAAATAACAATTTTAGAATACACAAATGGTGGGGATTACTCTTTTTGAATAATAAAAGATAAAATTTATTTCACAAAATTTAAGAATTTTTTTCCATAACCTCCTTTGTATGGTTGACCATTTTTCAAATTTTCTCTCCTCAAGTTACTTAAAAATTATCCCAAATGGTTTAAAGCATTCTAAACTAATCAAATTCCACTTTTAGAAGAGAAACAATATGAAAAGTTTAATTCTAACATTTGATTACTTATCTAGGATAAAGAAAGGCTAAATTTAAGAATGAAGAGAGGGGGAAAGCCTTTCCAACAAGGCATAACATCATTTTTCATTTTAAAGAAAATAAAAATTAGAAAACCATTAAAAAGAATAAACAAAAAGTAGGATTTCTAGCTTACATGAATTTCTGTGAGCTTTCCTTTGGCAACATGAGCCCAGATGTACAGTATGCGGTCTCACAGTTGAGCAGATTTATGCATAGCCTAGGTATGAAGCATTGGCAGGCCCTTAAGCGGGTTTTCCTCTTAGTCACACCATTTTTTTGAGGTGTGTGGGCACTTTACATTGATGCCTTATGCCTTTTTTAGCCATATATGCATGAAATTCCTTGGACATATACTCCCCCCCTCAATCTAAACAAAGGGTGCCAACTTTACATTCACATGCATTTTCAGCCATGGATACGAAGTGCCTAAAGCACATAAAAACCTATGACTTTTGCTTTAATGGATACACCCAGCTATATCTAAAGTAATCATAAATAAAAGTGATGAAGTAGAGATATCTCCCAATAGATGGTGTCTTCATAGGACCACCACATACATCACTATGTATAAGTTGTAGTTTCTTAATAGCTCTCACAGATCCATCCTTTGGAAATGATGCTCGATGCATTTTACCCAAGCATAACCCCTCACATATATGTCTAGTAGGGGTCTCAAGAGTTGGCAACTCAGACACCATATCATGCCTTTGAAGGCGTAACAAATTGCCATAATTCAGATGGCCAAATCGTGCATGCCATAATTCTGCATCACTCATAGCACGAGCCATAGAGACTAAGCAAGCATCATGCTGCAACTTCTTAAATACATCCATCTTGTATAGGCCATGAAACAAGGTACGTAAGGCAATGATAGAATGACCATCATTTCTATCCTAAATTGTACATCTGTCATCCACAAATTTCACTGTCAAGCCTGACAAGGCTAAGGCTGAAACTGACAGCAAGTACTTCTTAACGCGTGGCACATATAAAACTTTAGAAAGATAGAATGCCACCCCATTTGCAGCAGTGAGCACAACTCTACCAACTGCTTTGACAGGATATGAGGAACCATTTGCACGTGACAGTTCCTGCACTTGAGATAGATTCCAGAGATGAGAATAATTTTTTTTGTGAAGTAATGTGCTTACTAGCACCACTGTCAAAGTACCAAGCATCTGATTCTGCCACCATTGACATGCATGCATCATGGAATAGAAGGATTATAACTACAATGTACAGTCCATGCCCAATCATCTTAAGTAAAATTTATAGATTCCTTCTTCTATGCACTTGGTGCAGATGCATCCACAGCCATGCCCGATTCTTTCTTTTTCTCCTTCTCTAGCCTTTTCTTGTACTCATTTATGTAGTGCCCTGGTTTCCTGCAATAGTGACACTTGCCCTTCTTTTTAGGCTTATCACCTTCTTTCTATGCATCCTTACCTGAGGATTCTATTTTTGGTTTATAGCCACCATGCGAAGGAGCTTTACCTTTGCCGTTCTGATTGGCAACAAAAGCTTGGTCACCAACTCGCATAACAGATCTGTTTTGCCTAGACTTCTCTTCTTGCAAGAGTACTGAAATCAGCTCATCAAATGTAAGGGCATTTGGATTTCCCTTCATCATCATGAGTCTAAGGGTAGAGGCAAAACTCTAATAAGAATCCGGCAATACATTGAGAACTGTGGGCACCAATGTATTATCAGGATATATCTCATCCACACTAGCAAGTTGCTCCTTAAAATCTTTGATCTTGGTCAAGAATATGTCCATTGAGTCTCCCTCATTCATGTGCTCAGACTCCAACTATTTGCGTAGATATGTAACACGTGCTTCATTACGCACCTGATATAATGCAACAAGTGCATCCCATGCCTATTTTGAAGTCTTACATGACTGAATATGAGGAATAATGCTTCGCTTCACAGAAAGTGCAAGCAATGCATGTGCCTGTGCATCTATTCCATCCCATCTCGTTTGAGCAGCAGTGGGAGGTACTGGTGGTGCATGTGGAGGAGCCATATCTATATTAGATTCTACTTCAGATGTACCTGCGCAACACTTGGTTGCACTGGTAGTTGTGAAACAAGATGAGTTTCACTACAATTGACCACATTCTAAAGGCCTTTAGCAACCAGTACATGCCTCATCATATAGGACCACAATAGGTAGTTAGTCCCATCAAGCAGCAGCAGCAGAGTAGACAACATGTTGAATACATCACTACTACCATCCATGACTTTCTACCAAATGCAAAATCTTTCAACGCACTACAAGTACTCAATATTCATCGAATGCAACCCTGGATGGCTGCCAACTAACTGAATCACTTGCAAAGTGTATAAAAAATAACATAGAGTAGACAATAGAGTGTTATTGGCGAAAGTATGATGGTCAATGTTGTTGAAGACACTGTAGATACTGTTGCACACCAAATCTTTGCTGCTACATTGCCCAAACACCCAAAATCGAGTAGAACCAATCCAAAATGACGCCTCTCCTGAACGTCTGCTCTTATAAAAAATACTTATGATTGAGAAAAATGTTTGTGGATTAGGGTTTTTCTTAAGAGTGTGATCAAGAAAGATCCTTATGATTAGTGCTTTTTCTTTTATCAAATTAGGATTTTAAAGATGAAAATAATATTTTTATATTTTAGGGATTTTTCTCACTATTATAATTTATTATTTTGAGACTCAAAAATATATAATTATATTTATTCTCTAAAAAATAGATAATAACAATTATTCTATAAATTTTACAAGACAATGGTAGTGTAAAAGCCAAAAAGAAACCCTTTTGATGCAAACCCAATCTAGACTAATTATTGGAAACAATAATGTAGCTGACTATAGTGTTAAAACCACACTTCCTCAAACCCTCCACCCAGCCTTCAGTCCCAACAAACAACCAACACTTAGTAGGGAGATCCCTTGTTAAGAAGGAAAAACTCCTTTAGATCCACCTCAAAAAATAATGAGCTAACTACACATAGATGTGAACATGGAGGAATAATGGATCACCCAGAAACATGAATTGGTTCTACAATCCTCCAAGCCCTAGATTCACCACAACTGGCTTTGTGAATAGTGTCATAAACTTTGTGAAAAGGGCATTAAACCACCCTTAAGAAGGAGCAAGAGTAGAACCAAGACCCTCAAAGTTTGCTCTCTTAAGAAGTGGTCAAACCATGTTGGAAGCCACAATGTTTCAAACATTTGTTGATGTAGCTGGATTTATCTCAAGCTGACCTCAACCACCAAGAAGCTTCTTCACCATGGAACCAAGTTCTAGTTCTTTTCAATGGAGATCATTATAGAAGCTTCTTCACCACATAACCAAATTCCAGTTCTTCTCCATTTGGATGAGAAATAAGGAACACAATGAAGGGTAAATGGCTAGTGCCTAGGACTAACCCAAATGGATCCATAATGTAATGTATCTTCAGTCACAAAACAAGCTTACACCCTCAAAGTAAGGTTGCAACAACAGTAGATGACAAGTGCCATGGAAACCACACAGCCCCCGACCCCAAGGTAAGAAATCCCAAACCCTAAAAACCAGAGGGTTTTGCATAACCACCTTATGTTCCCATGCCATGTCAATACATAGAAGACATGCATAGAATGTCATTTGAAAGGTGGGAAGGAAGGTTGTGACAAATATAACAACTAGAGACTCAAAGTTAAGAAAAACCAAGTCAATCCACATCTCAAGGATGATGACCAAATTTGATGGAACTAGAGATCCCATTCACTACCTAGAGAAGTACCTAGAGAAGTTGTAGAGAAGTTGGATCAAATTTGTGAGGCCATGGGATGGATTGATGATCCCACCAAGATTTGATCATTAAGACTTTTCCCAGAAGACAAAAAGGGCTAGTGGTTTAGGTCTCAAAACCCACTTGAAAAGTCCAACTATGAGGTCTTGAGACACACATTTACTATTAGATACTCACAATGGAGCTAGATGGAGCCCCATTACACAAATCTATAACCTCAAGCAAGAGAAGGGAGAAACAATATGGGATTATACTTCTAGCACCAAGGATCTCCACGTGGATGTAGCACCAAGGATCTCCATGTGGACGTAGCACCCATCAAAGACTAGATGCTTTATCACTCATTGATGATCAATTTATGATCGGTATCAAGAGAAAGGGGCTTCATGACCATCTCTATAATAGGTCTAGACACTAGATAATTTATCACTCATTGATCGATTTATGATTGGTCTCAAGAGAAAGAGGCTTCACGACCATCTCTATAGACACTATAGGTCTAGACACTAGATAATTTATCACTCATTGATCTATTTATGATCAATCTCAAGAGAAAGAGGCTTCATGACCATATCTATAGGTCTAGACACTACATCAATATTTAACGAGTGTTACTATCCTAAGGCAATAGACATAGTAGACAATCTACAAGATAAGGATGAAGAAGTCAGCCACACAAACCAAGTGGTAGGAGACACGTTATATCCAAAGCCTTCGATTAAGGGTGCCAACCAACACCTACTAATGCCCTAGTCAAGGAAATGAGTATCATGGATAAAGTGGTAGAAAATCTACTCAACCATTTAGGTCAGCAAGACTAGCCCCCCCTAAGGGCATCCTTAAGGCTAGTCCCAACCAGCACCTTAAACATGATACCAACACCTATTCCCATGAAGAGATATGGTTTGGTGTGTAGTATAGAGACGTCCAATAGTGAGGCCTATATAATAATAATTTTATACTCATTTTCAGCACCACGGGAACCACAACATAGCTCCATCGTTGTTGGTACCAAAAAGGAAAACCCAGCAAGGTGGGTAGACTTCGGCAACCACAATAGATGCTCCCTACACACCAAGGCAACCATCAACCTTGCCAACCCCACGAGTCACTCCCTAGCAGGCATAAGATTTGGTGCCTACTTATCAAAATCCCTTAACTAGAAGTATATATAAACCACCACAGTTGCCATATCCACCTCCAATACTACAAAGTGTTTGCCTGGAGTGGTCCTTTTCCAAAATAGAGATGTATTCATCCTTAAGACTCCTCGATTCATTCTATCTTTTCCTTGTTTGTAAAATTGTCTCGTAATCAATTGATAGGGGGGCACATTCTTAATATGACATCTTGCTTTCTTGTTGGATCAGTATTTTGGTGGGTAGGCCATTCTTCTTCCTTGCAGCACAACCTTTCACAAACCTACATCGTATCGAAAATACATACAATTGGATGACTCACTCTCTCTCCCTCTCTCACAAACACTCATTTAACTAAAATAGTTCACAAAAGTGTTGTATATTTCTTCATCAAATATATATGTTTAATTAAATAATTAATATTTTTGAATAATATATTTTTAATATATTAAGATATATATATTATTAAAAAAATTAAACACAAATATAACAAATTACTTATGTACATCAAATCTACAAATAAAACATTTCAAAAATACAAATATAAATATTTATTGTGTAGTAATTATTAAACAAAAATAATAACAAATTAAATATGTATATCAAATTTAATTCAAAAAATATGAAATGAAAAAATAAAAAATACCTAAGAGAGCAAGCGAGCTGTGTACAACATGAAAAAGCCAACAACAATGCAAGGGCGGGGACTGAGAGAAGTGGCGAAAAACAACGGAATTTCAAAGGGCGAGTGAGAGGAGAGGGCGAAGGGAGAGGGAGAGGGGAGGCACGAGAAAGCGCAAAAAAGCGAGTGGGGAGGAGGGAGAGAGGAAAGGAAAAGGAGAGCAAGGTGGGAGGGGAGGCAGGAAGAGGGAGAGGGGAGGTAGGAGGAGAGGATAGGGGGGGAGTGGGTGCGAGGAGAGGATAAGGGGGGGAGGGGGTGCGAGTAGAGCATAAGGGGGAGAGAGACCCCCCTTTATAAGGGGGGGCACAAGGAGAGGATAAGGGGGCACGAGGAGAGAATAAGGGGGGAGGCGCAAGAGGATAAGGGGGGAGATGCGCGAAGAGAGGAGGATAGGAGGGGGAGGCACAGGCATGAGAAGAGGATAAGGGGGAGAGGGATCTCCCTTTATAAGGGGAGTCAACTATTTTGGGGGACCCGATGGCCGTTGGGGACCCCCCAACGGTCCCCAACGGCCATCGGGAGTAGGGGGTTGTGGTGGCGAGCTCGCCACCACAACCCACCCCTGTCGCACCTATTTTTGGGGGACCCCCCAATGGTCCCCAACAGCCACCCTGGGGTGGGGCGTTATGGCAAGCTCTCCATAACACCCGCCCTCAAGTGGCCATTGGGAACCATTAGGGGTCCCCCAAAATAGGCAACCCCCCTTATAAATGGGGGGTCCCTCTCCCCCTCATCCTCTCCTTGCACCTCTCCCTCCTTTATCCTCTCCTCGTGCCTATCCCCCTCCCATCCTCTCCTCACGTAGTTATGTTGTCGCAATTGTGTATCTATTTGAAATTGTTTTTCATGTTCATCTCGTTTCATCCTCTCCTTGCACCTCTCCCTCCTTTATCCTCTCCTCACGTAGTTATGTTGTCGCAATTGTGTATCTATTTGAAATTGTTTTTCATGTTCATCTCGTTTCACAAGTTGTGAATGACATAACAACTGAGCACATCCACGAACAAACTTGGCGGAGTCCAAGCATGTAAGTTGGCTCGATGAGGGGTTCAAGGGGACCATCTCTTTTTATGATGTAGCAGACAGACCTAGCCAACGCACTACTTCAAAGTGCAAAAAGGTATGTATTTCAACAAGGGAAGCACTAAGGATTTGGTCCAAGCATCGCGAAGTTACTAGAGAGGTGTACTAATGGGAGTGGATTATCACCGAGACTAACCACAACAAGTTGGTTGGTGGGAGAAATAGTTAGAGGAACTCCTATGTTCCACATTTCCAATGTCATGGGCGATAGTGCAATGTAAGTGGCATCCACAAACCATAATAAATGAGGATGGAAATAGCTCCCATAAGCCAAAATATGTTATAGAAAATCAACCCCAGAAGATAAAAGGAAAAAAACTTGACTTTCCCCTAGAATAGCTCTAACGGGGCCCTTTAATTTTCTTGAAGAGAATAATCAAAAACTCATAAAATATATCAAATATCAAAACAATTACTTGAATTAAATTGAAAATTAAAGCACATAACAAAACATAAGGCAAGAGAAAGAAAAACATCACCATCAACACCATGCTGGGTGCAATCTTCCCCCCCCCCTTGTGCGTGGCCTTCACCACACAAGAGTATTTCTTTATTTCCACCAAAATTAGGCCATAGCCCCCAAAATATACAAAATGTGCTTTTAGAGAGCACGGCACTCTTCTTTTACAAAAATAGAGCGTATAATATTGGGACTAGGGTAAAGCCATAAGCTTTAATAAATTCCACATTATAAATGTATCTTTCCTAAAGTTCAAAATGGAAAAATCAACTACTAAGGTTACAAGCTATGCTTGTAAAAATAAATGTGATGCACATAAGAAACATTCTCTTCGATATTAATCATCAATCCTCGTAATCTTCTTCTCCTGAAAATATAAGCCCAATTAATAATTAAATTAATCCCACAAATATCAAACAGGCACAAACCATAACCAACTCATGACTACCAGGCGTAAGTACTTCCAGGAATCACCCTGCCCCAATACAAACCTAACTGAAATAATCATAGACGGCCCCAAGCATACGTCATATACCACACGTATTAATATTTATAGTGGTGTCACCCACGATATTAACCTAGCCGGCATGACGCAAGAGTAACCTAGGCGTCCCCAAATTACTCAAGAGGGAAAAATAATATTCTTAAAGAGGACAAATTATATTCTCATAACATCCCTCTTGCTTGAGTTTGCAGCAATTGTCCTCACATGCAGGTTTGCTAGGTTTGAAAAGAACGAAGGATCTCAGGATAAGCTCGGAAAAATTTCTCGGCATCCATTTTGCATCTTCTTGAGGATGGTTTTTGAATGTCAAAAGATATTTAATTAACATGGATCATAACAGTCCCCCCTATTGGGAATCAACTGTCCTCAGTTGCGCAATCAATGAGTGGATGGCTTCATGGCCAAGTGGAGGACAAGATCATCATATCAAACAATTTCTGAAATTAAAACCAAACAAGTGAATGCATGTGAAATGTATCTAAGTGTCCCATACCACAAAGGTACCTTCCACATACAAACATCTCGCTGGTGAAAGATAGAAGACATAGATACATCTGGTGTAGCCATGTGAGACCAATCTAATGTCCCATACCATAGATTAATTCCACACGACACTACCTTAAGAACAGAAGTTTGAGACGGAGTAGCTAATTTCCTCGGAAACTTTCATTCTGACATAACTTTTCTCTATCCTCAAAATTAGACTACAAGTCTTATTCCAAAAATGAATTAGGTCGAAATGGAAATTTTGATCAACTTAAGATTGAAAAATAATCACTTACATTACTGTGAATAACTTGATGAATTCTGGGGATTTGTTCTTGATCTTAATCTTGTAATTGTCTAACTAAATTCTCGAGATTTGTTTTTGATCTTAATCTTGATCTTGTAATTATCTAACTAAATTCAAAAATTATAATCTTTGAATAGGTTTATAATTCTTGAATCTGTGAATCTTACTTGTAAACAATGAAATCTAAAGGGGATCTTGATCTTAAGTTTAATCTTAAACTTGAAATCAGAACTTGAAGAAAAATAGACATCTTGTGTCCTAGTTGATAGCAAGAACTTAATATACAAGTAAAATACTTGAATGGACGAAAATTGAGAGATTAGTCTTTAATTAATTCTTGAATAAATCTTGTTCTTAAGGGGTTTAAATCTTGTGGTTGAATATATCTTTGACTTAGAGCAATTCTTGGTCTAGAAAGAATCTTGTACTTGGATAGATCTTAAACTAGAACACTTGAAAATTTAAACAAAACTTTACTTGAATTGGTATAAACTTCGTAATTGTGATTGGTATACAACTTAAGCTTGGTTTCTAGTCACTTGAGAGCTATTTCTTTACTTTTCTCATCATCACTAAATTCGATGGTGAAGCAATTGATAACTTGAATCAAAACTGGAGAAACTTGCTTGGTTCTTGAATCTTCAAATTGGTCTTAATCTTCTATGAAATGTCTAACAATCATTTTTACTTGAATTTGGGCAACTAGATCTTGAAGATAACTTTTACTAATCTTGTCTCAATCTTTCTAGTTAGGTCACGGTATCTAAAATTCTTTTCAGGAGCTAAAGTTTTTCTAACTAGGTCTAGAAGGAAATAATATTCAGAAAACATATACAAAAGCAAACAAGAAATGTATACAATAAATAATTTTTTTTAACACATACCTCCACCTTTGGTTAATATGTCGAGTGCGTTAACCTCTTCGGTGTCAAGCATGTCCTTTTGTGCAATTTGGTTCTTCTTTCTAGTTGGGCAAGATTTAGCATAATGTCCCAACATCTTACACCTGAAACACTTAACAATAGACAGCTTGGATACGATGTCATTGGTCGGGCTATGCATGTCAGATGCTTCCACAATTTTAACTTTCTTCTTAATATATTTGTTCAGTTTAGACAGATGTCGTTCAATCTTTCTTTGAAAGTTATCCCGATGCTCTCGTTCTTGATTCAAAAGAATATAGAGAGAATCAAGTTGTTCCTGAATAGTACGATAGTGTTGCGAATATTCACCCATTTCCTGACAATTAAAAAGAATAGGAAAAATTTAAAACAAGAGAAAAGATAGGGTTTCTTATCTCATATGGAACGTCGAGGTAGATGTGAGTCCTGCCAAGTTAGCTTAATACACAAATGCATAATTTTTCAAGAAATAATCCATGTACTCTTTAAAATTAGAAAACTAGCCGTAGGTTAAAGCAATATTTTAATGATATCTTCACTAACAAGCTGTTTATATTATTCGTACTTCATGAGGATTTAGAAAACAACATTATTCACAAGAATTTGACAACTCTCAAAATTTCTCTTGAGGTAAATTCTAAAAATCTGTAGAAGAAATCCAAACTAACTATATGCACATGAGATTCTTTTTCATAAAATATGATGGGAATAGTCAAAAAAAATATTTTTTTTTTGTAAAATATTTTACTAATCTCATTTGTAAAGTTTTAAGCTTATTTGAAAAAAAAAACTTAACAAAGCTTTATAATAAAAGTTTTTTCAAGCATTTCTTAGCCTGAAACTATCAGCTCAACTAACCCAAATTTAGAGAAGAGGTGATATATTTATAGATATGGTCCCTTTTTTATTATTTACTAAGCTTATATCAAAGCTTTATACTAAGCTTTTATCTCATAAAGCTTTTAATATTAAACTTATTAAGCTTATTAAAAAGCTTATGAAAGCTTTACTATAAAAGCTTGTAACTTGGCCAATGCCCAACGCCAAACGCTAGAGAAGAAGTCGCCCACCATCGCATCAAAATATTAAAAAAATAAACATTTTAAGCTCATAAAGCTTTTAGCTAATTTAAGCTTTGTAATAATCAAAGCTTTAAGCATCAATATAAGCGCAATTAGTTAAATTGAGGTCTGAAAATTCCTCCCTCCAACCTGAATTCGCAGCCCTCGGGCGCCGCGTCGGCCGGCGGATGAAGACAGGGAAAAAAAAACGCTGCCGCCTGGGTAGGAAGGAGGGAGAGAGAGGGAAAAGAAATCAATTGGAAAATTATATATATATATATATATATATATATATATATATATATATATATATATATATCTTTAAGCTTGCGCCTAGCGCATGAACTGAGAAGGAAAAATAAATAAAAACCAAAGTAATTTTTGAAAAGACTCTTGAACAATTCTCAACCCTCTATTATAGAAATTGAGCAAAGGAAAGGTTTAGCAATTCTGATTATGGCTCTCCATGCTCCTCTGCTTGCTCTTTGAATCCGTACGGACAGATTAAGAAGAGGATTAGTGAAGAGGAAGGTGGTTTTATGGTTTTGAGAAACCCACTAATGGTTTTCCACCTAGTTTTACCCTTTGGGCAAAAGATTCATGGAGATTGATTACCCAATGGTTAAAAACAAGCTTTATTTCATCCATACATAAACAAAAATCCCTAAACGTGTTCTTCTTTCATTTAAATTCAAGAAAATTACCAAAATCACCTCTGTTTTTGTCTCTTTCACCTCTTTTGACCGCCTTCAAGAAAATTAAATTACACCAAAGCTCTGATACCACTCTAATGGGACCCTTTAATTTTCTTGAAGAGAATAATCAAAAACTCATTAAATATATCAAATATCAAAACAATTACTTGAATTAAATTAAAAATTAAAGCACATAACAAAACATAAGGCAAGAGAAAGAAAAACATCACCATCAAATCTCCCCCCCCCCCCCTTGTGCGTGGCCTTCCCCACACAAGAGTATTTCTTTATTAGCTTTCTTTCCACCAAAATTAGGCCATAGCCCCCAAAATATACAAAATGTGCTTTTAGAGAGCACGGCACTCTTCTTTTACAAAAATAGAGTGTATAATATTGGGACTAGGGTAAAGCCATAGGCTTTAATAAATTCCACATTATAAATGTATCTTTCCTAAAGTTCAAAATGGAAAAATCAACTACTAAGGTTACAAGCTATGCTTGTAAAAATAAATGTGATGCACATAAGAAACATTCTCTTTGATATTAATCATCAATCCTCGTAATCTTCTTCTCCTGAAAATATAAGTCCAATTAATAATTAAATTAATCCCACAAATATCAAACAGGCACAAACCATAACCAACTCATGGCTGCCAGGCGTAAGTACTTCCAGGAATCACCCTGTCCCAATACAAACTTAACTGAAATAATCATAGACGGCCCCAAGCATACGTCATATACCACACGTATTAATATTTATAATGGTATCACCCACGATATTAACCTAGCCGGCATGACGCAAGAGTAACCTAGGCGTCCCCAAATTACTCAAGAGGGAAAAATAATATTCTTAAAGAGGACAAATTATATTCTCATAACAATAGCAACTAAACAAAGGTGTGTATAGAGAGGAGGATGAGGGAATGCAAAGTGTGGGAAGTAGAAATTCATGATACAATGTGGGCAATTCAATGCATGAAAATAAATAGCAATCACTTGTCAAGCATGGCTAGGTGACCAAGTAGGAAATTGCAGAAAACAAATCAGGCAGTCAAGAAAAGGGGTCTTGGCACCGAGCTTTTACGGAATGAGTGGACCGGTCAATAGTGGAGACAGTTCATGTGGCTCTACAATACAAGCATGGACCATACATGGTTCATATGCTCAACAATCACAAACGCACCTATGAGGCCTCCAAGTGTTTGGCCAGTTCACAAACGCACCCGTGCAGCCTCCAAGTGTTTGGCCAATTTAGAAAGGCACAAATTCTATGATCGACAAGGTGCAAGCTCTTGAAGGAGCTGGCTTTGTTCTACAAAAGGAGAGTTTACACAGAAGAGACATAATAAGAAGAACAACCCTGAGGTACAAGATAGGAGTGTCACAAATAGCAGCCAAGAGGATAGACAATTCCCTCACTTTGTTAGCTTCAGTCATTGTAAAAAGGGTTGTGAAGAAAATGGAGCATAAGGTATTTGTAGTAGAGACTCCTTCTTCGAGGATGCAAGGTGAAAGATATGATGTCACAATTATAAAGCTACCATGTTGTACATGTCCAAATTTTTAGATAAGAGTAGGTGGGGGACATGTAAGCACATGTATTTTATCTATCTGTGTGTACTTGGTCTCGATGCAAACAATAACATGTTTATACACTACCCACATCTCAAAAAGGAAGACCTCGCGAGCATTTTGAGTGTAAAAAGGTCTATGCCAATGTAAGCACAGAGTGTCCAGGGAAGTGTTGGGTCTATCTCTTTTTGAAAATGTCATAGAGTGACATGATAGGAGGACCTAAAGTGTCACGATCAAAAGCCATCAAATGGTTTTGTTGTATTTAGGTTTATGTCAAGGTTTTTAAATGTTTTGGACCTGCATGTCTTCCCACATTGTACAAAACTTATAAGGTGGTCTCTGAATTTTTTAATTTAAAAAAAATATTATGAATAGTTATGATATGACCTTGTGAACAATCTATTGATAATTGACTTTCATTATATTAACCATAAAAATAGAATTCGCTTTTTCTTTTTTTAAATAACTAGTGTTTACCTCATAAAAAAAGAAGGATCATGCGTACTGTGTCTCTCTCCCGCACTTTCTTCAAGTTCTAAAGCACCAAAAAAAGGAGAGGTGTTCGTGTGAAAACTCTTTTTTTTCATGCACAAAAAAATAGAGGTGTTCCTTTAATTACTACTTTTTGCAAGCAATGAAAAAAATGAGAGGTCCCTATTGAAAGTTATAAAAAAAGGGAGAGGTCCCTATTGAAAGTGACAAAATAATGTGAGGTCCCTATTGAAAATGATAAAATAATGTGAGGTCCCTATTGAAAATGACAAAAAAGGAGAGGTCCCTGTTGAAAGTGACCAAAAAAAATGAGAGGTCCCTATTAAAAGTGACATGGGGAGGTTATAAGTAGACCACCTTGAAACTATATAAGGGTATGTCTTGGAGCTCATTAGATCTGCCATAACTTGTAGTCTCTCAACAAGCTGTTCCTGTCTCCCTCTCTATCTCTTTCTCACATCAATCCCATAACCTCTATCTCTCACCCTCTCATCCTTCCAACACGTCTAGCTCACGCAGCACTATGCCAAACATCAAAGACACCATCGCCACAGTCTTGTCTAAGAAAAGGTTGTAAATGAAAGATATGAGCTAGAATGAACATGAAGTGTTGTAGCGCATGCAACAGAGTGTAGAAGCGCAAAAGTTATGGAGAAAACTCAATGAAGATGGCCCATTTGAAGATGGAGATTTATATTAATGGAATTTGAAATTGAGTACTACAATAGGGAGTTGGCGTGCATATGGCTACTTAAGCAACAATGAAGAATCCATTCTTCGAGAGGTGCTTGGGAATAAATTGCAAGACAAAGACAACTAGTTTAGAAGTGGAAAATAGACCATGTGGTGTTGCCATAAATTGAATAAAAGAGAATAATCATGGTAATTAGAAGATGTAAATAGCCTTGCTCGTGTTGGTTGGAGATCTCTCGTTTTGGTTGGAAATGTATCGTTTGTATGTACTTTTTTGTTCCAAATAAACGTGTGTTTTTTAATTGTAATTTTGTGTACATGAAGTTATTTCAAAAAGTATGGTATTGTTTGTTTTTTTCCTTCATTCATTCTCCTCTCCTTAAAGTTAAGATTCGAAGTATTTGTATGCAAATAAATCTTTGTTTGAGAGAGAAAGGAGGGAGAAGAGAAGGGGGAGAAGTAAGAAAATGCATGGTTAGAATTTGAGAGAAGGTGAGACATACATATATAGAGAGGAGGGAGAAGAGAGGGGGGAGAAGTCAAAAAAATGCATGGTTAGAGAGTGAGAGAAGGTGAGAGGAAGAGATATAGAGAGAATGATAACATGATAAAGAGAATGATAGAGAGGGGGGAGAAGTTAAAAAATGCATGGTTAGAGAGTTAGAGATGATGAGAAGGAGAGATGATATATATATATATATATATATATATATATATATATATATATATATATATAGAGAGAGAGAGAGAGAGAGAGAGAGAGAGAGAGAGAGAGAGAGGGGGGGGGAAGGGAGAGAGAAGGATAGAGAGAGAAAGAGGGAGAGAGGATAAGAGAGAGGGAGAGAGGGAGGGAGGGAGGGAGAGCAGTGGAGGGGGCACGAGAGAGAGGGTAGAGAGAGAGGGAGAGATCATAACAAAGAGGGAGAGAGAGGGAGGGAAAGAGGGCATGAGACAGGGGGAGGGAGAGGAGTGGAGGAACATGAGAGAGAGAGAGAGAGGAGTTGGTTGTGGTGGGTTGGAGGGGTTGGGCTAGGCTAGGAGTAGGAAGGAGGAATAGGGAGAAGAGAGAGAAGACACGAGAGCGGGAGGGAGGGAGGCAGGGCGGGAGAGCAATGGAGGGGGCACAAGAGAGAGGGTAGAGAGAGAGGGAGAGATCATATTAGAGAGGGAGGGACAGAGGGCATGAGAGAGAGGGGGAGAGAGAGGAGTGGAGGGAACATGAGAGAGAGAGAGAGAGAGAGAGGATAGAGAGATAGGGGTATGAGAGAGGGGGAAAGAGAGAGGAGTTGGCCATGGTGGGTTGGGATTAGGAAGGAGGAATAGGGGGAAGAGAGAGAAGCACGCCAATCCGTGCCCATCCCCATACATGCATACTCTCTCTCTCTCTCTGTCCTGTAAGCACGCCAATCCGTGCCCATCCCCATACATACATACTCTCTCTTTCTCTCTCTCTCTCTCTCTCTCTCTCTCCCCGCTGTAAGCAAAGCTCAACCGGACAGAGAAGCACGCCAATCCGTGCCCATCCCCATACATACATACTCTCTCTCTCTCTCTCTCTCTCTCTCTCTCTCTCCTGTAAGCAAAGCTCAACCGGACACAGAGTCCACACGTCGGAACGCATATGGCAAATGTGTCCGGGGTTCAAGGGGTGAGGCACTTGGGTGGGAGGACCGTGGACGACCGGGCTAGTGTGGGTATGCAAGCCACTATTTATGTCGGCAATGTGAACACTTATCCACATTCCTTGGCTATGGCGGCGACTACCACAATGTAACATAGGTATCAGAGTAATGTTTCAATTCATTGAGCCTCTCTCCGGCTTCTCAGTGCGTGATCGGGCTCTGGAAAGAGAGAAGTTTTCAATGGTTCTCCTTCTCATTTTTCTGTGCATTTGCCTGCCTAAGTTAGCGCTGGCTTTGAAACAGTGTCTCCCTGCCTGTGTGAGAGGAAGAGGATAAGGTGGAAATGGTGGAGGTTTTTAAGAAAAAAACTTAGCTGAAGGCGTCAACAAGCAACGCACAGCAGGCGTCAACAAGCAACACAAAGCGCACAGCCGAGAAGAGCAGAGAGCTGTGGTTGAATGCTTGATGGGCAGAGGTGGAGGTGAGGTCGGCCTATACAGGAGCCTGCGCATGCCTGTCTGGCTGCGGCTGGCCTGGTAACTCCTCATCTATGCTGCTACAATACCCAGTCCAGTGGCACCTCTGTGGCCCGCCTACATTCGCCTTCTTTCTCCACGTCAGTTGCACACAAGTCGAGGTCAGTGCTGGCTTCGTCAACCGTAGCACAAGCTGCGGCTCTCTTACTACACGCTTAGCCGACGCGTTTCCGACAACAGCCCCGTGATACTGCAGCGAAGGGTAAGGTTTTGGTCAAAACGCAGGCCCCAAGGCCCATGAGCGCAACGACACGCAACGAGTTACGACACGCAGGGGCAAGGGCTGGGTGATGATGCCCATGATGGTGGCAAGGAAGATGGAGAGGAGCTGATGCATGGCATCTCCTCTGTGTTATGGACGTCGGTGTAGGAAATGGAGAGGAGGACGTCGGTGTAGGAAATGGAGAGGAGGACTTGTAATTATTCCCCTTTCTGAAATAAAAGAAAGATCTTGTTTTACCATGTTTTGGCCTAAAGAGAGAAAATGTCTAGAGAGAGGTAATCCAAAATTGAGATATCTTTGGATATAAAAATCTTCCTAGTGTCTGAAATGGTTTCTCCTGAAACAAAAGTTCAAAATAAATTCTTCAAAGTGTATTAGGAATCAATTAAAAATGATTTAAAAGACCTTAGCCTAAGGGTCAAGATTTTTTGAAAATTTTAGATTATGGTCCAATTAAGGTTCCTATGGGCCAATAAGATTAATCCAAGTGTTGGGATGAGATAAATCCAATGAATAAAAAAAATACCCAAAAATGAGTAAATGCTCACACAAGATGAAGAGTTGACTGAGTACAAGGTTTATTAGTTAAAAATTATGAGATATTACTAAAAAATAAGATAATTTGGAGGAATGATGAATTTTTGATACCTTGGTAAGGAAGGGGAGACCTTTGAGGTAGGCGTCTCCTTCACATGTGTGGGAGGGTTTTTAATTCAAAAATATTAAGATATTTTTTATCTCTTCTCTCTCCTGAATCAAACTAGATCAAAATGGGAGCTAAACTGGTCTAAATCAAACTAGATCAAAATGGGACTAAACTGGCCTAAATCTTGTCCAAATTCAGCCAAACTGAAGCTTGAAAATTCTAAAACTTAGTTGGACTCAATTAGTGGCCTCCCTCACCTATAAATAGACTCTCATTCTTTTGTATTCTCATCTTTGAACTATACCATGCCACTATTACATTAAAATAATGATATTTTCTATTATCTCTTAAAAATCCTCTACTTTTGGAGAGACTGGAGCTTCTCTCTCTCTTCAACAATCCTTGGAGCTTTCTTCTCAACATACTAAACCAATTGATTGGTTGGGGGCTTCCTTATAAGATAAAGAAGCAAGCAAAATCAAGAGATAAGATGTAATTTTATGGTTTTCTTTAATATTCTCAATGATTTCACTTCTCAACCCCTCTCAAGCTTGAGAAGTTTTAAATGAATTATTTTTCAATGCAAATTAAGCTTTCTATAAGAATTCTAATGATTAATCTCAAAAAATTAGTTTTTATGCTTAATTTTATGTATATCTCTCTCTTCCTAAAAGAATAGTCATTCCTATGACTAATTCTTATTCAAATGGATGCTTCTCATTGATAAATTCTCAATTAAAAAATCAAACTCTATGCTAGTGAAGCTAAAGGTTATGAAAATGACTTTTTATGCTTTTATGTTAATAAAATTATAGTAAACTTATGATTTAATTTCATAAATTGGATTTAGGTTCAATGATAGTTATTCTATTATGTATTATAAAGTCTTATTTACTAGTAAATAGTAGTGAAGCTATGGTAAAATTTTTAAGAAATTAATACATAATTTATTTTTGTACATAATGTGAAAAGAGGACTTCCTACCATATTCTAGGATTGATCATCCTATGCTAAAAGAATAATTTTCATCACATTCATGAAAAACTAATTTTTAGTGTTTATGCATAAATAATTAATTAAAGAAAAGAGAAATTTTTGATAATTTTATTTTTATGATAAAAGAGAAATTACCATGATAATGGAGATCCATGGAATTAAATAAAAAAGAGAAATTTTGGTATATTAAAATAACGAATATTTTATTTAAAGATAAATTTTAGATAAATTTATTTTATGCATGAGAAAATTTAAATGATAAAAGAAGAATTTCCATGACATTTGAAATTCAATCATTTAAATAGTAAAAGTGGAATTCTTGGCATATTTGAATTAATGGATATTTTTATTTAAACTTGAAGAGAAATTTTAGATAAATTTAATTTATGCATGAGAAAATTTAAATGATAAAAGAGGAATTTCCATGACATTTGGAATTCAATCATTTAAATGGTAAAAGTGAAATTCTTGGTAAAATTAAAATAATAGATATTTTATTAAAGAAAAGAGAAATTTTAGATAAATTTATTTTATGATAAAAGAGAAATTTCCATGATATTTGAAATTCAATCATTTAAATAGTAAAAGTGGAATTCTTGGCATATTTAAATTAATAGATATTTTTATTTAAATTTGAAGAGAAATTTTAGATAAATTTAATTTATTCATGAGAAAATTTAAATGATAAAAGGAGAATCCCCATGACATTTGGAATTCAATCATTTAAATGGTGAAAGTGGAATTCTTGGTAAAATTGAAATAATGGATATTTTATTAAAGAAAAGAGAAATTTTAGATAAATTTATTTTATGATAAAAGAGGAATTCTCATGACATTTGGAATTTAATCATTTAAATGTAAAAAGAATAATTCCCATGATATTTGAGATCCAAGAAATTAAATGGAAAAAAGAGAAATTTTTAGCATAATTCAAATTATGAGTATTTATCAAAAGTGAAATTTTGAGCATGATTAATTTTATTGGAAAATATGGGTAGAATTGATTTTTGTAAATCCCATGAATCTTTTACTCAAAAGAAGAATATTGAATATATTTCACTTGAGAAATTTGAGAAGGAATATAAAAATATCCATCGAGAAAAAGTACCTTTAACTAGGCCAAGCAATTGGCAGAACTTTAGAAAAGTCCCATCGGTATCGAAAATAGAAAATGTTACAAAAAAAAAGAATAGATATGAATGCGATGTAAGATGTGAATGCGATGTGATAAGATGTGGTGTGATGTAAATGAATGTGGAAAGGATGTGATGTGATGTAAATGGATGTGGATGTGAATGATGAGATGAGAATGAGATGTGAGGATATATGAAAGGATGTGATGTGATGTAAATGGATGTGGATGGGATAAGATGTGATGTGATGTAAATGGATATGGATGTGGATGATGATGAGATGTGATGTGGATCGGGATAGATGTGAATGGATGAGATGTGATGTGAATGGAAGTGATGTGATATGATGTGGATCGGGGTAGATGTGAATGGATGAGATGTGAATCGGGAATAGATGTGAATGGATGAGATGTGATGTGAATGGATGTGATGAGAATCGGGATAAATGTGAATGGATGAGATGTGATGTGATGTGGATCGGGGTAGATGTGATGAGGATAGATGTGATAAGATGTAATATGATGTGATTGGATGAGAATGGATGAAGGATGATGGGAATACATATGATTGGATGTGGATAGATGTGATGAGATGTAATATAATGTGATTGGATGATGGGAATGAATGAAGGATGATGGGAATACATATGATTGGATGTGGATAGATGTGATGAGATGTAATATGATGTGATTGGATGGGAATGGATGAAGGATGATGGGAATACATATGATTCGATGTGGATTAAGTAAAGTGAATTGATTTAGAAGAATGTGGAATAACGAGAAATGAGGTGGAACGATGTGAAAAGATGAGAGTTCATTAGAAACTGTATTTATGAAACCTGTTTTTAAATGATTATTTTATGTCAAGAATATTGGGAAAGCATTTTTGACCATCTTGTGAATGAGGTCGTGGTGGAGACCTAAGTGTGGAGACCTAAGTGATAAAGTTACAATAGCTGACAGAGAGTCAATGGAGGACATCTCGCGTAGCAAGGTTGACCAGCCTCGATTCGCTCGATTTAAATGGTGAGCTTCCGCCGGTATGGTGGATGAGGGACCAAGGAAGTGGCCTATGAGTGAAGCGCTAGGTGACCTGCGAAGGATCCTAGAGGGTGCTGACCATACGGTGCTCGGGCTCTGGGTCGCGGAAGATCTCCACCCGTGCATCGAGGAAGAAAATGAACAAGGTGTTAGAGTTGTTTTCTAAACTCGGGCATGGATCTGGTTGATTGACCTTGCTAGTCATCAATGGAAGAGTCCAGGGCTCTTTTATATGGATTTTTGGTTGATCTTGCTGATCTTCAACGGAGAGTCCATCTGGATTTTTATAAGTGAATATATTTTCGGGTACTATGAGAGGTAGGAACTATTGAAAAGGCCCCTGAGTGCACAGGTGGTGAGCATTCTGGTTGCCAATGATGCCATAGGTACACTGATGAAGGAATGATTGGAAATTAGAATTCAACCGGATATTTTGGAGGATTATGATTAGTGATACTATGGTTTTATTAAAAGATTGACAGCTGAATATGTGAAATAGGCAATTTCATATTGGGTGTGTTAGTGGTGTGACTATCTTGAAGTTTGCATGAAGCGCCGGCTAGGGGGCCTGGGAACTCTTTTCCCTTATACTCGGGGCAAAACATAACCAAATTGCTAAATGGATTCTATCACTATAGTGGTTGGCTAACCCATGGGATTGGATGGGGTTAGGCTGGATTGATGGATCCCTAAACTGAGACTCAATTCTGTTATAGTACAATAAATGAAGTAAATCCCGGATAGTCTTGTTCTATGGAAAAGAATCAATGGCTGTGCCTCTCGATGAGGAAAAAAGCGTTGGTCTCTATGATCCAAGTGTAAGTTTTTTTCTTGATCTGACATGTGACTTACAGGTTTGGTTGGATCAATTTGGTTAGTTAAGGCTCTTGACTATGCAAGAAGTGCTACTGCCCCGAGTGAGAGGCTCTGCCCTGCGCAAGAAGTGCTACTTCCACTGCTAGCACCCCTGATTTTGTTGTGTGGAGGGGGCAGGGATCTTTCAAACCCTTCACGCTCCGTGGTGGTGTGGTTTATCTCTGCATCATTCAGTTGACGAAGACTGGCAAAGCAAACTGGGTAATCTAATTTGAATTCCCTAGGTTGCACCAATACACATTCTATAGCAAAGTTTGATGCATCTATGTGCACGTGGAATACAAGATCTCAATTGAGTGGTCTTAGAATTGGTGCATGAGCCAATGCATTCTTTAACTTGTCATAGGCCTCTTGGCATTCCTCAATGGAAGCGACGCATACGTTGCAGCCTCTTCCTCTTCCCGTGAATTCTCTTCAACTGGTTGGTAGACTTGTAAGGATGCGGTTCGCTCTGTGATGACCAAATCATTTCCAAAAAATTGCCCTTCGTGGGGTGTGCCTTCCACGTATGTAGATCGATTTTCAGAATCTGGGAATCCTTTCAAACCATCCTTTCAAACATACACCTGATCTAATACCCAATCATGCACCAATTTGGCTTCCCTCATGAAGGGTCTGCCCAAGATAATGTCATATAAATCCGGCTCGCACAGAAAGTCCATTATAACAAATGTATGAAGGTAGCAGAATGAAAAGACCTTAAGCTTAACATTTTTCACAGCCCCATGGTCTTGAGGACATTCCATCTAACATCTTGATTATTAGATCTTCTCTTTCCAATTCTGGCTTTCCCTAGTTTTCCCAACATCATTTGGTAATAATGCTCACACCCACGCCTCCATCTAGGATAGCCAATGCTTGGTACCCATTGTGGTGGATTGGAATTGTGGCATTTGTATCATCACTCTCATAATATTAGCCCAATTGGTTAACATGTATTTTGACAAATCTGGGTGTTCCTTCTTCCTCGTGCACTAGGTTTTTCTCTGCTAGAGGTGACTGGCTCCCCTCTATAGTGGACATTGGGTTCAATCTTCCTTTCTACCCAGTCCTTGACATCTGCCCACAATGCTGACGTGTTATGTAGCAATGATCCTAGCGGCATTTTGATAGTATGGCTATGAGACTACCTATGTCTTTAGGTTCCCTAGTAAGTGAGGGCTCCTTACACGTGTTTGTCATGTATTTAATCCTAGGGAATGAATGGATTGACAAATCTTGATATGCTTCCTCAAGCATTCTTGCCATGAGGTTGCTTTGAGTCCCTTCCTCAGACTCTTCTAGACTTGGAGTAGGCACGCCCAATCTCCTTTCCTTTAACATTACAGTTATTGGATACACTGTACCCCTAGCCTAGTTAGCTCTTAACTTGGCTTCATGATTTCATTGACACTCCTCAACTAGGGCCTTAGCTTCTTCAAGCTTTCTTATTTCTTCGTCAACATTTGGATATTCTCCAATCCCCTTAGGGGTCGTTGGTCTCTCTCTTGCAGATTCATGGGCATGCCCATCTTGTTTTGGCACTTGGTCACCTTATTCCTTTGATTGTGTGGATCTGGTGTCAATGGTATCTTCTTCAAATCTATCTTGAATTATGACCATGGTATCTCCCGTGCCCACTTTTTTCACTCTTCTTCTTCTCCCAGTCTTAGAGGTTGTAACATCTCCTAGGTTTTTCCCTTTGTCCACTTGTTTCGCTTTTGCACTTGTGTCAGGACATTAAGTGACATGATATTCCTAGTCTGCACACTTATAGTCCTAATAGTGGCATGGTTAGAAGTGGAAGCAGAACTACTGTTGTGATATGGGCAGTCTTTGATCAAATTATCAACACCTCACTTCACACAGGAAAGTGTAGGCATCACGTTGGTCTATGCTCTGTGTGACTGGCTGAGCTTGGCCAGCATTAGCCACATTCTTAATAGGACACTCCGCTCCTCGATAAGGTCCATTACAATAAAAACATTGTATGGGTCCCCTTCTTATAGTTGATTTTATGTTTTTTCCTTTCCATTGTACCGTGGTTTGAAACACTCGTACTGGCGTATTGTTTTGTAAGACATAATACTCTGGTGTGATCTCCGTGGGCTCCTTGTAGTAGTCATTATTGACTTCTACCTCGCACATGGTTTCTCCCTCATCCAATGTCTTCTCAATTAACACTTGGTTGATTTTGGCCTGTGGTGGCTATGGGGTTTGAACAAGTGGTGGAAAAGGTGACATGTCCTGCATTCAAAACATCCCTCTTGGTAGGTAGGTATTTGGCTACCCTCATTGGTTTGCACTAGTGGTGCTAGGCTAGTGGCCCTCTGGGTACTGGTAGTTGTGCTAAGGGCTGAACCCTTAGATATCTACACATGGCAGTGTCATGGTTCCCCAATCTCTGACAAGTGAGCACAATAGAGTAATTGCCTTGGTCTTAAGTGAGAGCATTTGGTGTGCATGTGATTTTGTCTACAAATTGAGCACCAAATCAGTTCTCTCTGAGGGTAGAGATGAGCATTTCCTGATACTTCTCTCCCATCCCTGACTTTTATTTTCTCCAAGATGGCATTACTAAGTTCTTCCACTGTCATATTGCCAACTTGCTTGTTCTTGGTTCCTGTGTCCTGATGACTGGAGACTCCCAATGTTGCCATTATCGAAGCTACCTTGACATCTTCTGGTTGTGGCAACTTAAGCATATTGTCCTTATATTTAATTGCCAGCTTATAGCAAGTATGTAGAGTAGCTGGTCGGGGTCTAATACTAGATAATCAAGCATCTTATCATTAGGGGAAGGTTGAGGTCTATAGGGGCCCTTTAAGCTGTCGTATTATGATTTTAATGACTTTTGTTAAAACGTTAAGTTTCTTTGACTTTAGATACCTTCTTGTTCTTCAAACGGCTAGAAGTTTGAATTTCAAAGTTTCTCGCCAAAATTGAATTTGAAATCGAGTGAGCAAAACTATATCATGTGACATATCTATGGAAAGAGCTCGACGAGTAGATTCTGGATCTGTAATCTCCGACAAATTTTGAGCTCATATGTAGAAGTTATGGATGTTCAAAATTTCAAAAACTTTCCCCCTCACTTTTTGGAAATGAGAAGTACAAAAAGGCATCTTTTAGAGAATCTTTTGACCACCTTTAATCACCCAACATTTTTGTATACATGGCATCACACGATTGGCTCTTTTCCTTAATAACCTTTTAATCACATGGCATCTTAAAGGGCCCCTATAGACCTCAACCTTCCCCTAATGGATCTCGAATGGATCTCGACGAACTCCTCTCCAAAAGCAAGGCAACAACTCATCAGTTAGCCTTTCCCTCAACTTACATCTTGAATTTAAGTGCTTGAGTCGAGAAACATAATCCTGCATGGACTCATTTTCCTTTTGCTTGATATTGTGGAGTTGAGCCAGAAGACTCCATATGTCACCACTTCAAGCATAGCTTGGTATAAACACATTTTTAAGTCGAGTGAAATTGACTTTATCCTCAGGTTTTGAGTGTTTAATACCATTGGGGAGCCTTCCCTTATAGGGTCAAACAAAAAGCATGTATCATGGGGTTACACCGCTCACTAGCCCCCACATGTTTCATAGATCGACTCAAAGACCTCTACATGTTGGATCGGGTCCCCATCTCTTGAGAATTTTTGCACAAGATTTGAAATAATATGTGGCTTCATTTGGGATGGTTTGGATTTCAGGGCCGTACCTATCTCCCTAACCATACCTTGGCCCATTTCTGCGGCCATATTCAGTAGATCCACCCTTGCGACTATGTTTAGATCTACGTTGGGATCTTTAATTGGCCTTCAAGGAGCTACTCCCCCCCTACATAGACCTAGATAGGTTCTTCTATTCAGTTTGGGATCTATAATTGGCCTTCAAGGAGCTACTCCCCCCCTACATAGACCTAGATAGGTTCTTCTATTCAGTTTGGGTCTGTGGTGGCTAGGCCCCAAAAATTCCTCATTGCCTAGCTCATTTGTTAACAGCCTCAGTCCGCCTTTGTTTGATCAGGAGTTCCATGCTCTGCAATGGGATCATTTGTCATTTCTTGTATATCCTCTCTTGTATAGAGACGATCCTCACCACCTGTAGGTGCCCTAGTTAGGTTGTCATCCTCCTCTTGTGTCTCAAGGCTTTTGTCAGCCCTTGGTTTCTCAATTATGGGTTCTAGAGTTGGTACCACACCTTCTGTTATTCCCATCCACATACTATCAGTGGCATTTCTAGATGTTTTCAGTTCTTTGCCATGTGGTCAAAATGGATTCAATTCCTCCATTTCCCGATGTTCCGCCATTGTTCTTTGCATATCAAGATCTTGTTTTCTTAAGCTCAATAGCCACAATTGTCGCTTTGTCTCAGCCCTCTTCAAGTCTATTTCCATTTCTTTCGATGTGGGGAAGAAGACTTGAGCTATATTGGTGGCCCTTTCCTTATCCCTTCTAACCCTGGGGGTCATCCCACTAATCTTTACTGCGTTAGTATTCCTAGGGCCATAAGGTTGGGTTGGTAATTTTGGTCTTAGACTGTGTCCTACACTTGTTGAATGGCCCCTACCCATAGATTGCACTTCATCTTTCATGTCGTTAGAGACCAAAAAATCCCTTGGCTATATCAAAGATTCCACTGGATCTTGCAAGAGGAGAGAGATTTTCTTCCTCTCCTCCAAGGCCAAAGAATCTTAGTCTTTCCTCCATGGATTCCTCACTACTTGTTTTTGTGGTGATCAGATTCCTCGAAGCTAAAACACTCAATTGAGTGCTTGCTCAATGGCCTGAACCAACACTCCTTTGGTAGGAAGAACCTAGGTGATTATGCACTATTGGCAAGGGTAAGGTCATCTCCAATGAGTTTACCAGACCTCAAGTGCATGAGAATGTATTTCGATATGCAAAATCACTACTCCAACTGTTTTCCCTATTTTTCTACCGAGTTGTCTTTTCTAACTATGAGATGGCAGATATTCGTGAAACCGCAAAGAATGGTTCATGTCGTGAAGTAGCAACCACCGCGGTTCATGCCGTGAAACAGAATGTTGTTCACATCGTGAACTGTTTTTCACGTTGTGGCATCTAATGTTTCACGTTTCCAATTTTCAGCTCAAAGTTACTTCAATTTGAGTCAGATAGACTCCAATGATGTAATTAGGGTACTTCTCTTACCACTAGTTTGACAACCCTTAATTTGTGAACTATCAGTCCGTGAAAGCTTAACTCGTTGCTAACACGTGAAGGGTTAACTCATGAAGTATTAACCTGTGAAGTAGCAGGTTATGGTTCACGCCGTGAAGTAACAAATGCTTTACATCGTGAAATAGAATATGGTTCACGCCATGAAACAAAGTGTGGTTCACGCCATGAAACGCTTCACTGCTAAGTGTCGTGAAACGCTTCACTGCTATTTCACGTGATAAGATTTTTTGGTTTCATTATGTTAGATGTGTCAACATAAGACGACCTAATTTTAGTAAGGTAATCCCGAGATTCTTGGCACTGAAGGTGTTTCACGCCATGAAGTAATAGGTTATGTTTCACGTCATGAAACATTTCCTCCACTTTCACGTGTTAGCAATCACGTCGATAGAATGATGGTTCAGAGGGTGATTTCTCTACCCAATTTATCCAAACAGGTTGTGCCAAGGATTAGGAATGCAATGCAGGTCATGAACACAACCAATGGCTCCTTATTTTTGTAGTTTTTGCGAGTTTTTAAATAACAGAACAAAACATGTCACCTCCTACTAGCTCATGCTGTAGGAATTCCTACTAGCTCACGCTGTAGGAATTCGTGATGAAAAACAACAAAATTGAAGATAAAACTAAGTGTAGCTTTCCTCTAAGTACTCACCCACACTTCCAACGCACGATTTTCTGTAAATTTTTATCTACCACTCAAATCTCATCTACACAGTTTCTTCACATTGCACCTTCCAAATGCAAAGGCAACGGTGAATCTTGCATAGTGGTGGGAGCTGAAGCTCTAAGAGGAGGATGGAAGAAACAAAGGTGTTTCCCCAGCAGTGGCGCCAAAAATATTATGGGCTACCACACCTCCCAAGAGGAAACTCCACACATCCGCAAACAGGAGAAGCAATAGACACAACAATCGTTGGGTACTTACCAATTCTTTAAGCTCACGTCCCTTGAGGCTCCCCAAGATCGCTTTGGAAGCTCCACTCCTCCAATATCCTCCTCCACGTTGTCACCACGGAGTCACTTGCACCACAATGCAAGGAAATCTACCTCTCACTCTCTCACACACATGCATGAAAGAGGAATATGCACTAGAGCACTCTCTCTCTCTCATAGGTGAGGGAGGCCACTAACTGAGTCTAACTAGGTTCTAGAATTTTCCAGCTTCAGTTTGATTGAATTTGGACAGGATTTGGACCAGTTTAGCTCCCCTTTTGATCTAGGAGAGAGGAGAGATAAAAATATTTGGACAAGGTTTGGACCAGTTTAGCTCCCCTTTTGATCAAGTTTGATCCAGGAGAGAGGAGAGATAAAAATATCACAATGTTTTTGAAATAAAAACCCTTTCACACATGTGAAGGAGGTGCCTACCTCAAAGGTTCCCCTCTCTTTACCAAGGTGTCAAAAATTTATCATTTCTCCAAAATATCTCATTTTTTTAGTAATATCTCTTAATTTTTCACTAATAAACTTTGTACTTAGTCAACTCTTCATCTTATGTGAGCATTTACTCATTTTTTGGTATTTTATTTTATTCATTGGATTTATCTCATCCCAACACTTGGAACCTTAATTGGACCACAATCCAGAAATTTCTGAAAATCTAGACCCTTAGGCTAAGGTCCCTTATATCATTTTTAATTGATTCCTAATGCACTTTGGAGAATTTTTTTTGAGCTTCTATTTTAGGGAAATATATTTTTGATATTAGGAGAATTTTTATATCTAAAAATATCTCAATATTGAATTACCTCTCTCTAGAATTTTTCTTCTCTCTAGGCAAAAACAAGGAAAAATAACATTTTCTTATATTCTGAAATAGGAAATTATTATAGGGGATTGAGGTAAAAGCTTATTCATTATTCAGGATGCTGAGGAGGAATCTTACATCATCTCCCACTCTTGAAAAACGCGAGATGTCCGCATCTCGTAAAGTGGGATTACTCTTTTGCCAACTCTTCTTCTTTCTCCCAGGTGGCGTCTTCTAAAGGGAAGAACTTCCACTTGACTAAAAACTCTCTGAGGACTCTGCTCCTGAGAACCTTCTCCCAAACGTCAAGGATTTCTTCAGGTTGGAGTATCTGGCCTTGAGTTGGAAAAATCAATTGTTCATCAAAAATCAAGCACGTGACTCGGGCTGGGTACATATTTCTTAAGAAAACTGACGTGGAATACATTATGTACCTTGAGATGGGGAGGTAGAAGAAGTTTATAAGCTAGATTTTCCACTTTCTTTATAACAGCATATGGTCCATTTTATCTGGGAGAGAGCTTCTTGTACTTCCCTAAAGATAAGGAACTTCTTTTTGGTCGTACTCGAATGAAGACCATATCTAATTCTTCAAACACTCTCTCTAATCTCTTTTTATCTGCATACTGCTATTGCCTGTCTTGGGCTGCCTTAATATCTTTATGGATTGATTTCATTTGCTTGTCATCAAGCATTTTTTTAGACATCTCGACTCTGATCAATGGGTCAGACCAAGTCAATGGTGTAAGGAAATCTTGTCCATACAGAGATTTGAAAGGGCTCATCCCAATGCTTCGATGATAAGAAGCATTGTAAGCAAATTCAACCAGATGCAAATGGCTTAACCACTTCTTGGGTTCCCTGCCATAAAATATCTTCTATTACTTGATTCACTCTTTCAGTCTGGCCATTTGTTTCAGGGTGATAGGCTATACTGAGATCCAAGAAAGTTCCTACTGCTTCAAAGAATGCAGCCCAAAATTTCGATGTGAACTTGGGATCTCTGTCACTTATTATCCTCTTGGGTAAGCCATGCAATCTGAAGATCTCTTTAAGAAAAACTCTGTTTCTTTCACTGGAATCAGATGGGAAACTTTGGTTCGTCTGTCAACTACCACAAAAATGGAGTTGTAACCTGATTGCACTAAAGGTAATCCAGTGACAAAGTCTATACTGATACATTACCACTTCATCCGTGGAATGTTTAGAGGCTGTAGTTTCCCTGGCATCTTGACTCTCTCTACCTTGACTCTCTGACACATTAAGCATTATCGCACATGATCAAGTACATCCTTTTTGAGTCATCGCCAGAAGAAGCTTTTCTTCACAGACAAATAGGTTTTTATAAACACTGGATGTCTAGCTATCAGGCTATCATGGGCTTCTGTCAGAATCCTTCCCTTTATTCCCTCATCATTGGGAATGCATAGCCGATTATTATAATACATGCATCCTTCATCCAATTTGTACCCAACAACTCGACTCATTTCCTGAGGAGTCTTGCTTTCTTGCATCAGAATAGGGGCAAAGAATTTGTCCTGCATGATTTTCTCCCTTGCTTCACTGATCAATGGATTTGACACCACTGTAATTGCAAGCAAGGAGGCTTTTCTATTGAGCGCATCAGCCACCACATTTTCTTTTCGTGGCCGATACTTGATTTCAAAATCAAATTCGTGTAGGGTCTGCATCCATCTCCTTTGACGCATGTTGAGATCCCTTTGGGTGAAGATCCACTTTAGACTTTGATGATCTGTCTCATCAAGGTGAACCTCTGTCCTAAAAAATAATGTCTCCACAACTTCAGAGCATAAACTATTGAGAGTAACTCCAAGTCATGTGAGCTTTCTAGATTCATAGGGCATTGCATGACCTTCCTGCATAAGAGCACCGCCTAAGAAGGCAACCCCCTGGCATAGTAACTACCTCAAAAGGTTTGGTAAAATCTTTCAATTTAAGGACAGGGTTGGTTACTAAGGCTGTCTTCAACTTATCAAAGGCACTTTGACACATAGCAGACCACTGAAAGAGGGTACTCTTCTTGAGAAGGTTAGTTAAAGGGGATGCTATCTAAGCATACTTGGGTATAAAGATCCTATACCATTCGATTAATCCTAAGAATCCTCTGACTTTCTTTACCGTCTTGGGTTCCTGCCAATCTATGACTGGTTGGATCTTTGCCGGGTCAGGAGAAATCCCATCTTAGACACTATGAATCCCAAGTATTCCACTTGGTCAACAGAGAAAGAACACTTGCTCTTTTTTGCAAAGAGTTGGTGCTTCCTTAGGATTTCGAGGACCTTGCGCACATGGTTTTCATGATCAGCTGCATTCTTTGAGTACACCAAGATATTATCAAAGAAGACAAGAACAAAATCATCCAAGTATTCTCTAAGAATATCCTGCATAAGATGATTAAATGTCACCGGGGCATTAGTCAATCCAAATGGCATGATTGTGAACTCATAATGCCCATAGCGAGTATTGAATGCTGTCTTCGAGATGTCTTGTTCCTTAATTCTGATATGGTAGTATCTGGATTTGAGATCTATCTTTGTGAACATTTGGGTTCCACTTTACCGATCCAAAAGTTCATCAATCCTAGGGATAGGATACTTATTTTTAATTGTTAATTGATTCAATCCTCTGTAGCCAATACAGAGTCTTAACGTTTCATCTTTCTTCTTTTGAAAGAGAACGGGCGCATCCCTGTTCTCACAGTTGTCTTAACTGCTCCTTAAGTTCTATGGCTTTAGGGACTGGCATTTTGTATGCTCGCTGGGCTACGGCTGAGCTCCGGGGGTTAACTCGATCTCATGATCTACTTCACGAGTTGGAGGCATCTCAGTCAGCTCTTCAGGGAACACATCTGCATACTCACTTAACCACTCTGGTTCTTTAGCCTTGCATTTTATGTCTACCGGATTCATCTTAACGATATAAACAGCTTGCCTCTTTCTGAGCCCTTTTAATAATTTAGAAGCCTTGACTAATTGTAGCACTGGGGATCCGAAAATTCCAGTTCCTTGAACTTTATTCCTGTGAAGGTCAAGGAAAGAGATGGTTCCATTGTGACAATGAATGTCAGCCTGATTCTTATGGAGCCAATCCATTCCAAGGATTCCATCATAGATTCCCAAGGGTAGGACTCTGAATTGGCACTCTGTTATGATCCCATCCACTGGCCAATTCCACTTGCATAGGTTTCCCTGATTTTTGATTTAGTATCCTGGGGAAATAAAAGAATGAGTACCACCTGAATCAATCAAAAGCTTGAATTGCTTACCCTAGTACTCTGCTGGAGTCTGGAGGACTGAAAATTGATGATTATTCCCCTGATGCTCAATTGCAGCATAAATCTGTCCTTTTTCTTTCTCCACTTCCTCAGCTATAGTGTCGGCTCTAGCTACTGCAGAGTCTGAGATGGAACTCTCTCTTTGGTTTCCCCAATTCTGGGAGGGAGTTCGGAGACTGCTTTGCATGGAGGCTGCAGGCTGAGCTAGCACTCTTCTGGGGTTGCCTTGATTTTGGCATGGGGAACCCTGATTGGATTGATATGAAGGAGTCTCTGAACTCTGGGACCCTGGCTTCCTTGGCCCACAGAAGGAGATGGGCAATCCTTGAGCTAGTGCCCAAACCCCTGACATCTGAAGCACATGTTCTCACTTCGAAGCTCTTCCCTCTGCATTCTTGAAAGAGTCGGAGTTCCTAAGAAAGAGCTTTGAGAGGAAAAGGTCTTTCTTCATTCCTGAAACTTCCTGACTTTAGATTCATGTTGGGACCTACACACTGGTCGTCTCGCAAGAGGCGTGGACATACTGCCCTGCAAACCATTTGTGCTTCCGCCTCTCCGCTCGGTCTCAGAAATAGAAATCCTCGAAATGGCTTGTGAGTCTGGCTCGGCTCATTCGAGTTGTAGTGGAAGAGATGAGATACTCGAAGGCGAAAGCAGTCATATCTTGTGATTAGGTGAGATCGGGAATACCGGATAAGTGTGGAACTTCCATCTATAAAACCAAATTCTTTGATTAAAAATCTTCAATGATGAAGCTTAAGGAATGAAAATATAATACGTAAATGCTCTTTTTGTGTTTTTATAAATTTCTAATAAGAATTCATTTTTTTCTTATTAGCTTTCATTTTTGCTCTGATACCAGATGTGAGACCCCCGCCCCATCTGAGATGCCCCCTCTGAGGGCACTGGCGGCGGCAGAAGCAGCGTCAGTCTCTTGCGTGGGGTAAGGATCCACACTCGGGGCCTCGCCCATGGATATCAGGACAAGAGACTAGCCCAGCGGCTCCTCCAAAATTGAACTCGAAAAAACTTCCCTCGCCTAGAAGGCACCGGCGATTCCATCAAGGAAATCATCTAGTGGGAGAATTGATCTAACGAGTCAAAGTCTTAACTATCCAAACTGATCCGACCGAACCCAAAAATCACATAGTCATATCAAAGAAGAGACTTGCACTTGGTCCATAGAGTCACCGCTTTTTTCCTCGTTTAGCGAGGCACAACCTCGCTGATTCCTTCCCACAGAACAAGGGTCTTCCTTAGGACTTAATCTAACTAACGTAACTTAATTGTAACTAATTATATTGCAAGAATCCCCCGATCTACCAACCGGCCCATGGGATAGCCAACCGCCCAACCACTGTATTGGTGGGGTTCCTTTATAAACATTTTGGTTATGTTTTGCTCGGGTACCGAGGAAAGAGTGTTGAAATACACAAGTGAATAGGGTGTGTGCGGGAACAAGCCCTTGGTTAGAGGCTGTAAAAGAGAAGATGTAATTATGAAAGAACCTTTGAAAAGGTGAGAAGAATCTATTGGGAGAGAATAAAGGGTAGCATGAGAGAATTTAGGAAGTGTGGAGTTCTTCAGGCAGATATTCAGGGAAAAGAGAAGAGGTGGAGAGAATCAGGCAAGAGGTGGAGATATTCTGGGAGTGAATCATGGAGAAATCAATGGGATTTGATGCTTGATGTAAACTCTATAAATTGAGACATAGCCCTAATGAGAATTTGCTGGTTTTTGAGTATCCATGCCTACATTAATCTATTTGCTAATTATCCACTAATTACATCTTAATTATTTGCTAATCACTTTGTTAATGATGTTGATTCTAGTGTTTGATCCACCATAGCTCATCATTATGCTCAAATTTCAACATGGTATCAGAGCCATGCCTAGAATCAATTAGGTTTATGAGCCCATTATTTAATTAATCAAGATTAGTAGATAATTAGAAAATAATCTACTTTTTAGTAGTTTTTCACTTCACCCCTTCACCCCCCCAGCCAGTGGAGGACTCCATTCACCTTGCACACTCACAATTAGGGCAAGCCCTTCTAACACAAGCTAGCCAACTCCCTTGGCTTTAAGCCTATCAAGACGACGCAGCAAACCGCCAGCCGAAATCGTCATTTTATTAGGCGTCGTTTTTTTGAAGCAGATTGGAGATTTCTTCTTGCTCAAGTCAAATCTCTCTAATTCCTCTTAGCCCAAGGTGTATTCAAGCATGCTCTACAAGCTGGTGAAGACAGAAATCAATTTCATCGAGTCTACAGTGAGATCCAAGCTCTTCATCAAATCTGCAGGTGACTTTGGTAAAACAGAGATTAAGCTTTCAATATTTGGTCAAATCTTGTGTTTCTTGGCTTAATCCTCTACTAGACTCATTGTTGCTACATTGATGCTTTGAAAGCATTTGAGCTCATTTGAAGTGGAAGGCACCAGATCTAGACTCCCCGCATACTCTGTTTTCTGCACACAAAATAGAGCATTAATTTGAAGTGGAAGGCACCAGATCTGGACTCCCCGCATACTCTATTTTTTGCACACAAAATAGAGCATTAATTTGCTTAATCAGTGCAGGGCTAATCATTGTATTTTGGTACAATTGAGGGTTCAAATTAACCACATTAGGTATCTGATACAGATCCCTATAGCTTCAGATTGCAAATCGGAGTTGGTTTGATACTCCAACCATCCCGTACAAATTGGCTACCCTTGATTTAATGTAATTTCTGGGAAAATTATGCTGATAAATTTGTGATAATCATCATTTTACATTTAACCCTTGGTTAATGCCTGTAAATCTCACTCAAAATCAAGATTATTCACAGCCAGAGTTGCATTTAGGAATGTGCATGAGAATGAATCCTATACGCATTCTGTATTGGCCACATTGCATCAGTGTAAAAATAGGAACAGACACTGCCCTTGTCCAGAATAAGACAAGAGGTAAGACCTCCCACATAAATTTGGGTTTGCATTGCATAATGACAAAAGATAAACATCAAAAACCCAAAGAAACTATCAGCAAAACATTGAAACATGTTGCTCACATGGAGCAAAATGACCTGACGGACGAGCTCATGGCCCCAGCCATGAAAGAAGAAGAATATCTCTTTCCAAGAAGAGGATCCACACCAAGAAGAAAAGCTGAAGGAAGACATGGACACAAGAAGAGAAGCTGCCCCAAGAAGACTGAAAGAAGAGACGGATGCGTGGAGAGAAGCTGCCACGACAAGAAGAGTGAAGAAAAGAGAAGATGTGAGGCTCCAAAGAGTGAGGAGCCATGTGAAAATCTCTGAGAGAGAGAGAGAGAGAGAGACCCCACAATCCAATGTAACCTGCCCCAACAAAGTAAAACCACCTCTGAGCCACCGATGATGTAGGCCACGTGGTAGATGTATGTGTGAGCACTTTAGTCAAGGTCGCGGGCACTTATAGTAGCCTTGGACACATAGAGAGAGAGAGTGTCAAGGACTATGGAGTTTAGGGACTTGAGGCACTGGTCGCGGACTCTCAAGTAAGAGAGAAACTTGATACAGGGTCCAGGTGTGCTAAGATAACTTGAGGGGAGGAATAGACACTAGTCACGGGCTATCAAGTAAGGGGAGGCAAACTTGGTATAGGGTCTAGGTGTGCCAAGATTATTCACTTGAGGGGAGCTGTTGAAATATACAAGTGAATAGGGTGTGTGCGGGAACAAGCCCTTGGTTAGAGGCTATAAAAGAGAAGATGTAATTGTGAAAAGGTAAGAAGAATCTACTGGGAGAGAATAAAGGGTAGCATGAGAGAATGTAGGAAGTGTGGAGTTATTCCTGTGAAAAGGTGAGAAGAATCTACTAGGAGAGAATAAAGGGTAGCATGAGAGAATTTAGGAAGTGTGGAGTTATTCCTGTGAAAAGGTGAGAAGAATCTACTAGGAGAGAATAAAGGGTAGCATGAGAGAATTTAGGAAGTGTGGAGTTATTCAGGGATATATTCAGGGAAAAGAGAAGAGGTGGAGAGAATCAGGCAAGAGGTGGAGATATTCTGGGAGTGAATCATGGAGAAATCAATGGGATTTGATGCTTGATGTAAACTCTATAAATTGAGGCATAGCCCTAATGAGAATTTGTTGGTTTTTGAGTATCCATGCCTACATTAATCTATTTGCTAATTACCCACTAATTACATCTTAATTATTTACTAATCACTTTGTTAATGATGTTGATTCTAGTGTTTGATCCACCATAGCTCATCATTATGCTCAAATTTCAACAAAGAGTTCCCAGGCCCCCTAGCCGGCGCTTCAAGCAAAATTTAAGGTGGGCATACCACTTACACACCCAATATGAAATTGCCGTTATTATAACAAATTCGACTATCTTTAAAACAATCTTTCAATGAAAATCATAGTATTACTGATCATAATCCTCCAAAATATTGAGTCCATTATTTTACAAAATATATCATCCGGACTCTCCGTTGAAGACCAATTGGTCAAGCAACGAGATCCAATATCAAAATTCAGTTCACAAAAGTCAATCTTTTCAGTTCATCCGTATCTTCCTCCACATACGCATGGGTGTCCTAGCAACGGCGAGCCCGTGCATCACCTGGTCAGAACCCTCTAGGATCCTACTTAGGTGTCCTAGCACTTCACTCAGGGACCGCTTCGTTGGTCCTCACCCATCGTACACCGGAAGTGCACCATTTTAACCATACCGAGGCTGGTCAAGACCTCGGCAGGCTTTAGCACGAGCGACGTCCCTCGACGACTCCTCGCCAGCTGTTGCCCAATGAGTCTCTTCTTAGTTAAACATATCCCAAATGCTTCCTTCATCAGCATTCTGGCGTAAAACAGTCCTTTAAAAGAAAACAGAGATTATATGCAAGTAAAATTCCCGATTCGAGATTGGTTCCACAAAACCCTTTTCCCTTAATCCACATTTTCTTAATGAGAATCATTGATCTCTCATCAGGGTAATTTACCCATCATTTGACTAAATTTCCAACTAGATTCTTAGTGATTTTGGTTAAGGGAAAACTACGCTAATTCAACGGTAGTCTATTCTTTGTATCGAAAATTGGAATTGGTCATGAGGTTTTTGCTTGATTCAGATTCGAGAGATGGGCAAGTAGTTTACTAGTCGCCCCTCTCACAGTCGTGGTCTAACCAAAATTATTCGGTTTACTTCTAACTTTGATTCCAAGGATTTTCTTCAGATAAACATCTATTGAACTTCTAACCATAAGGAAAATTCCAACTTTATGAATTTCATTCCTTCCTAACCATAATAGATTAAGAAATGGTTCTATATGAGAATATCAGATTTTTATAAAAATACTCTTCTTCCATTAATCTAATTTTGGGTAAATATCAATTTAGTGATTTATCCACATAAAATATCTAAGAATATTCTTTCTACCAATTTAATTATCAACCCTGATTCTCTAGGTGGAATTATCAGCCCTAATTCTCGAGGTGGAATTATGGTGAAAATTCCTCTTTTGTCACCAAAATTAAATTTAAACCTTTCTCTACTTAAAATACCATAAAATTTCTTCTTTTAATTAAATACAAATATCTAATTTTTTTTGAATATGCTTAAAATTCCTCTTTTGCATTTAAATGATTGAATTCCAAATGTCATGGAAATTTCTCTTTTGTCATAAAATAAATTTATCTAAAATTTCTCTTTTTTTAAATTAAATAAAAATATCCATTATTTCAAATATGCCAAAAATTTCTCTTTTTGTATTCAAATGATTGAATTCCAAATGTCATGGGAATTCCTCTTTTATCATTTAAAAATTTCTTATGCATATAAAATAAATTTATCTAAAATTTCTCTTTAAATTAAATAAAAATATCCATTATTTTATTATACCAAAAATTCCTCTTTTATCATTTAATTACTTGGATCTCAATTACCATGGGAATTCCTCTTTTTGCATAAAAATAAATTTACCAAAAAATTATCTTTTCTTTTAATTAAATAATTATGCATAAATACTAATTTTTTCCAATGAATATGATGAAAATCATTCTTTTTGCATAGGATGTCCAATCGTAGAATATGGTAGAAAGTCCTCTTTTAGCATTATGCATAAAATAATATATGTATTATTTTCTAAAATTTTACCATAGCTTTACTGCTATTACTGATAATTTTTAATTTTTCTTAAAAGAATAAAACATTGTAATCCAGATATGATAGAAGATCTATTCTTAAGCTTAAATCTAAACTATGAATTTAAATCATAATTTTAACCATAATCATAAACTGAATTATGATTATTCTACTAGATTAAGTTATTTCCATTATTCCTCCTTTTCCAAATTGATAGGATTATCTCTTTCTCATTTAGAATCAATTAAAGTAGTTTTTTTAACTACTTATAAATAATCTAAAAGAATTTACCATTTTTTTGTTAACATAAAAGCATAAAAATATAATTTTCTTATCCTCTAGCTTAACAAGCTTAGAGTTTGGTTATGAAATAAGAATTTGTCAATTGAGAAGCATTCTTTTGCTAAAGAATTAGCCATGGGAATGACTATTCTTTTTGAAGAGAGAGATATACATAAGAAAGCATTCTAAATAAGCATAAAGATTAACTTTTTCTTGATTACACATTAAAATTCTTAGGGAAAGCTTGATTAGAATTTAAAACAACCAATTAGAAACTTCTCAAGTTTGAGAGGGGTTGAGAAGAGAAGTCATTTGAGAAAATTAACAAAAAAACCATAAAATTCATTCTCACCTCAAAGATTAGCTTGCTTCTTTTTCTAGAAGTGAAGCCCTTAACCAATCAATTGGTTTAGCAAGTGGAGAAGAGAGCTCCAAGAGTTGTTTAAGAGAGAGAGAAGCTCCAAGCTCCCCAAAAGTAGAGGATTTTTTAGGGATAATAGAAAATTGATTATGTTAATGTAATACTGGCATGGTATAGCTCACAGATGAGAATACAAAAGAATTAGGGTCTATTTATAGGTGAGTGAGGCCACTAACTGAGTCCAACTAGGTTCTAGAATTTTCCAGCTTCAGTTTGATTGAATTTGGATAAGATTTGGACCAGTTTAGCTTCCCTTTTGATCCAGTTTGATCCAGGAGAGAGGAGAGATAAAAATATCATAATTTTTTTGAATTAAAAACCCTTCCACACATGTGAAGGAGGCGCCTACCTGAAAGGTCCCCCTCTCCTTACCAAGGTGTCAAAAATTCATCATTTCTCCAAAATATCTCATTTTTTAAGTAATATCTCTTAATTTTTAACTAATAAACCTTGTACTCAGTCAACTCTTCATCTTATGTGAGCATTTACTCATTTTTGGGTATGTTCTTTTATATATTGGATTTATCTCATCCCAACACTTGGATTAATCCTATTGGCCCATTGGAACCTTAATTGGACCATAATCCAAAAATTTCTAAAAATCTAGACCCTTAGGCTAGGATCCCTTATATCATTTTTAATTAATTCCTAATGCACCTTGGAGAATTTATTTTGAACTTCTATTTTAGGGAAATATATTTTTGATATTAGGAGAAATTTTATATCTAAAAATATCTTAATATTGAATTATCTCTCTCTAGAATTTTTCTTCTCTCTAGACAAAAACAAGGAAAAACAATATTTTCCTATATTCTGAAATAGGGAATGATTACAAGGGATTGAGGTAAAAGCTTATTCACTATTCAGGCTGAGGAGGAATCTTACATTGGCGATTCCTTCAAGGTATCAACAAGCATGAGAAAGTAATTCTTTTTGTTCTTATGTAGGTGATTGGGAAGCAGCTTACACTTGAAGAGATGAGTGGCGAGCTCAATAAGTAAGTTATGTACTTTTATTTATGCATTCTTTTAACATAAGGTTTTCTATTTCCATATTTATTTGATTTGTGTTTTCCAATCAAAAAGCTTTTATGCAAATCCAAGCTGTGATGATAAATAAGTTGAATTGCCACCCATGCAAGGAAGTACAAGAACAATATCCACACTCAAGCTCACAAGCTTCCCTTCAAGAGTTCTACTTTGCTTTTTGAGATTGGGTATGTTTTATATTTTTTAGATAATAGTAATTTTTATTGATTTTGCAACAATGTGATGAGCTATGGTGGATCAAATGCAAAGATCAACAGTGATTAGCAAGTAATTAGAAGGTGATTAAGAGGAGATTAGTACACAATTAATATAATAGCTTAATGTAGGCATGGATACTAAAAAACCAGTAATTTCTCATTAGGACAATGCCTCTATTTATAGCTTTTACATCCACAAGGTGCTAAGCATCTCTAGTCCCACTGATTTCTCCTTGATTTGTGCCACCTCCCCTACATCTAGGGGCACCTTTTCCTAGAATCTTTCCACACCCCTATATTTACTCCTGCTACCCTTGATTCTCTCATTCGGTAGATTCTTCTCACCTTTTCACTGCTACCCACTCAATTACAGACTCCCTTTTACAATCTCTAGCTAAGGGCTTGTTCCCGCACACACCTATTCACTTGCATATTTCAACACCTCCCCTCAAGTGAATAATGCTAGCACACCTGGACCCTATACCAAGTTTCCCTCTTACTTGGTAGCCCGCGACTACTGCCTCAAGTCCCTAACTCATAGTCCTTGACACTCTCTCTCTATGTCTACAAGGCTACTACAAGTGCCCGTCTAAAGTGCTCACACATACATCTACCACATGGCCTACATCATCGGTGGCTCAGAGGTGGTTTTACTCTATTGGGGCAGGTTACATTGGGTTGTGGGGATTCTCTCTTCCTCTCTCAGAGAAAATATTCTGACTCCTCTACCTCAGGAGTCTCCATGAAGTTTGTCGATGGCAATCCTTCTTCATTTGGTTTTTGCTGTAGCAGTCTCTATTCATGGCCCCATTCAAAGGACCATGCATAGGCATACCCGGAATACTTGTTCCACCTTGATGCATCAAATATGGAGGCAAGTTATCCTTTCCAAGAATAGAACCATGATTCCCATCAGCATGGTGCATACTAGATTGAGGAGCATGCAATGCATTTGCATGTGAAGGTCCATGTGGGTGCACGTGGCTCGTAAATGTGGCGATATGACCATGTGGCAACTATAAGGATGCCATGTGCACCCATAGAGATCAAGAGAGTTTGAAGAATCAGATATGGTCTTCATTTGAGTACGACCAAAAAGAAGTTCTTTATCCTTAGAAGTACACAGCCTTAACTCTTATATATATAAATGTATCAAGTCATTTTTTTAAAATTTTCATTACCCTTTCATTGTCATGCTTCCATGCCAACCCCCACATAGATTCTGATTTTTCTAGCCACCCCAGCCCCAGCCCCCCACACAGATTCTAAACTCATTTGGTGTAGTCTTTATGTAATAGAAACACAACACGAATTAAGTCATCGAAGTAGATCCAAGGACCATATTGGCATTATTCTTCCACAACAGATTCTAGAGATTCAGAGCAGATTCAAGAGCGTCTTCCAGGTTATTGATTTTTTCGCCAGTCAGCTGTGTTGGAAAGACAATGCAAAATTAGGCAGCAGTAGGCAGATGCTTTTGGATGCACTGTATCACACCATCCTTCTAGGCTCCTTCTAGGTAGTTATTTTTGGTGACTTATAGGTGTTTGGGTTGATATCATCCCAATCTGTTGTAATGGGTTCAAGTGATGAAGGGAAACATGTGATAAAGCAAACACGTGTAGAGAAGCTCTTTGACTTTTTGTAAGAATCAGGTGCACATGATATGTTTGTGTCCTACATAAGTAGTGCTTCAATGTAGGTGTTGACTTATTTTCACTTATTAATCATTTGAAAGAGTACTACCAAGAAGAAATGGAAGCTTTCATTGCCTTGATAGCTGTTGATGGTACTTTAGACATTGAAGATATAAGGTTTGAGCATCTTAGTAGTTGGGCAAAAAAAGGTGAGGTTGGGCAAAAAAAGGTGAGGTTGCATGAGAAGTATGATGCAATTGCCTTGACAGTTGTGCTAATGGTACTTTATATATTGAAGATATAAGGTTTGAGAATCTTAGTAGTTAGGCAAAGACATCTTTAGAAAAGGTGAGGTTGCATAAGAAGTATGATGCAATTCCTGAGCATGTGAAAATAACTATGGATCAGTGCAAGCTACATAACAAAAAATGCAGGCTCCTTCAACATTATGTAGCCTTACTTTTCTATTTGCATGCATAAACAACAATGAGGAAGATGAAAGAGTAGTCTCGACACTTTTGGTGTGCAGTCTGTAGAATTTTTAGGGGATATTAAAAATCAAGAAGAAATGAATGTCGTGGAAATGGTCTTGGATAAAAGGCACAAGAAGAAATAATTAGCAAGGATTTTGATGCTATTGATTTTAAGGCAAGCTTAATTGTGCCAAATAATTAGCAAGGATTTTGATGCTATTGATTTTAAGGCAAGCTTAATTGTGCCAAATATCAGGAAAAGGATGTTTCTATAGAGGTTTCTGAAAAGGAAATCATTCTTCCATGCCTACCATCCTTCTGACTCAAGGACGATAAAAATTTTACACTCCTCATAGATATTTTGAAGAGAAGACCATTTTCTTGGATTAATAGCAGATGCATGTCAAGTTACTTCAAACTTTATAGATCCTGATGAGGTTGATGAATTTTTAGTGCTTGATATAGAAGCAAGGAGAACTTTCATTGATGCACCTAGGGCTTTAGAAATGTGCCTTAAAAAGATTGAGGAATAGGAAAGGAATATCTCCACAGAAGAAGAATTTACAGCTATTCAAGAAAGCATGGGAATCTCAAAAATGGGAAGACATCCACCAAAGACACCATGCTCAGAAGGAGAGATCCCTCCACAAGGTTCAACTGACTTGTGGTAGGATAGGCAACTTGTTGAAGATGAGAATAAAAAGGTATTTATAAGCATAAATTCATAATCTATTTTTTGTAAAGTTTTTTTTGTTGTCTATGTGCAGCTTGAGATAGCAGATGAAGATGGATTCCTTGGATGGGGTGGAGGTAAACACATTTTGTTGGTAGAGATTCAACCCTTGTACACTATATTTCAAAGATACCTCTAGATGTGTTGATCATTTACCATTCAAAGTATTCAGATAATCCACACATTCCATTAATTGCCTTAAAGGTTTTGTCAAGATACTAAGGATATTCTAAGATGCAACATAATCTAGAAATGATCATGTTGCTAGAGAAGGAGGAAGCTATACATATATTTGGATATGGACCAAGATTGTGGGCATCAAGGGCATGGTATTTTTTATGTTATGCAGCTTATGCTAAGGCAGTCCTTGATTTAAATACATGTTCTCTTGGAGGCTATCAATGCGAAAAGTTAATGAGATATAAAGGCAAGCTACCCAAAGAAGATGAGGGCAAACATTTATCTCAAGAGGACTACACTGAAAAGGAGGGTGACCAACTGTCTAAAGAAAATCCTGAAAAGGAGGGCAAACTCTCTAAGGAAGAGAAACAAAGGAAGAAATTGAAAAGAAGGATACTTTCTTAAAGAAGACTTTCCCTACTTGTATTCAAAAAAATATATGTTATATAGTATTTATCTTAATGCAAAGTAATTTTTGGTGTGGGTTGCTCATTTAAAAGTGACTTTCTTCAAAATTTTATAATAATTTCTTCAAACATTTTGTTACATAGTATTTATCTTAATGTAGAGTAATTTTTGGTGTACAATGTGGGGTGCTCAATTAAAAGCAAACACTTTCTTCAAGATTTGCATCATCAGCTTTTTTTCCATCTCAATCTTTTGGTATATAGTGTGAACTTTCTTCAAGATTTGCATCATCGACCTTTTTTCCATCTTAATCTCCATCTTGCATAAAGATACACTTTATTGAGCATGATGAATGTTTATAATATGTTGATGTTAATAATATTAGCTATATTTTGGTGGTATAAACTAACTTGGTTTTTAAGAGTTACATTGTATCACAAAAAGATCCATAAGATTGTGGCACCATTGGTGGAAAAGTGTTTGGTGAATATGGATGCAACATAGGTCCACCATAAGCTTCTTTGCCTCTATCTGCATCTTGCCTCAAGCTTGTGATCCCATCATGTAACTCTTTGCTCATAGAGTCAAACCTATCCATCGTGAACTGAAATCTTTAGTCCATCCTTTCAATAAAAGTTTGCATGAGATACATCATGTTGTTCATGTTCATGTCCACGCCTTCTTTAGGTATTTGTGGAGCATTTTCCTCTTGATGCATCCCTTCATTGATATTGCCACTAATTTCTTCTTGCATAGCTCCTTGAGCATCCTGAAACCAAGAATAAGAGAGCCATGAGTTTTATAAACAACAAGACTAAAGAGCAATAATAATATGATCCCTATGGTTATCCTACCTTCATCCATAGAATATGCCTCTCTATTTGAAGCCATGGTGCAACAAAGAGTGAGTAACCTCAATAATATGGTACATAGGCAAGTAATGCAATGCTTTCCATGCAAAGGCCCACATAGTATTACAAAGTGTCCCCACAAAGACCCTTTTCACCACCAAATCTCCTAAGTGTTCCAAGCACTCTGAATCCACTGCAAAATCCCAATGGTATTCCTCGTTAGAGGCACAAGTTACAAGTGCAGATTCGACCATGCTTACAAGGATTATCCCAACAGAAAGAAAAATAAAGTGACAATTTCCCTCATGATCAAAGCATCTGCTATCACTTCGATTAGCCTTAACTTGTTAAGAGTGCATGGAGGCCTTATTCATACAGACCCCCTTAATGCCATCACTAGGCTTCAATCTAAGACAAGAAGGGCAACAATCAAGGGAATGTCCAAGGCTAATAATAAGTAGAAATCCCAAGATTTAACTTCAAGCATCTTGAGGTGCAAGATTGCAAGAGCCCCTAAAAAAGCCACAGTACAAAAAAAGAAGACCTTGACATGAAAAAACATAATGCATGATCAATTGTCAAGGAAAATGACATTATAACTACTATTGAAAGTGATTCAGCTGAGAGCTTTAAAGCTATCTTCCTTGTGGAGACATTGAATGATCTCCTGCGTAAACCTGCTCTTAAGGAAAATAAACCCATAGATTACGAGAACCTTCCCAAGAAACTTAAGGAGTATCCCAACCCTATGTTGGAGAAATAGAAGCACCCCCAAGAGCTTGTGATGAGGAAGGTAGATATGTTGAACAACTAGAGCCACTACTAGAGCAAGTAGTCAAGTATAAATCATTGTCCTTGCATGAGTCTATCCTAGATCCTATCCCAAAACAAATCATTGACCTTTCCTAAGTGTATCCAAGAACCAATCATAGAATCATTGAGGTAACCTTAGAGTGTGTCAAATGCCTCAAACAAATCACCAACCATTCTCAAGAGGCTGTAAAGAGACCTAATTTTTGATCCTCTACCTCTAGAACCAATCTAATTGGATCCCACTTTGCTAGTTGTCGTGATGGAGGACGAAAGTTAGTGGGGGATGAACCTTCCATAGGTAATCATAGTCACAGTTACATTTTCTCCAAGGTGATAACCGACAACTTTATTTAATTAACCTCAGAGGCACCACCTCCTAGGGAAGGATCATTGTATATCTCTTACACATCGGCACTATTAAATTTTTGATCTTGAATTATGATCTAGTATGTTTGGCAAGTAAGGTTGTTTCTAAATGGATGAGTGTGAAAGGAACAAGATGTAGAATAGTCTCGAAGATTAGTCAAAAGTTGTGCTTATGATGGGAACATTTGGAGCCACACGTTTTGTATGATTTGGACCACTTATTTTATGTAATGTATGGAGATCGTTAGAGCTATAAAATCTAGATGCATTTGACATTTGGATTAATGAGAGCTCAATTATTATGTAATTTAGTTGCTTCATAGTGCTTAGTCTATTGTCTCTTGATTTTTAGTCAGAAAACTTAATCATGACCTTAATCATTTTTTACATTCCTCATTAGCCATGGATAATTTTGAAATTTTGAAATTTGGATTATATATTCCTACACACACACATGCACGCATGCACGTACGCATGCATACATGCACGCACACACACATACATATACACATACATACATATGTATATGTGTGTGCATATACACATACATATGTATATGTGTGTGCATATATATGTATGTATGTATGTGTGTGTGTGTGCGTGTGCGTAATATTTCTATACATATATATAATATTATATATACAAAGAACCACCCTTTCATGAAGACCACTAAGAACTTCATCCTCTTATAACATCTTGATCAGAAACATGGGTAAGGTAGATATGTGTTTTGATTAAAAATGGGTAAATCTAAATGATGCCATAGGCCACATGGATTGACCACTTCTAGTGTTAATAAATATGAATAAGGATTGGAGTAAATGAGATCAAGGTTTAAGATAAGGCCAAGGGTCTTATGTACTTTGTCTCTTAGATCAATGGATGAGAATGGTTATGATGATCTAGCTTTAATTAGTGTGTCATTATGTTCAAATTATCTTAATCTTGAAACATGAAACGATAAATTACTTTGATCCATACTAAATCTATGATTATTTACATGGTATCAAGGCTAAAATGAACACAAAGGAGCTTGGCTAGAAAGAATAAGTGAGATTTAGGGTTTTTTTCTCTTCATCAAGGGATTAGGTTTTTTTAATCCATTTGCATTAGGTTGCATGTACAAGTAGAGAGAGGTGAGGAGAGGCTTAGTTGGAAGCCATCGTCATTTCCAAAGATGCTCAGTAGATGTAACAAATCATAATAGGTGCGCTCTTTGTTTCTTCACATACTCCAACCAAGAACAATTTCAATACTGCTCCATAAAAATACCTCTAAACAAATTCAAAGGGTCAAATTACATGGGCATTGACATCGCCAACAATGTTGGGTACCCACCAAAGAATTTTGCATCAAAAAATTGGGATCTACATCAACATGGTCATCATCAAAGTCATCTAAGAATTGGGATTTTTCCTCAACATGGTCATCATCAACACATTTCCCCACGTAACCATTTTTTTGGATGTTACATATGCAATAAAAATTGTTTACACATCATTCCTACATGTGTAAGTGGGGACTTATGATGTTGAGGCTAATAAATTCCATCTAATTGGTGCAAAGGCCAACCCCAAGATTACTAGTTCTAGTGTGCAAGACAATGACATCAACAAAGGGGAGGACAATGGGCTTGGGTTCTTGGTAGTAAATGCATTTGTGATACGTGTAAGTGGATGCGACAAAACCTTGATCATACAGCCACCACTAACGTTAGGCATGTAGCACATGTATTTTGATCTTAGAACCTTTGTCAATTTGACACTGAGGTGGAGTGCTCAAATTTAGGTTCAAATACCAACACCAAATGGTATGATTGTTTATTCTAAGTTAGACATGTGTTGTGATTGTAAGTGGATGAATGTAAATGACATCATGAGAATGAGGTGGTGCTAGATGAGCTCATGGACTACATGGGTTGACCACGTGTGGGGTGAGGATGGGTAAAGGGTTAAAGTAAATGAGATCAAGCTAAGGTGGATGATAAGGCCAAGGTTCTATGTATGTGATGTCCTTTGGCTCTTGGATCAATGACTAAGAATGACTACACGTTACTTGCCTTGATTAGTGTGCCATTATGTCAAAATTATCTTAATCTCATTTTATTTTCTTAATCTTTAAGAACATGATTTGAACATAAAGTGCCTTGATTAGTGCACGACCATCTAGTAGATCGATACTTTGATCTCAACAATTTAGTAGCAATTATGTTGTCTTTCAAATTCAAGTTTAGTGCTATGTCAAAATAAAGCACCTTTCCATGGATTTTCTCATGCAATCATTCATTGCATGATAGTTTCATGATATTACTCATCATAGATACCGTTATAATTCTTATTACATCTTTATTCAAAGTTCAAGCACCTTCTCATGGATTTTCTCATGCATATAGTTTCATTTTGATATTACTCATCATAGATATGACCATTATAATTATTACTATATCTTTATTCAAATTTATATCTATGAAAGGTTTTAGATGGTTATGCTTGTAGTGACGTGGCTCCTACACTTCTTTGGATAGTCTTCCTCAGCTTCCTTGGTGCCAACACTTCTTTGGATAGTCTTCCTTGGTGCCAACACTTCTTTGGATAGTCTTCCTCAGCTTCTATCTTTATTCAAATTTATATCTATGAAAGGTTTTAGATGGTTATGCTTGTAGTGACGTGGATCCTACACTTCTTTGGATAGTCTTCCTCAGCTTCCTTGGTGCCAACACTTCTTTGGATAGTCTTCCTTGGTGCCAACACTTCTTTGGATAGTCTTCCTCAGCTTCCTTGGTGCCAACACTTCTTTGGATAGTCTTCATCAGCTTCCTTGGTGCCAACACAATACCCCCTTCTTCCCAGTGTTCCTTATCCTTCCCTCCATGGTCTACTTTGGCAAATCTCTTCTTTAGTGACATCTCATTCTATGGTGCATTATTAATGACACTGAATTGAGTAGTGGTGGGAAACCTAGCCTAAGTGGTGTGCCCATGGTCATCAAGTGCAAGCATTGAATTGAGTAGTGGTGGGAAACCTATATCCATAAATGGTGAATTGTTCCATCAAGTGCAGACATCTTTATGGTTATCAAAGTGTGGATATTTATGGATGGGCATCCTCTTGGATGAAATATGTGGATGTTACAAGGACATCTTCTTATTAGGTACCTTCCACCACCTAATAAATACTCCCAATCTCCACACAAAGGAAGCATCTACATTGAATGGTCACAAAGAACTACCAAGTCCATCTCAGTAAAAGCATCAATTGGTGAGAAGCTTAAGGATGCCTATACCTATATCTTCTAGATGAAAGAACCATATGCGTCTCAAGAAGCATATGACGTGTATTCAAACATAATAGAGAACATGGAATTCCTAGAATCATATTGGTGGATTCTTATGCAAAAAAAAAACATGGAGGCCACGCTCAAAAGGCATTAGTCCACAATCAAATACCACACATGAAGGAGCAACAAAAGCTACTCAAAACCAAGGAAGATCTACTTGAGATAAACAAGAGCTACTCAAAACCAAGGAAGTATAGCTAAATGAGAAGCAAGATAAGGTACCCACAAAGTGGTTGTTTATAATAGTTACTCCATATGTTGTAGTTATGTTCATTCCCAATGTGCCTACGGTGTGACATTGAGAGGCTCTTAGTTATAGAGTATCATCTCATGTACAGATGCAAGATGAAACAAGATAAAGAAGAAAGAAATTACATATATATTGGAAGCCAGCCCAAAATTCTCGAAGGAAGGCCCTATAAAAGCTCCCAACCAAGCCAAGGAAGACTTAGTTATGAAGCCAAAAGACTTGAGGCTACAAGTGAAGCAACCTAATTCTAGCAAACAAGCTAAAGAAGAGAGAAATTACATATTTATTGGAAGCTAGCCCAAAATTCTCAAAGGAGGAACCCATAAAAGTTCCCAACCCAAGCCAAGGAAGACTTAGTTGTGAACACAAAAGACTTGAGGCTACAAGTGAAGACAAAATACTTGAGGCTACAAGTGAAGCAAAATGCATGCTTTAGGAGAGAGCTAGAGTAATAAAAAATTCTTTAGTAGAGAGCTAGAGATCTACAACAACGTTCTAATTAATGCTTTTGTAGAAAGCTATAAATAGAGTACTCACAAAGCAAAAATCTTTAGAGAAGGACCTCACTGTTGCATTGGTGGATCTACAAAAGGCAACAATACATGGTTAGTTGGATACCATAAGAGTTGTGGTGGAGAGGCAAAGGAGAGAGCACAAAGGCCATCTAAAGTTTTGCAACCGAATGGGCAAACTACATACAACATTAGAAAGATCTCTTGCAGATAGAGTTGCAACCGAATGGGCAAACTACATAGCACATTAGAAAGATCTCTTGCAGATAGAGTTGCAAAGATAAAGAAGCTTCATGAAGAGTTGGCAAAGGCCAAGTCTATACATGACCATCAAAGGCATTACCGAGAGGCAAGGAGCTCAAGGTGAGACTAGACTAGTTGCTATCATAAGTAGCCAATGTTAGTGAGTTTTCATGTTGTCCAAGGTCACCTTCAGTCTTATAGCCTCTATATTTCCATAGTAACACTCTCATTTCTTCAACGTAACATTAATAACATGAAACCACTAATGCCACATTACATCACTTGCATCATTGAGCACACGACCCCTTACACACATCCCTCGGATATGGATTTCTTCCACACCACCATGGCTTTGCAAACACCCCAAAACATCTCATGGTGAAAAATATGGTGTTGCATTCTTCAATATGTAACTATGCTTGATGGAAATGAAGAGCAGATGATCAAGCTTTATTGGAGCCAATGACTTGACACCCAAACCACCTTTAGAAGATCTACTTAAAGAGATTCTTTAATGGTAAAAAATTGAAGCCTGGTTTATGATAAGATCAACCAAAAAATATCTAGAAGTAAATAATAACATCATCTATAATCTAGGGGGATTCATTTTGCTGTATTATAGGAGCTTTATTCAGCTTCACCAATGTGATAATAAAAGCTTATTCCTTTGAGAAATTTAGTTTCATAGACCCTTTGGGTTTTTTTAAATACATGAATAAGAGCTATCTTTATTTTTTGCTAATTTATAACCTCCCTCCCTTCCTCTCTTCCTCGCTCCCTCACTCACTCTCTCTCTCTCTCTCTCTCTCTCTCTCTCTCTCTCTCACACACACACACACACACACACACACACAACACACACACACAACACACACACACACACACACACACACACACACACACATGCTCACGCACACACACACACACACACACATTTGGTGATGGGCTAGTGGAGAGAACATCCCCTCTATTTAAGCTCATAGTTTCCCTATGATTGTCACAAATCTAATTAGTTAACTAAGAAATTTGCAAGGATGGTAAAATAATACTTTATGCAAGGATTAGTGGATTATGGCCAAGATATGAAGAAAATTGCTTAAGGACAATAGATCCTAAGGATAGAATTGTACATGGTGTCATGTATCGCTATTTACAAGTTGTGAGTGTTGAGGCTAGTTTGAGGTAAGCTACCAAAGGAAGGCTAGGTTCATGGGTTAAGAATAGTAGGCTAAAGAGCCTAATGAAATGTATGCATGGGGGAAATATTGTATGGGCAAACATGTAGTGCATACATGGGGGAAATAATGACCAAGAAGCATTAAGTGTTGAAAAACAGGTGCATATATTATTGCTCAAGTTGGTAGTATATATAAGAGGGGTGGATGATTGACCTTATACCATGCTAGGTTTTCTTATTTCAAGAATCTTTACTTTACTAGCTTGGTATTATCTTTTCTAATCATATATGGATATGGAGGTAAGGGTGCTAGGGTTAAGGCTTGATGGGCTTGAAATTTGTTGTTAAAGCGTTAGGTTTACCTATTGGTGATAGCATGGGAGTGGGGATCTTTGCATCATGGGCCTCTTTATTTAATCAAGGTTATGGAGTGCATGCATGAGTTTTGGGGTGAACATCAATGTTATTATATGAGAGGTTTCCTTATCTCTGTATGTAAGGTTTAAGGTTGTTTTAGAAAAGTTCGATGAGTAAGAGAATTTTTGAGATCTCACGGATGTAAGCCTAAAGACATTGGATATTGGAGAGATTGCATCCAAAAGTAGGCTTTAACTTCCAAATTGAACTTCAAATATTGGGATTCTATAGAATATTGATCAAGGTACATACATCACGATTGATGCTGGTGTAGAATTTGGTCAATTAATGGGTTGAAAAGCAACACTTACAATTTGGATCAACAGTTCTAAGTTGTGCATATCAATTGCACATTAGTTGAGTATGCACTAGGCTATTTTTGTAGCATTTATATGATAGTGATGTGTGTAGACATAGGCTAATAATGGTTGGGGCACTTTTTCCCTCTTTTGGAGGTTTTTTCCCCCAAGCGTGTGTATACGCACTCTTATGAGTGTGTAAGTGACATTATAATGTCACTTCACTTATACTTCACTCACTCTCATCAAACTACTTTGAGTGTTGTGATTCCATCTATCTCTTCTTGCTAGCTACTTCACTCACTCTCATCAATCTACTTTGAGTGTCATGCTTCCATCTATCTTTTCTTGCTTGCTACATCTATACATGTGTGTTGCTACATCAATCTACACTAACAACAATTAGTATCAGAGAAAGTTCTTTTTATCTTTTCCTTGAATTACTCTTTTGAGTGCCTCACATTAAGCTATCCTCTTAGGTGGAGAAGGTATGCCATATAGTGTGCTCATACCTACGTTAACAACAACATTAACAAGATTTTTAATGTGTTTTGAAGCGTTTTCGCATGTTTCAAGGCTCATTCACATGCTATAAGGTTTCCATAGTGTGAGTTTGAATTTGTCACGGAACCTTGTTGTACTTCTTGAAGAAACAATTAAAAACTCACAAATTCCCAAATGTGAGGAAAGCAACCTTTTTGTTTTGAAATGGTTTAAGTAAACAAGTCTAAATCTATATACCTACCTTAATGTCAAACGAGGTGATGATGAAAAGATTAATTTACATTTGAAGTTGAAATAAACTTGAATAATAAATATGAAACTTGGCAATCATAAGATTGAGTCAAGAGTAAGAAGGTCGTACCTTACATATATTCGATTGCAATGATGTTCTACATTGAAAATACCTCATTGAAAATTATAGAGAAAAATGAGAAAGCAATGTGAATTGATTAAAACATAATTTTTCTAAACTATAAATATAATTCCAACTTGTAAACATAACCCGATCAAGGTTATTTATTTATGAATTCTTCCAAACCTAACTAAGGTTATATTAAACTCAGGGTAAAAAATAAGATACTTTCATGAATATATTTCTCCTATATAAATCTAAAATGATAGAAAATGGGGCAAACGTTTTCAACAAATGCCCTAAAATGTCCAAAATTGGGAGAATATTTTCTAAAACCCTTCAAAACGACCAGATGAATGTTTTAAGATACTAGGTAATTTGTTTTGAAAAAAAATCCCAAAATAGCCAATTGGCGAAGATTAACCCCTATTTGTTTCCTTGATTAAAATATGATCTTATAAGAAATAAAACCTATACTAATATGGTTTGAAATTCTATGCATAAATATTTAAGCATAATCACTATTTTGTAAGGATAGTAATGAGAAGCTTACTTGTTGGAAAGTGCTCGAATCACTTTCTGAAAGATAAATCTTACATAGGAATATTGGAGGAATTATTTACTAAATATTATAGAGGGTAGCAACTTACTTGCAAAGTGTCGGATAGCTTTGCTACAAAATACGTCATTAAAAGGACACAAATATCACAAGAATATGTGAAATTTTAATTTTCTAATAATTAAAATGGGGAAACTTACTTAGGATGGACTGCAAAATATTAGTTAGAAGAAAACAAATTGACAAATAACAATTTTTTATTTTATGCAAGTAATCAAATTACACAAGGCCAATACTGAACTGGTAAATCATCAAAGATTTTGCATATACTAATTTGTAGGTTCGTTTCAATTCGTAATATAATATCAGACTTCAATTGTTAATTTATAAAATTTAGAAAGTGTAGTTATTACATAGCTTTCACCCACAATTCGTAAAAAGTCAGAAGCTCGTATGTCGAAGAGTAAGTGGGAAAAGAAATATTTATTGATGCTGAAAATTCAACTAATAACCATGGATCTGAAAATCTCCAAAAGCTTGAGAATATTGTTCAATGAATGCATCCGATGTAGAAAATAACTCCTTAACGTCAAAATAAATCCAAATAATAATTCATCAAAGAGGTCTTCAAAAGAGTTGAAAATTTGTCAAAGAAGATAACCAAGGTAATAATTTCTTGATGCCGAGCATTGCGCAAAAACCACATCTTGCTAGATTTTTCCAAAAATAAAATATTTCGTGTTGATATTTTGGATGCCCACGAATTGCACTTGTAAACCCACTTTGAAATTATGTGAAAACTTCATTTTAAATATTTTTGTAAGCTTTTTTTAATCAAGCTTTTTAATGTTAAGCTTTTTAGCTTTAAATTTTAAAGCTTTTTAAGTATAAGGCTATGGCCAGCAATCAAGATTTATAAAAAAAAGAAATTAGCCACCTAAGCGCGTGAAGGGAGAAGGAAAGAAACAATTTCCTCATCGCCATCAGGCATCTTTGAGTTGTGGAGGGAGACTTCGTTTTGCCATCAAGCTTCGAATTAATCAAGTTATATCCATGAGAAAATTGATTTGATGTTTAAACCATAAATTGACTTGAGAGGCTCCAAGATTTGTCCATTATAGAAATTAGACACTTCCACTGGCTTAGCAATCTTGCTATGGCTCTCTATGCTCTTTCCCTTTTGCTGATTCAATCCATACGGATAGATTATAAAGAGGATTAGTGAGATTAACGGTGGTTTTATGGTTTTCAGAAACCCACTAATGGTTTTCCACCTTGCTTTACCCTTTGGACAATAGATTGATGGATATTTGTTGTCCAATGGTTAACAAACAAGCCTTCTTTCAATCACACATAACCATAAACGTATTATTCTTAAAAATAAATTAAAAAATCATCAAAATCACCTTTGCCTTTATCTTTTTCACCTCTTTGTCCATAAGTCTTTGATCAGCTTCAAGAAGACTGAATTAATCCAAAGCTCTGATATACCACTATCAACGGGACCTTTTTGTACTTCTTGAAGAAACAATTAAAAACTCACAAATTCATCAAAGACTAAAGCATGGAATTGAATCAAATTGATATGATAGAGCATAGCATAGCATAAAACAAGAGAAATAAAACAATATCACCATCAAGGCACTATTGGGTACAATCTCCCCCCTCATGCGTGTAGCTCCACTTCCACGACATAAGTATTTTTGAGAATTCTATTCAATAAATAGACCAAGGAGCTATTAATAGTTGTGCATGCAAAATTGGGCTTGCTTTTTCACTTTTACAAAAATTGCTTAAGCACTAGAGCTTGTTCACACACTAAGTGTAAATAATAAAAACTCTTCTAGCATATGTGCTAGGAATATAGCAACACCATGCTTAAGCGTGCATAAATAATTTGTACAAACATTTGGCACATAGCCAACAAAAATAACTCATAAAATAACCTTGTGAAAATTTGCACATATAATAACCTTGTGCACATTCGCACATATAATAACCTTGTCCACATTCTCACATTCCATTTATTAAACTAATTTCTACACACATTAAATCAAGAATTATTATTTTTTACCAATTATTATGCATAAAAAATAATGATAAAATATATACCTGTAATGGTCCTCTTGTTTGAGGAAACAACTATCCTTAGTTATGTAGAGGAAAATGCTACAACAACAACATCATGCTCGTAGCTATATGTCATTGTTGAGATTCAAGCTCGATGTCAGTGTGAGCCAGCTATGCTATGTGCTGGCAGATTAGGGAGGAACATGTGTGAGACATAAATGACCACGTGTCCAGCTGGTCATAGTGTGTGGACATTAGCTAGGGTTAGTAGAGTGTGGACACAACTCATTGTGTGTTGTGTGGATTATGGATTAGTGCATTATGCTTTGTGTGAGAGTGGACATGGCTTCCCTCTATGGTTAGGGTTTACAATATACATTAGGGTTTTCTCCTGTGTGTGTGTCTCCTCCTCCTCTACCGTTCTTTCAACATGGTATCAGAGCCTTGTGCTGTTTATTTGGGTTTATGAGTGAGTGAGTGAAGAGGGAGAAGAAGAAGCTGTGAAAAGAAGCTGTGAAGCTGGCCATTGGAGCTGTGAAGCTTGGAGCACACCAAATACTATCAGATCTGAGAGCTTGGCCTATCGGGTAAGGTCCTCTAAACATCCTTGAGCGGATTGCAGGTGAAACAGGCAAAAGCAAAGCAAAATAGAGCAAATCAAAGCAAAGAAAAATTCTGGTTTTTTTGAAGCTTTCCATTAAAGCTTGGGAACATTGATGTATGGTGGAAATACGTGTGATTTTGGCAAAAGACATATGCATTTGTCACAGAGGGATGTATTGGCAACCCATATGCAAGCCTTGAACAAATTTTGAAGCAATTTGAATGCATTTAATTGAGTGGAAAACTCTGGTTTTTGAGCTCTCACAAAACAGTGAAAAAAAAGCCCAAAATTGAAGCAATTGGAGTGTGATTTTGGCTCAAATCCAACCATTGGTGGATTGCACACATACCTAGGTGTCTTGGGAACTTGTAGCACTCATCAATTATCATCATAAAGCTTCCCAAAGGTCCCTACAGCAGGCGGCGCAGTCCATACAGAGAAAACAGAGCATTTTTCTGGTTTTTGCCTACGAGGAGATTGATTTCTCATTTGGTACTTGATATCTTCCACAACTTCCTTAGCAATTGGATGCTTTACACCTTGGAGAAGAGGGCTATGTAATTTGTTTGGTCAATGATGCTTAATTGAGCTGGGAATGAGCTGATTAAAACAGGCTGTCCACTGGTTGCAGAGAAATAGAGCATTTTAATTGAGCAATTAATCTTTGGTGTTTTACAATTGGACAAATTCCTCTTACATGGAGTTGATGGACACTATTGCTAAGCCAATGAATGCTTGGTTGCTCAATTTGGTGAAATATTGAAGAAATTAGAGCCAAATCATTACTGGTTTTTCTAGTTTTTCTGGTTTTTTCCAAAAATAGAAAAAGGGGTTTTCAAAAATTGATAATTACACATGTCAGATGGAGTTGATACTCAACATTGAGGTTCATTAGGTGTCAATGCAAGTTTCCTAGACTTGATTGCACCATTACATTGCGATTTGGAGCCCTGGAAGGCATGTCAATTCAGGGTATCCCGCACTGAGTGAGTCAGTTCATCTTGGATGATTACAGGTTGATTTCCTACATCAAATTTGGAGTTTGTTGGCTATCTTGGAGTATCTGGAACATTCATTGGAGTGTGGTTGAGCTGAGGAAGGCTCATTTACAGATTTGAAGTGTGCGGAAGGTGTACGCATTGAGCAACATGTCGGACAATCCAGTTCAGATTGTTGGTGAAAAGCTGGATAGGAAGAACTTCTAGGCATGGAAGTACAGGATAAAGAGTTTCTTGAAAGGAAAAGGATTTTGGAATCTCATTACAGGTGCTGAGCCTGAGCCCGAGCTACCTTGGCAACCTACACAGCAGCAGCTTATTGCTCATAAGCAATGGTCAGAGAGAGCATTCAAAGTGCTGCATTATTTGTCTATATGTATATCTGATGCTATGCTCATACACATTCAGGATGCTGAGAATCCCAAAGATGCATGGGATACTTTGGTCAAGATGTTTGATACAGATACGAGTGCTCGCAAGTCTCAATTGCGACAGCAGATACACAATGTGAAAAGGAATAAAAGGAGCATACATGATTATGTGCAAGAAATCAAGAAGTTTGCAGATGCATTGGCCACAATAAATGCCCCCATGCCTGATGATGATTTGGTGGATATTACCTTGCGTGGTCTTGGCAAGGAATACAAATCTTTTGATACATCTACTCAGTGAGGAGTACAGGTTTACCCGACTTCGATGAGTTGGTTTCACTCTTATTGGTTGAGGAAATCAAGCTCAGTGATTCATTTCTGGATGCATCTTCTAGCCATGATGATGGCAGAAATCAGGCTTTCTACTCGTAGAGAGGTTTTAGAGGCAGGGGGAGATTCGCATCACGTGGACGTGGTGGTAATGGTCGTGGATGGCAGGATAGGCCTCCACAACAGAATTTTCAGCCTTCATATGGTGCTCGAGGTGGTCGTGGATATACCCCTCAAAGAGGCAGAGGTAACCCCCCGTGGACGAGGACGTTGGCAAGGCCAACAAAATTCTATGCAAGATGTGGAATGCCATTATTGTGGCAAATATGGTCATATGGCGAGAGATTGTTTCCGCAAACAGAATGATTTGAGAGGGGGAAGAGCACAACGTGGTGGTCATTATGGTGGAAACTATGCACAACATGGTGGTAACTATGCATCAAGTAGCAATGATGGAACTGCAAATCATTTGTTTGCCATGAAGCATGTTGTGGGTTCTATGACAACAAATACTGAGAATGATGATACATGGTATATGGACTCAGGAGCATCAAACCATATGACATGTCATGGTGAATGGTTTGAGCATATGAAGCCTATGGAAGTAAAAGGCTATGTGGAAACAGGTGATGATACCCAGCATGTCATTACACATGTTGGAAGTGTACCATTGGTCATGCATAATGGTCAGACAAAGTCTATGTCAGATGTGCTGTATGTGCCTTCGATCACTAAAAGCTTGGCCTCAGTTGGTCAAATGGTGGAACAGGGATTACAGGTTCGTTTCAACGAGCATGGATGCTTCATTGAAGACTTCAAACATGGATGTAGAGTGATTGCTAAAGGCAAGAAAGAAGGAATACTGTTTAAGCTGGATGCTGGAATTCCTGAGCTAAAATCAGCCATGTTCTCAAAGAGCAGGAATGTGGTACAGGATATTGATATGTGGCATAAGAGGATTGGACATGTCAATATACAGAGATTAAAGAACATGCAAACAAGAGGCATTGTCAATGGATTGCCTAGGTTCAAATATGATGGACATATGCATGTTTGTGAAGCCTGTCAGTTTGGGAAGCAGGCAAGGTTGAGATTTCCTAGAGAAGGAAATATGAGTAACATGCCACTTGAGATAGTACACAGTGATGTATGGGGTCCTGCACAAAACCCATCTATCAAAGGCAGTTTATACTATGTTACATTCATAGATGATTTCAGCAGGATGACATGGATATACTTTCTGAGAGAAAAGAGTGAAGTGTTGGAAAAGTTCATGGATTTCAAAGCTTTTGCAGAAAAGCAATATGGCTGTTGGATTAAATGTCTGAGGACAGATGGAGGTGGTGAATACACCTCAAAGGCTTTTGAGCATTTCTTGAGGAAGCATGGAATAAGAAGACAATTGACTTGCAGGTATACACCTCAGCAGAATGGTGTGGCTGAGAGGAAGAATAGAGTCATATGTGAAGTGGCAAGGGCAATGCTTAATGAAAAGAGCATGCCAGATTACTATTGGGTAGAAGCATGTGCTATTGCAGTTTATATATTGAACAAAACACCTACAGCAGCCATTCATGGAAGCACGCCAGAGATGCAGCTCACAGGTTACAGGCCAGACATTGGACATCTTAAAGTTTTTGGATGCATAGCTTATGTGCATGTGCCTGATGAAAGAAGAAGGAAGTTGGATCCTAAGGCAGAGAAATGTATATTTGTTGGATATGCACAGGATCGAAAGGCCTACAAGTGTTATAATCCACAAACTAGACAAGTGGTCATCTCACGTGATGTGGTGTTTGATGAGCTTGCTAGTTGGTATAAAGCAAAAGATGAGGGTGTTATTGAGTCACTTGAGGCTGATGTACATGTGAACTTGCCACCACAAGCAAGTTCTAGTTCTACTACTATGTCTGGGCCAGCAGCAGAAGCTGAGAGTAGCAGTGTACGTCCATGGTCAGGACGTTTGAGGCATGAGAGTGTGAGCACTGGGAGTAGTGCTATGGATAAAGGCAAAAAGAAAGTCGAAGGAATTGGAATCACAGGTTATGAGTCATCTAGTTCTGAGAGTTTGGATGAGGAGCTTGGCATACCTGTTTTACGCACACCTGCTGGTGCTAGGCAGGACAGATATGTGCCACCACATGCTAGAGTTACAGGTGTACAGAGTGACCCGCAGGCATTGCGGAGATCCCAGAGAGTCAGATATCCTGTTGACAGATTGACATATAGAGATTTTGCTATGCACTATGCATACATGACATCTATGGTGAAGCATGTGGAACCTACATGCTATACAGAGGCTATTGGAGAGCATGTATGGGAAAAAGCAATGGATGTTGAGATGGACGCATTGGTCCATAATGATACATGGGACTTGGTTGCACTACTAAAGGACAAGAATGTTATTGGATGTAAATGGGTTTACAAAGTGAAGTGTAAATCTGATGGTTCTATTGAGAGACATAAAGCAAGATTGGTAGCAAAGGGTTATGCACAGACCCAAGGATTGGATTATGATGAGACGTTTAGTCCAGTGGCTAAGATGGGCACAGTGAGAGCAGTCATTGCTATGGCTGCAGCTAATGGCTGGGAAATGCATCAGATGGATGTTAAGAATGCATTTCTGAATGGAGATCTACAAGAGGAAGTGTACATGGCACAGCCAGAAGGGTATGTACACCCTAGATATCCCACTCGCGTTTGCAGGTTGAAAAAGGCATTGTATGGTCTGAAGCAAGCACCTCGTGCTTGGAGTGATAAGATGAGCAGATATCTTATCTCACTTGGTTTTCAGATTTCTACAGCAGATTCTTCACTCTATGTGAAGAAGACACAGCATGGGATTGTTTTACTAGTCATCTATGTGGATGACTTGATTATCACAGGTGATCATGGTGCAGATGTGATCAAGAAAGCTTTGAGTGGGCAATTTGACATGAAAGATCTTGGTGAGTTGAGATACTTCCTTGGAATTGAAGTGGTGAAAGATCATGCAGGTACTTGGTTAGTACAGCGCCAATATGCATTGGATATGTTGGCAAAGTATGGCATGACAGGGTGTAAGCCTATGAGTACACCATTGGAGCAAAATGTGAAGTTGCGGGCTGATTATGGCGAGGAATTGGATGATCCTTCTATGTACAGGAAGATGGTTGGTAGTCTCATATATATGACTATCACACGCCCGGATTTGAGTTATGCTGTGGGGCTAGTCAGCCAGTTTATGGAGAGCCCCAAGAAACCACATTTGGATGTAGTGAGACGAATCATGAGATATGTGAAAACCACAGCACATTATGGTCTATTTTATGAGAGTGGTAAAAGCTTGGACATACATGGCTACACAGATGCTGATTGGGCAAGTAGCGCATATGACAGGAGGTCTACTAGTGGATATGCTTTTACACTTGGAAGTGCCGTGGTGAGTTGGAGTAGCAAAAATCAACCTACAGTTGCTTTATCCAGTACAGAGGCTAAGTACAGAGGTGCAGCCATTGCTACTTGTGAGGCTGTATGGTTAAAGAGTCTCTTGACAGATTTATGTGAGCCTCTTGATGGCAAAGTTGTCATACATTGTGACAACATGAGCAGTATACAGTTGGCAAAGAATCCAGTGTTTCATGCGAGGACCAAACACATAGAGGTCCATTATCACTTTGTCAGAGAAAAGGTGCTGGATGGTACAGTTGATCTTCAGTATGTGAAGACTGATGAGCAGGTGGCAGACATATTCACGAAGCCACTTAGCAGGGAGAAGTTTGAGTACTTCCGGACTATGTTGGGAGTACATGGGATGAGCTTGAGGGGGAGTGTTGAGAGTCTTGATATCCCAAGCTCATCTACATCTTCATCGGCAGTACATCATGAGCTTGAGAGGGGCTGTTGAGATTCAAGCTCGATGTCAGTGTGAGCCAGCTATGCTATGTGATAGATTAGGTAGGAACATGTGTGAGACATAAATGACCACGTGTCCAGCTGGTCATAGTGTGTGGACATTAGCTAGGGTTAGTAGAGTGTGGACACAACTCATTGTGTGTTGTGTGGATTATGGATTAGTGCATTATGCTTTGTGTGAGAGTGGACATGTCTTCCCTCTATGGTTAGGGTTTGCAATATACATTAGGGTTTGCTCCTGTGTGTGTGTCTCCTTCCCCTCTACCGTTCTTTCAACAGTCATAACCTTCAAGGTAAACTCAGAGGTCCAAACATGGCGTAGAGGCCGATCATGCATGGCTCAAAGGTTCTTATGGACATGGAATACCACAAAAACACTCAGAGGTTCATTGATCCAACATGGCTCATGGGTACAAAGGCATGGCTCAGAGACTCAGGTGAACATGGACTGCAATAATAAAACTCGTACGATACCTAAATTAGTGACCCTCGCACTTATCATCAAATGACAAATAATAATACAAAATAATATGATATAGACAAGATCCCTTATGTGCAACACATGCACACAAAATAACCTAGCCATATGAAAGGCTATAGATGACATAAAATAACCTAGCAACATGAAAGGCTATAAATGATTAATATAATTCTAATACATGATTAATAAATGATCTCCATCTTCATGCCACCACTCAATCCACCATTCATAAGACACCTCAATTGGTACCCTCGTATAGTATGATACCTCAATTGGTACCCTTGTATAGTATGACACCTCAATCAGTACCCTCATATAGTACGACACCTCAATCAGTACCCTCGTATAGTGCGACACCTAAATCGATATGCTCGCACATCTCGGTACACCTATACTCATAGACACAATCCACGTTAGTTAAACAATTAATTGAACATATCAATTAATCCCAACATCGTCATAAGATATAGGCAACCATAAAATCAAATTACACATACCAACAAGCATGACACACATGGGTGTCCCCAATATAAATAAGAAATATAATTCCCAGTAAACAAGAGTAATTCTCATAACACAAGTACCAATAGGCATGGCACACACAGGCATCCCTGATATAAATAATAAATATAATTTCCAACAATAAACAAGATTAATTCTTATAAACAGAAATATTTTTGTTTGATTTTGGATTTTCTACACAATAATTGTTGGAATTAGGGTTGCAAGGGAAAGCACACAAAGCTTGGAGAAGAAGAAGCAAGAATGCACACAACACACAGTGTATTAGATTGTGTTAATGTACAAAAGATAAGTTAGCCCTAGAATGATGGGCATATATATACAAGCCAGGGGAAAAAACCTCCTAAAGAGGAAAAAAGTGCCCCGGCGGTCCTAAATGTGTTCACACATATCATTGCCTATATATATGGCAACAAATCCCCCTTGGGAGTGATGGTGTGAGAACGAGAGCTGGCACTCATGTATAGGGAAGTGCCATGCCCGAAGTAGATCAGTCCACAAAGGGGAGCAAGCCCAAAGCTTTGCGGAAAGCTTCGAACTTCTCACGAGGAAGCGCCTTTGTGAAAAGATCGGGCGAGGTTGTCCTGTGTTGGTACATAGGCCAAGCTGATCTCTCTTGTTGAGAGTCTCTTCCTAACATAGTGATAATGCACCTCAATGTGCTTTGTGCGAGCATGAAAAACTGGGTTTCTCGCAACTGCCAAGGGGTCTTACCTCTCTTGATCCAATTTCAAGATTCAAGGACAGTGTCTACCCTTTTACAACTCAATCTGGTGTTTAAGAGATGATTACAACAAATTTATCAGCATAAAATCACCAGAAATTACATTAAATCAAGGGTAACCAATTTGTACGGAATGGTTGGAGTATCAAACCAACTCCGAATTGCAATCTGAAGTTATAGGGATCTGTATCAGATACCTAATGGTTGAAAGAAAATAGAGTATGCGGGGAGTCCAGATCTGGTGCCTTAGACTTCAAATGAGCTCAAATGCCTTCAAAGCATCAATAGCAATGAGTCTAGTAGAGGATTAAGCCAAGAAACACAAGATTCGACCAAATATTGAAAGCTTAATCTCTGTTTTACCAAAGTCACCTGCAGATTTGATGAAGAGCTGGGATCTCACTGTAGACTTGATGAAACTAAATTCTGTCTTCACCAGCTTGTAGAGCATGCTTGAAAACACCTTGGGCTAGGAGGAATTAGAGACCTTTGATCTGTGCAAGTAGTAATGTCAATTTCACTAAAAAAAAGGCGCCAGCAAAATCATCGATTTCTCCTTCGTTGCTTGGCGGTTTGCTACGCCGTTTTGATGGGCTTGAAGGCAAGTGGGTTGGCTACAATATGCTAGAAGGGTTTAAGCTAAATGTGAGTGTGCAAGATGAATGAGATCCTCCACTGGCTGGGGGTGAAGGGGTGAAGTGAAAAATAACTAAAATTTTGGTTAATTTCTAATTATCTACTAATCCTAATTAATTAGATAATGGGCTCATAAATCTGATGGATTCTAGGCATGGCTCTGATACCATGTTGAAATTTGAGCATTGTGATGAGCTATGGTGGATCAAACACTAGAATCAACATCATTAACAAAACGATTAGCCAATAATTAAGACATAATTAGTGGGTAATTAGCAAATAGATTAATGTAGGCATGGATACTCAAAAACCAACAAATTCTCATTAAGGCTATGCCTCAATTTATAGAGTTTACATCAAGCATCAAATCCCACTGATTTCTCCATGATTCACTCCACCTCTTTTCCCTGATTCTCTCCACCTCTTCACTTTTCCTAGAATATCTCCCAGTATATCTCCACACTTCCTAAATCTTCTCATGCTACCCTTTATTTTCTCCCAGTAGATTCTTCTCACCTTTTCACAGGTTCTTTCACATTTACTCATCCTCTTTTATAGCCTCTAACCAAGGGCTTGTTCCCGCACACACCCTATTCACTTGTATTTTCAACACTTACCCTTTATTTTCTCCCAGTAGATTCTTCTCACCTTTTCACAGGTTCTTTCACATTTACTCATCCTCTTTTAAAGCCTCTAACCAAGGGCTTGTTCCCGCACACACCCTATTCACTTGGATACTCAAAAACTAGCAAATTCTCATTAGGGCTATGCCTCAATTTATAGAGTTTACATCAAGCATCAAATCCCACTGATTTCTCCATGATTCACTCCACCTCTTTTCCCTGATTCTCTCCACCTCTTCACTTTTCCCAGAATATCTCCCAGTATATCTCCACACTTCCTAAATCTTCTCATGCTACCCTTTATTTTCTCCCAGTAGATTCTTCTCACCTTTTCACAGGTTCTTTCACATTTACTCATCCTCTTTTACAGCCTCTAACCAAGGGCTTGTTCCCGCACACACCCTATTCACTTGTATTTTCAACACTTTGAATAGGTCGGCTCCCCACATAATCATGGGGTAAAGATACTCATATAGAACGCATTATCAAATAACAATTCATTTAGAATATCTCATTCATATCTTTAAACCATCAGACTAAATTTTTCCATTTGAATAGTCCTCTTTTACAACCTCTAACCAAGGGCTTGTTCTCGCACACACCCTATTCACTTGTATTTTCAACACTTTAAATAGGTCGGCTCCCCACATAATCATGGGGTAAAGATACTCATATAGAACGCATTATCAAATAACAATTCATTCACAATATCTCATTCATATCTTTAACACCATCAGACTAAATTTTTCCATTTGAATAGTCCTCCATGGGGATTTCAAAAAAAAATTAAGATTTTTAATTTATCAACCCTTAACTTGATTCACTGATCAAAAGTTAATAGTAATAATTTGCCAGCACAATCCACTAATCTCATAGTGATTGGCTGAAGTCATTAACGTCATTCCAATTAAGAACATCATCACATGGACTCATCCCATTAATCCTCATATTGCAGTTTCGCTCAGCTTATTACATTTCAACCAAATTTGAGGGATCATCATTTTTCAATCAGAATCCAAATCAACTCATCAGTTCTCAACCAGAATTTAAAAATCATATCAACCACATTTGAATTCATCATCTGGATAGCATTAATGCTTATAATTTCAAGTCTTAGATTTTGTGCGCTTTTGCCGCACAGGTCGTAGCTGGGGACTTGCCGGACACCGTATGCGAGCCACGAATGGCTGCAAGCATACAACCAGGGAAGGAAGCTCAAACAGAATGCTAAAGGGTGTGTCACTCACCGCTGCCTTGAAGGATTCCCGCGTCGCAGCCGTGAAGGAGGAGCCGCCGTCGCCGCTCTACCGCCTCTCCGCCGCCGTGCCACTACACAGTGCTCGATCGCTCTCTCACTCTCTCTCTCTCTCTCACACGCAGGAGAAGGAAACCAAAGAGATAAGGCAAGAGCACTCTTGTATTCACAACACATGAGAATGAGGATTTTAGGGTTACATTTGACTCTTATAGGTGACTTGGCCGTTCACACTTGGGCGCCCATACATGGCCGGCCGACCCTAACCCTTATCCTACTGATATCCAAGGTGCGCCTCTCATCGGCGATCACCCAATCCCTTTATCCTTAACATATGGTGTCGACAAGCCCGGCCCATGACTCAGAATATTTAAATTAATGACGTAAAACATAGTGCGTCCGCCATGGGTTAACATGCCCCCCTTCCTGATGTAGATTCCGTCCTCGGAAGCTATGGTATGGTAAGCTCGAGAGGGTTGTTGTGGTAGACCGTCTGCAAAATAGGGAAGTAGAGTGAAAGTATGCTAGAATTCAAAAGATATAAAGTGTATAAATTCAAGCATGCTAGACCACAATGGATGATGAGAACTTAGTTTAAGGGTTACATGAATGAGCTAGTGTAGTAAATTAACAGGAGTTTAAAATTATTGAAAGTAAATCAAGAGTTAGCAAGGTGTCAAAGGTTAATCAAGGTTTATAACTGGCCTAAGTCAAGGAAAAGAACCAAGCTTAATAAATAAACAGATGACCACACTGTGTCTACTCTAAGAACAAGTTAATACCACAAGCCTTGGGACACAAGAAACATCAGAGTTACAGGAGCTTTTTGCCTTCTTCTTTTTTTTTTAAAAATTAATGCACGTGACAATTTTTACACACAATGGCGACCTTCCTAAGGCAAAACTAACATCGATCCTGGTACCATGTTTAACACAAGGCATTATCCAGGAATCTATTAGCTTACTTTAGGCAAGGCTACCCCCTACCAACCAAGGCATCGGTCTGGAGTAGAATACTCCTCGCCTACCAAGTATCAATAAGGCGATAGGCCAACATTAAAGCACATCATAGACTTGTATTGCCATTTATTGTAGGCTTTTTTTTTAATAATCTATTTCTTTTGATCTTCGCTCCTGAACTATAATTTGTCTTGCATCCTTTCGACAAGGGGGTAATAGCTATGTCCTAGAGGTCAACACACACATGGCCAGGTGTCAAACATTAAGATGGTTTGACCCTAGACCTAAGACAATTGTATTCCAAGGTTAACTAAGACGTCATGCTGCCTAGGAATATTTCCAATAAAGTCAAGCTCATTAAGGATTTACACTAGCATGCAAGCAACTTCAAAAACTAAGTAGTACATTGACAATTTCCACGTGGTCATGCATTATAGTTTATGCAATTGATTGAATAGTAAAAACGAAAGAGAGTGGGTATGGAAGAATTACACCTGTAATTGGAGATCTCCTTGATTCGATGAGACAGCTTGCAATTTGATGTAGATATATTTTGATGAACGTTGTGGCAGTCTCAGGACTTGAAAGCGAACCCACCTCAAACTTTTTTAACCTGTACAATCAACTAACAAGCACTATACCTCGAGAGGCACATCAGTGTGGAAAATTTCAAGACTCGTTTAAGGAATCTAAACTAGAAAAAACTTGAAAACACTAACCTACCTACCAGTCACCACACTACTACTGAGGATACGGTAAGAGGATGTTGTAGAGTCCTGGCTCTAGCCCTAAGGCTAAGCCTCTATCCGCATCATCCAAATAAATAAAATCAACCTCAGTAGTGCCATGAGTTTCATCCGTCCATTCATCATTGTCAGATATTTCCTTTTCATTTTCCCATCCACATAGATTCATCAAGAATGTAACCATGCGAGGATAGTCGTCTTGTGGAAAAGGAAAACATTGGGCTATCGGGGATATGTCCTCTACGGAGTAGGGGTCAGTCATGGTCAATAGGCGAATTAGCCATTCTAATTCCTCAATATTTTTCTCTCTGGCTAGTACATCTATATGATCCCATTCAGTTTCAATTACAGGATAGCACATGTGGAATATCTGAGAAAGGTACAGATGATACCTCTCAGCAAAGGTAGGAGTGGATGAAGTGTATGATGATCGGGCATCTGCCATATCTGCAAACACAGATATAGCATCAGTAGGTTTATAACAGGACAATCTAGTTCTTGATTGTATACGGATATTTCTTTGTTTTTGTGCTCTTGCTCTTTTTACTATTTTTATTTTTCTCTTTTCTTTTCTATGTATGAAGCTATATATATACATCCCCTTGAATTTGGCAATTACATGGTCAGGGGAGAAGGCTAAGGAGGAAGCATTAGAATGTCGAGCGTGAGTACATGCTCCCCCTTTCCTTGGGTAGATCATATTATTTGCAATGATGTTGCAGCCTCTTGGAACCAATTTGTCCAGCGGGTCATAGGTTGTGATGTGGGCAGATAGCTTTTTATGACCCTTGTGGCCACATCCAATTGTAGAGATGGTAGTGTACGCTCCCATTGACGAATGGAGGAAATGGTTTCCGACGATACTATTACAAGGGGAGACGTAGACTCATCGGTTTTTTGTTGGGTGTTGACAAGAGTAGGTGTAGAGCATGTAGAAACTTCTACATGATTGTGTGCCTGGCATGAGGAGCTAGAAGCTTCATGTGGCTCCCCCCTTCCTGAGCTAGGTGGTAATGATCGATATCGTTTGGGAATCCAAACTAACTCTGGAAGTGGTGCGGAGCACTCTGTTACCTTTCCCTTACCACGGTCTTGAATTGTCATTGGGGTGGCAACAATTGGTTTGCAAGGTTTTATAGGTGATGTAGAGGGATTCACCTTATGTTTAGGGACCCAAATCTGGTCATTCCCCTCGTAGTACCCTTGGGCTACTAATAAATTTTTAGGGATCCATCGCGATGTTACATTGCCCTTTCTCGGGTGGGTAGCTACTTTCCTTTTACGAGGCTTCTTGGTGGCTGAACGAGATTGAGCAGGGGAAGTAGCTGTTAACGAAACTTTGGGGACCCATTTGTATGTACTCTTTGGCATAGTAAGCGAAGCTTTAGGGACCACCTTGCCTGTTTCCACTCTTGGCGTTGAAGCGTTAGAGGGGTGGCCAACAATCGAAGATGATTTTGCCACTGGACTTTGTGATTTTTCGTTATCTAATATTTGAGTGGATGACTTAGGTGCGGGATTTTGAGCGGTCAGACCTAGTGTTGGTTCTTGCGTTGTGACTTGTCTGGTTGCCCAATCGATATCGCACTTGGTGGCCATCATCCATTTGCGCCCTAAGATTACAGTCCCTTCCATGGTACCAGCAGGCATAACCAAAAAGCTTTGAATTATGGTTCCCTTGTCATAAGCAACCGGAGTGTGCAGAATTCCTGAGACAGGGGTTTTCTTCTTGTTGATTCCTTGAACTTGGATAGAACTCTTGGATAAAGGTGGTTTTCCCAGTTGACACCACACGCCATATGATAGCAAATTGTGTTGAGCTCCTGTATCCAATAATGCATTATACAGCACCTCCCCATAAGGACTCTGTAACTCAATTGGGTATCTTAGAGGTGGGTCAGATTCCAGTGCATCCTCCTCTGCTTCCTCGAAAAATACTTGCGTAATTCCCAAGTTGGCTTCTCGTTGTCACCTAGCACGCTGTTGACGTTCTTTGGCTTCGACTCTTGCTTGTATCTTTTTAAGCTCAGCTTGTTCTTTAGCTGCCTTCTTTTGATGGATTGCATGTAACTCCTCTTGGCTCAGGGGGTCATAGTATCTTTTGAACTTACTCCCATTAAGAAATCCAATGGTTTCAACTCCATCGAGAGTCTCCACTCTGATGGTACCTTGCGGTGTAATTTCACATACTCTATACGGTCCCTTACCAGCATATTTGAGCTTCTTCTTTTCGTTTCGCACTCCATACATCAAGACTTTATCCCCAACCTTGATGTCCTTGTCCTTTAGATGGCGATCAAACCATTTTTTCCTTCTATCCTTCTCCACAAGGGCATTGTATACATCCAATTGTCTTTCTTCATTTAGCCGCTCAAGGATATATAGACGCTCTACTAAGGGATTACCATTCCAACCCTCTTGAGTAGCAACACGAAGACTAGGAATGACAAATTCCCATGGCATGACTGCTTCTTGGCCATATACCATTTTGAATGGTGTGCAATTAATAGCCACTTTGTACGCAGTACGATAGGCCCATAAAGCTGTCGTGAGCTTTAGATCCCAATCCGTGCGATGAGCTTCAACTGTCTTTGTCAAAACAGAGATTAATGTCTTGTTTGTACTCTCGGCTTGGCCATTCGCTTGCGGATAATAAGGAGTAGATTTATGATGGGATATCATGAAATTTGTTGTGAGCTCCTTAATCACTTCATTTATAAAATGCGTACCATTGTCGCTCACAAGTTCAAAAGGACAACCGAAGCGTGTGATTATATTTTCAAAGAGGAACTTGGCTGTTGTCCTCGCATCTGCCTTACGTGTTGCTTTCGCTTCAGTCCATTTGGTCATATAGTCAGTGGCCACAATAATATAGCGAGATTGTGTGTTTCGGGCCGCTGGGCTAATTGGACCTACAAAGTCTAAACCCCACTTTTCAAATGGTTGGTTTACTTTGATTGGATGTAGGGGCATGTGATCTTTCCTCTGGGGTTTCTTATATCGTTGGCATTCATCGCAACCCTTCACAAAGAGTGATGCATCTTGGAACATAGTGGGCCACCAATACCCTGATTGTAAGATCTTTCGCGCAGTTAAGTCTCCTGAGAAGTGACCACCGGCTACGCCCATATGTGCCTCTTGCAAAATGTATAGATACTCATCCTCTCGGGCACAACGCCTAAGAACGTCATCCTTTCCTCTTTTATAAAGAGTCCCAGCTATCAGGCAATAGGGTTCGCATTCTTTGATTAGCTTTCGAGCTAGATCTTTACGAAGCTCCTTGGGTGGGAAGCCATTAACCAAAAAGTTAACAATCTTCTCACTCCATTCAGGCATTGTCTCCACCATGAACAGGGAAGTGTCAGGTAAGTCATCATCAACCCCCGTAGGAGCCTCACCATTAGGTATGCGAGACAAATGATCAGCCATAACATGTTTTTTGCCAGGTCTCACAACAACAGTGAAATCAAACTCAAGAAGAATCAATAGCCATCGTGTGATTCTTCCTGTGGAGCATGGTTTGTTTACCAGATACAACAATGCTTGATGATCCACATAGAAAACAAACTTGGTGGCAAGGAGGTAATAACGAAATTTCCTTACTGCATATATCATTGCCAACCCTTCTCGCTCCGTAGTGGTGTAGTTCATCTCAGCATCGTTCAACTGGCGACGACTGGCAAAGCTAATGGGGTAGTCTAGCTTATGTTCTCTAGGTTGAGTTAACACACACCCAATAGCAAAGTTTGATGCATCAATATGCACATGGAAGAGTAAATCCCAGTTAGGCATTCTCAAGATTGGAGCACTCGCCAAGGCCTTCTTTAATAGCTCATAGGCACGGTCACATTCTTCGGTCCAAATAAACTCGATGAGAAGCTTATACAATGGTCGAGCTATCTCGGCGAAGAATAGAATAAATCTTCGATAATAACCAACGTGGCCCATAAAGCGTTGGACTCCCTTGTAGTTGGTGGGTGGGGGTAATTCCAGAATGACCTTGATTTTACTCTCGTCAGTGGAAATCCCATTTTTGGACACTATATGTCCTAAGATAACTCCGTGTTTAACCCAGAATTGGCATTTGAAAGGATTCAATGAGATGCGATATAATCTACACCTTTCAAATATTTTTTGTAAACACATCAAGTGCTCATCCCAAGAGGAATGAACACAAAGATCATCTAAGAAAGCTTCACAGAAGTCCCTTAGATATTCCTTAAAGGTCGGTTTATCAATCGTTGGAATGTTGCAGGTGCATTGGTCAAGCCAAAAGCCATGACGCGAAAGGCAAACACTCCAAACTCCGTGATAAATGCTGTTTTAGCTTGGTCCTCGACTGCAATTGTGATCTGATTGTAACCCGAGTACCCATCTAAAAAGCTATATGCCTCCTTGCCTGCCACTCTTTCAAGCACATGTTCAGAATATGGCAAGGGGTAATGATCCCTTCTGGTGGCTGCATTAACCTTTTTGAGATCAACGCACACTCTGAGTTTCCCATTCTTCTTTGGCACGATGACTATCGGAGAAACCCATTCTGAGTGCTCAATAGGGTATATGAATCCACATTTTACAAGCTTTTCAATTTCCTCTTGTACAATCTTTGCGTACTTAGGATTCATTGGGTAGGGACGTTGCTGGACTGGTTTAGCAGTGCTAATCATTGGAATCGTGTGTTGCACCACCGAGGGTGGAACACCCTTCATATCATGATATGTCCAAGCAAATATGTTCTTGAATTCTTTAAGAAGCTTCGTAAGTGCAGCTTCTTCCGCCTTGGTGAGGTCTTGAGCAATATAAACTGGTTTAGACTCCTCACCCGGATCTGCTAAGTCTATCTCCTTAACTACCGCAGGGCCATCGTAGACACCACTACTCCCATTGGTAGGCGTTCGTTGGGCTTTTGTGTAGACTACTTTACGTTCCCCTATGGTGAATGATTTGAAATGCTCGGGTGCGGGGTGTAAGTCTACTGGTTCCTGTTGTGCCAGACTTTTTTCTTTCAATTCCGCTTCCTTTTGTTGTTGAGCCAACTCTTGGTTTTGCCGCCTTCTTGCAGTACGACTTAGTTTCGGCTTCTCTTCGATTTCTAATTGGGCGACGTCATGAGGTTGCGGAATACACCACATGACACTTTGGAGGTATTGTCCCCAATTATCCGCTATCTTCCGATGAGCATCAATGGCTCCTACATAACTAAGCCATTCTGCAGTGGATCTTTCCTTGTTTATTGCAGTTCGTACATTAGCTCGATAGCGTTGGCGCTTATGTCTCGTTTTCTTCTTACCAAGTTTTTGATTTTTGTTTCTATCCGATTCGGACTCACTTGGTCGATCTTCACTTTCGGATGAACTGCAGGAGGCCACTGTCCTAGGCCTTGAGCACCTTGCTTCCACATTTGGGTGAATATTTGATTCATTTTCCCCATCAGGCTCAGGGTCAGTTTCTTCTTGAGATTCATACTCAGAGTTGCATTGGTCAGAGTCTTCGCTACTTTCAATGTCGGTGGAGTTTGCCACTTTCTCGCCATCACGGGTCAAGTGCATAACACCTATCATGTTTATTGGCACTAACGGTGGCATATCTTGCCCCTCAGGTGTTACCCAACTTGTGCCTCTATTTCCCCATGTGTCTATGGTTGCCACTAGGTGTACCCAATCCACGTTATCCGACTCAGTCATACCCGGTAGGACATCCATATAAGGAGAATCTTTCCCATCATCAGTCTCTTTTTTGCATGTATAGCAATACCTTAATGGGGCGGAGTGAATAGTGGTATCCGATCGATTATCAATGATAACCTTGCTTCCTAAAGGATGTGCACGACCATTCTCAAGATCAACTCGAATGACAGAGTCCTGGAATTGTAGGTAGACATGGTTTTTCGACCAGTCATGTACCATTTGTGCTTCCCTCATGAAAGGACGTCCTAAGATCATTTGATATGACATAGGATGCTTGGAGAAATCCATTACAATGAAGGTATGTTTTACCTTGTATCCCAGGACCTTGATCTTGAGGTCCCTTAACATTCCAATAGGTTTAGCTATGGTTCCGTTTGCCATCTTAACCACTATGTTTGTGACTTCGAGGTGAGGTCTTCCCATGGATTCCCAACAGTTTTTAGTCACAATGCTCACTCCAGCACCACCATCAAGGATTCCCTTTAGAGTTAATCCCTTGGTAGTAATGGGGAGGGTGGCATTAGATTCGTCCCCCTCAAAGTACTGTCCCAACTTGTTAACAGGTATTTCAACGACCGAATCTTCATCTAAGTTGGGTTGTAGATCCCAATGTTCCCCTTCATCTTGAAGCGTGTCGGGTCTATCCATATTTGCAAATTGTGGTAGCCCCGCCTTTAGTTCTCCATTGAGAAATGCCCGAAGAGCTAAGAATAGCTCAGGATCTCCGTATAATTTGGATATGATCGTGGTTCTGATCTCAGAGGACATGAAATCCATTAGCTTGGACACATTCAACGGTACTTTTCGAGACATCGCCCCTTGACTAGGGACTGGTGAAGATGGAATCACTTCCTCTTCAATGGGGTCAGGCAGTCCCTCACTAAACATTCTTTCAAGCAAAAAGGGTGTTTGCCCACTTCCTGATGTTCTATCCTCACTTTCTTCTCGAATGATACTCGGTATAGCTAACGGTTTATGGTTCCCGTGAGGCTGAACTTGCGTAGGAAACACTGTGTCTGGAATTTTGATTTTTCTCGGGTTTGGCTCCAGTTCTCTTTGTGTTTCTTCCACCAAACCCCTTAAGTGTTGCACTTGTTCAATCTCCTCAACTGGGTTTGGGTAAGTACCAATCTTTTTCTTGAGGGTTTTTGGCCCACGTGGCTTGTCTTGGGGAGTCTCAGTCAGTTTGGGAGGTCGAGAGGGCATTAACTGACTTGGTTGTGGGGCCGAGGAAGTTTCCTTCTGTTTCCCCTTATTTATGTACTCGCTTGATTCTCCTTCGTTGAGCTCCCGAGTGGGTTCCTCCCTTAAGGTAGTGGCTTTGGTCCCCATGGTTTCTATTGAATCAGAATCATCTTCAGGATCATTCATATACACGGGGTCGTCTCCTGTCCCTATGTTAGTCTTTGAACTGGGCTTGGAGCTCGTGGCATTAAGCGATCTCTTTCGCCGTGTTTTCTTTTTCTTTGCCTGAGCGATTGATGCAGTATCCCTCTCTTCAAGAATGTAGTTTTGATTTTGAAGCATTGACCGTGTAACTACATTCACGGGTACAATGGGTGTGGTTCCTCGTGCTTGGTTGGTGACCTCAACCAAATTCAATGGCGTAATCTTGGGTGCATTAGGATTATGTGGACATTGAGCGATCAAATGATCTATGCCACAACGATTACATGTAAGTACCGGCATTCCCGATGTGCTCCCTTGATTTGGTTGCATTTGAGTAGCGATCTTCTGTAGCCTATTAGGGCACTCTGCTACACGATGCGGTCCACCACACTCATAGCATTGAAGAGGTGGTCTCCTCGCCAAGGTATTAAGGTTTTGCCCTCTTGTGGCGAGAGCAGCCGCTTGATATACAGGCTTAACTTGCCCGAAATGATCCTCCATGTAGTACTGGGGAATCATTTCAAACGTATCAATCCCGTATGGAGTAGTAGGGTCTATCTCCTCTTCATAATCCCCACATGCACTATGTGACTCACAACCCATCTGGTTTATTGGGGTAATCCTTGGATGTGGAGGTTGTGGTCCTAGCACTGGCGGTGGTAACGGCACAGACTGGACTACATTTGGATTCCTTGGAACTATGTGCTGTGACGGTTGCTCAATAGGTTGTGCAGGCATTAGCGCGGGTACTTGAGGTGTGTTTGACCAAGCTAGTGGTGCCTGGTTTGCCAACATTCGCTTAAGTGTTAGGCAATCTTTAGATTGATGGCCATACTTACCACATGCATTGCAATTCCCATTGAATTTGACTCTGAATGTGGGACATTCACTCGTGCTATGTGGTCCTAAGCACACCGAACACCATTGTTGCTCTCTCCTTGGGTACATATGGCTATTCTGAGGAGCTCGATTACCCCTGAAGTATTCTTGGAGAGCCTTAGTAAGGTCGGTCACAGACATTTCAGATATCTTGGGCTCCTTGGCAATTGGTTTTACCGTCATTGGCTCGTGCCCAGATACTTGCGAACTAACGGATTTTGTTTCTGAAGACACCTTTTTTCCTGCAATCATCAAGTTGTCTTCTAACTGGATTGCATTGGCAGTGACTGCTTCCCACGTTGTAAGACCTCTAATGACTAGGCCATTGTAAATGTCCTCGTGGCGCAATCCTCGGATGAATCTATCGAGGAGTTGGTTGTTATTGAAGCGTTCATCGGGAGTGCAGCGAGAATTTAGATGCTTCAGTCGACTTATAAAGTCTCTCACTGACTCCCCTTCCTCGCGTTCAGCTTTTTGGAGTTGAGATGCTACCCCCCAAAGCACACCCTCGCGTATGTATTCTTTCAGGAACAATCTCTTGAGAGTGGGGTAGTGAGTGCGCTCTTCAACCCTTAAGGTTCGATACCAATCTCCGGCCTTCCCACTCAAGGTTAAGCCTAAGGCTTTACACTTGTGCAGCTCATTGTGCTCTTCCAAGGAATCACACACGTGTTCAAAGACTTCAATGTGCTTCCTAACATCCTCGTTACCACTGAAGTTTTGAGTGAGCTTAGCCACTTGTACTGCCTTGCTTCTAGGTTCTCTCTCAGGCATGCCCCGCATGTTTTCTGCAATAGATCGTCCAATCGTCTGAGCAAACGCTGCGAGATCACCTAGGTGAGCAGGCATAGCTGGTGGAGGCACTTCCGGGATAGCCTGGCTGATAGGAGTTGGCGTTGGTCTGAGTAGGTTGGCAAATGACGTAGGATATGATATGTGACTAGGCCTAGCTCCCCTTGGATAATGGTTATGATAAGGCGGTCGTGGAGCATACACCATTGGCATACTAAGAGGCGTAGGAGCTACCTGAGCATGAGTAGCGATAGGTACATAGGGTCGATAGGCACTGGCACGCACTGTTGTAGGTACTGTTCCACTAGGTAGTGGTGTCGTACTAACTACAGCGGTAACAGGTGCACTTTCAGCTATGCTCATCATTGGGGTAGGCATTGCGGATTCCCTAATGGAAAGTTGAGCCAAGGTTGGAAAGCTAAAGTTACTACTCGTGGGCTCAACCTGCATTGAGACTCCAGGCGAAACAACATATGAAGGGTCTATGGGACTCACCGAGGGAGTCTCCAATTGTGATAGGGTTGGTTGTTTGGCCTTGCCCGTATCCAAAAACCTCATAGGGCCAGTGGAAACTAGGTCCACTCCCCTATTTTGCCTCTCACTTTGGATAATTCTATGAATAACATCACATATCATGTGTTGTTGCTCCTCTAGATTAGTGGCGCTAGATGTGGATCGTAGGACTTCTAACCAACCTACATGGTATGTGTAACCCGTGTATAGGTCCGTTAGAGTCTCTGTGTGTAGATCATATTCCCAATTTTCATTGAGAAATATCCCATCTAGACTTGGTGTGCCAAATGGTTCTCTTGAAGTGGACGCAATGTCACTTCTTATGGATTGGCTTCTAGGGACCTCTACTTTAGGAAGAGCATCGGAATGTGGTAGCTCAGTAGGGCCCTCATTAAACGAAGTGGGTAGAATATCCACATGGACACTCTTTGGGAGGGTAGGACCTCTACTTCTAGGGACCTCTACTTTAGGAAGAGCATCGGAATGTGGTAGCTCAGTAGGGCCCTCATTAAACAAAGTGGGTAGAATATCCACATGGACACTCTTTGGGAGGGTAGGGTCTACATAAGATGTGAATGGCGAATCTACTACCCCTCCTTCCTCATTTACTTCGCTTGTCGCATGTTCAGAGCGTGTAGCTCTACTAAAGGTCTCTATTAGACGACTAAACATGCTAGATCCGGGTTGTGGGGCCCACATTGGCATGTTTTGGCTTGTCTCCTCAGGGTTCTTGGTAGGGTGTCCTTCCATGGCTTCTGAGTCAGAGGACGAGTCACTATCCACTATTCGTGGATCTTGGGTTGCACTCCCTTGGGTTCCAGCCGAAGGCCAAGATGCCAACGTGGAGGGATGGTGTGAGCCTGCGTAGACTGAAACGCTTTCTAGTGGTTCAGGCTCTAGCACCCGACCAGAACGTAGATGCATGTGACGTGGGTACCCTACGTGCGTTGGTAACTACCCTTGAAGCCCACACAAGTGGTTTCTTGGGTATTTTGCACCTCGTTTTTACTTGTTTTTAGATTGTTTTTAACTCGTTTTTGACCCCCTTACTTACGGTCGAACTTGGACTAGGGCGTGTGATAGCTCGAAACGAGCGTATCGTTTAAAGGGTCCTAGTGTGCTTTACAGCACCGTGTTCGCCTATCTAGAGCTCCTGTAGTCCTCAAAATAGTCCGTTTCCTTTGGGGGGAAGGGGCAAAAGCCTATTTGCTTATGGAGGAAAGGGTGAGGGCTTTATCCCACATGCTCACTTTACTCCTTGGGGAGTGGGCTACATATAGGGCACGACTTCCCATAAGCTCTCACTTGAGAGAAAGCTATGGAGGCTCACTCTCCTATATATATATATCAAAAGACCGAGACCGAGACCGGGGCCGGGGCCGGGGCCGGGGGTCGTGGGTCGTGGGTCAATTGGGGTTCTTTCTTTTCAAATTTTTTTTTTCTCCAATTAGAAAATCTTTCCTCTCCACATGTTCGGTTCTTTCTTTGAAATTAAAATTTAATTTTCTTTTTTCTTTTTTATAATTTTTTTATTTTTTATTTTCTGTTTTTTTTTGTGAGATAAGTTTTCTAGGGTTTCCTTATGGGTTCAGCCTTGGCCGCGGCGCAGTTCGCACACACAGCACAGATCTGGGGATTCAGAAATCCCTCTCACGCACAGAAACCAATAACAGAACGCACGCCCACACGCGGAGCGGAAATATAACAAAAGAAACAGAAATGCAGAAGACAAATTGCAGAAACAGATTGCAAAACACAGAAACACCTCAACAACAAACACACAGTCGCTTTCTTACAGTGTAGATTAAACTTCACGCAGCAGCCGAGCTGCAAACTGGAGCTTGGTGCAGGGCAACTCCCCGGCAGCGGCGCCAAAAATGTGCGCTTTTGCCACACAGGTCGTAGCTGGGGACTTGCCGGACACCGCATGCGAGCCACGAATGGCTGCAAGCATACAACCAGGGAAGGAAGCTCAAACAGAATGCTAAAGGGTGTGTCACTCACCGCTCAACCGCTGCCTTGAAGGATTCCCGCGTCGCAGCCGTGAAGGAGGAGCCGCCGTCGCCGCTCTACCGCCTCTCCGCCGCCGTGCCGCTACACAGTGCTCGATCGCTCTCTCACTCTCTCTCTCTCTCTCTCACGCAGGAGAAGGAAACCAAAGAGATAAGGCAAGAGCACTCTTGTATTCACAACACATGAGAATGAGGATTTTAGGGTTACATTTGACTCTTATAGGTGACTTGGCCGTTCACACTTGGGCGCCCATACATGGCCGGCCGACCCTAACCCTTATCCTACTGATATCCAAGGTGCGCCTCTCATCGGCGATCACCCAATCCCTTTATCCTTAACATATGGTGCCGACAAGCCCGGCCCATGACTCAGAATATTTAAATTAATGACGTAAAACATAGTGCGTCCGCCATGGGTTAACAGATTTACTCGTATATACTGCCAATAAAGAGCTGCAGTTATACCCTCCGTATATACGAGTAGTCATGGTTCTTGGAACTATAAGATAAATACCATCATGTCTAGGCCTCAAGCAAGTCAAGGATTCCATACAATTGCGGTACTTCCATCTGAAGACCCAATTATCAATTTACGAATTTCAATTTGAATATCAAATTATACGAATTTTATCACACAATTACAACCTTTTAGTGTTTCTTGATAAATTTTTGACATATTTGGCTTCTTGGTTGATCCTCATTAGCCAAATAGTTCTGATACCAACTATAAGATCCCTGTCCCCACCGCGTCATAGTTTCAGGGGTACTAGCAGCGGAAGTAGTACTTCTTGCATGGGGTAGGGTCCCACACTCAGGGCCTCGCCCACGGATATCCAGACAAGAGACTAATCCGTTGGTTTTTCCAAAACCGAACCCGAAAAAACTTCCTTTGCTCGGAAAGCACGGGCGATTCCACCAGGATAACTTTTCCCTAACGTAGTCAAAAGCCTTAACTAACTGAATTGATCTGACCGAACTCGTAAGTTCCATAGTCAGATCAAGGGACGAATTGCACTTGGATCATAGAGACCAATGCTTTTTTCCTCATCGAGAGGCACAGCCGTTGATTCTTTTTCCATAGAATAATTTTTGTCTGGGATTTACTTCATCTATCGAACTAAACAGAAATTGAGTCTCGATTTACGGATCCATCAGTCCAGCCTAACCCCATCCAGCCCCATGGGTTAGCCAACCGCCCAACCAGTGTAGTGATGGGATCCAATTAGGAATTTGGTTAGGTTTTGTCCCGGGTACCAGGGAAAAGAGTTTCCAGGCCCTCTAGCCGGATGTTCATGCAAACATAAAACTAGACACACCACTTACACACCCAATATGAAATTGCCTTTTTCTCAGCATCAGCTATCTTTAAAACAATCCTTTAATGAAACCATTGTGTCACTAATCACAATCCTCAAAATCTCTGGTTGAATCCTTATTTCCAATCATTCCTTCATCGGTGTACTTATGGCATCATTGGCAACCAGAACACTCACCACCTGTTCACTCAGGGCTCTTTTCCATAGTTCCTAGCTCATAGTACCCGGCAATATAATCACTTATAAAAATCAAGATGGAATCTTCGTTTTGAGGATCAGCAAGATCAACTAATAGATCTATATAAAAAACCCATGGACTCATCCATTGAGGACTAGCAAAAGGTCAATCAACCAGATCCATGCCCGGTTTCAGAAAACAACTCTTACTCCTTGTTCTAAATATCTTCCTCGACGCACGTGTGGGTATCTTCGGCGACCCAGAGCCCGAGCACCGTATGGTCAGCACCCTCTAGGATCCTTCGCAGGTCACCTAGCGCTTCACTCATAGGCCGCTTCCTTGGTCCCTCATCCACCGTACCGGAAGCTCACCATTTAAATCGAACCGAGGCTGGTCAAGACCTCGGCCAACCTTGCTACGCGAGACGTCCTCCGTTGACTCTCCGTCGGCTGTTGCAACTTTATCAGGTGGGTCTCCACACTACCACATTCCTAAGACAATCAAAATGCTTCCCCAACATTCTTGACATAAAACAGTCATTTACAAACAGTTCACAAATACAGTTTCTATAATGAACTCACGTCTTTCCAGATTGTTCCACATCAATCTATATTACTTAACCCAATTCCAAATTATATGTATATCCATTCTTGACCAGATACATCATTTTCCATCCCATCACATCAGATTCATTCACTTCACATAACATCCATTCCTATCTTTCTTAATTTACATTACGACTCATCACATCCATTCCTATCTTTCTTAATTTACATTACGACTCATCACATCCATTTCTCATTACATCTCATTCGTTCACATCTTATATTATTCATTCACATTCTGATTCACATGACATCTCATCTCATCCATTCGCTCATATCGACTTTATATCCATTCACATACATATTCGCATTCATTATTCCTTATACACATCCACATTCGTACATCCACTTTCACATCTACATCCATACATCCATTTTCACATCCACATTCATACATCCATATCCACATCCACATTCATACATCCACATCCACATCCACATCCACATCCATACATCCACATCCATATCTACATCCTTACATCCATTTTCACATCCACATTCATACATCCACATCCACATCCACATTCATACATTCATATCCACATCCATACATCCACATTCATATCTACATCCATACATCCACATCCACATCCACATCCAAACATCCACATCCATATCTACATCCATACATCCACATTCACAACTACATCCATACATCCATTTTCACATTCACATTCACATTCATACATCCACATCCATACATCCACATTCACATTCACATCCATACATCTATATCATACATTCACATCCGTATTCACATTCATACATCCACATTCACATTCATACATCCATTTTCACATCTTCATCCATACATCCGGCCGCATCTACATCAATGCATCCACATCCACATCCACTTTCACATCCATATATCTATATCATACATTCGCATCCGTGTTCACATTCATACATCCACATACACATCCATACATCTATATTATACATTCACATCCGCGTTCACATTCATGCATCCACATCCATACATCCACATCCACATTCCACATTCATATATCTCCATCTATTCCTCGTTCATTTTCATATATCTGATTCATTTCACATCCTCATATCTATTTATAGAATACAAGAGAATTCTTATTTTTGATATAAGATTTCTTTACGCATCTATTTATGCATAAATTCCATTTTAAGGAGAATAACACTTTCGAAATAAAAATCAATCTTTTATGCATCTTCCTATGCATAAACTCATTTTAAATAAGAATGACACTTTTGGATTAAAATAAATTCTTTATGCATCTTTCCATGCATAAATCCAATTTAGTAGGAATTACACTTTTAGAATAAAAGAATTTCTCTTATGCATCTAATTTATGCATAAAATCCATTTATGATGAAAATCACACTTTTAATATATAAAAAATATCTTCTATGCACCCATTTATGCATAAAAATCATTTATGACAAACATCACACTTTCAATATTAAAAAAATATCTTCTATGCATATGTTTATGCATAAAAATCTTTTATGATGAAAATCACACTTTTAATATAAAAAATATCTTCTATGCATATGTTTATGCATAAAAAATCTTTTTTGACGAAAATCACACTTTTAATATAAAAAAATATCTTCTATGCATATGTTTATGCATAAAAATCTTTTTTGACGAAAATCACACTTTTAATATAAAAAATATCTTCTATGCATATGTTTATGCATAAAAATCTTTTATGATGAAAATCACACTTTTAATATTGAAAAATATCTTCTATGCATATGTTTATGCATAAAAATCTTTTATGATGAAAATCACACTTTTAATATAAAAAAATATCTTCTATGCATATGTTTATGCATAAAAATCATTTATGATAAAAATCACGCTTTTATAATAAAAAAATAATCTTTTATGCATACTTTTATGCCTAAAAATCAAATATGATAAAAGTAACACTTTTATAATAATAAAAAATAATATTTTATGCATACTTTTATGCATAAAAATCAAATATGATAAAAGTAACACTTTTATAATAAAAATAATAATCTTTTATGCATAAAAATCAAATATGATAAAAGTAACACTTTTATAATAAAAAAATCTCTTATGCATACAATTATGCATAAAAATCAATAATAATGAAAGTAATACTTTTATAATAAAACTAAATTTCTTTTATACAAATAGTCAAAATGCATCTTCTATGCATGAATATGACACTTTAGAATATAGAAATCATAAGGATTACTCTTTTGGAATAATGAAAGATAATACTTATTTCTAAATTTTTAAAAATTAAGACTCTGTATTGACCATACAGAGGATTGAATCAATTAACAATTAAAAATAAGCATCCTATACCCTAGGATTGATGCTTTTGGATCGGTTAAGTGGGACCCAAATGTTCACAAAGATAGATCTCAAATTCGGGTACTACCAGATCAGAATCAAGGAACAAGACATCCCAAGAGAGCATTCAATACTCACTATGGGCATTATGAGTTCACAGTCATGCCATTTGGATTGACTAATGCCCCGGCGATGTTTAATTGTCTTATGCAGGATATTCTCAGAGAATACTTGGATGATTTTGTTCTTGTCTTCTTTGATGATATCTTGGTATACTCAAAGAATGCTAGAAATCCTAAGGAAACACCAACTCAAGTGTTCTTTTTCTATTGACCAAATGGAATACTTGGGATTCATAGTGTTAAAAGATGGGATTTCTCTCTTGACCCCGCAAAGATCCAAGCAGCCGTAGATTGGCCAGAACCCAAGATGGTAAAGGAAGTCAAAGGGTTCCTAGGATTAACCGGATGGTATAGGATCTTTATACCCAGGTATGCTCAGATAACATCCCCTTTAACTAACCTTCTCAAGAAGAGTACCCTATTTCAGTGGACTGCAATGTATCAGAGTGCCTTTGATAAGCTGAAGACAGCCTTAGTAATAAACCGTGTCCTTAAATTGCCAGATTTTACCAAACCTTTTGAGGTAGTTACTGATGCCAGTGGGTTTTGCCTTAGGCGGTGCTCTTGTGCACGAAGGTCATGCATTGGCCTATGAATCCAGAAAACTCAGAACACATGAGAGAAATTATGTCGTCCATGACTTTTTTAATTTAAAGAGGAATTTTAGATAGATTTAAGTTATGAGATAAAAGAGGCATTTCCATGACATTTGGATTGCACTCATTAAATGAGAAAAAGAGGAATTTCAAGCTTATTCAAAAATAGATATTGGTATTTAGTTAAAAGAAAATTTTTATGATATTTAAGAAAAGAAAGATTTGAATTAATTTTAGGTGTCAAAAGATGAATTTTCACCATAATTCTACCTAGGGAATTAAGGTTGAGAAATTAAATGGTAGAAATAATATCTTTAGATATTTTATGTGGCTAAATCACTAAATTGGTATTTACCCAAAAGTAGATGTTTATCTGAAGAAAATCCTTGTTAAGAACTAAACGGAATGATTAGACTACGAGAGGGATGGACAATAACCTACTTGTCCATCTCTTGATCTGAATCAAGTAAAAACTTTGTGACCAATTCTAGTTCCTAAATACAAAGAATAGACCACCGTTGAATTAAACTAGTTTTCCTTTGACCGAGATCACCAAGAATCTACTTGGACAATCAGTCAAATGATGGGTAGATTACCCCGATGAGGGATCAAGGATTCTCATTATGAAATTGGGAAATTAAGGAAAAAGGGGTTTTTGTGTAAAAATCTCAAGCTGGGAATTTTACTTGCATAGAACCTCAGTTTTCATTTAAAGGACTGTTTTATGCCAGAATGCTAGAGGAAGCATTTGGCATGTGTTTTACTAAGAGGAGGTTTGTTTTGCAACAGCTGGCGGGGAGTTGTCGAGGGACGTCGCTCGTGGGGCAAAGCCGGCTGAGGTCTTGACAAGCCTCAGTACGGTTAAAATGGCGCACTTCCGGTGCGATGGGCGAGGACCAACGAAGCGGTCCCTGAGTGAAGTGCTAGGACACCTAAGGAGGATCCTAGAGGGTTCTGACCAAGTGATGCATAGGCTCGCAGTTGCTAGGACACCCATGCATGCGTCGAGGAAAAGATTCGGATGGACTAAAAGGAAAGATTTTTGTGAATCAAATTTTGATACTGGATCTCGTTGGTTGGCCAGCTGGTCGCAGTATGGATTGCCCAACTCCTTTTGGATCAAGGTTTTCAGGGCAGGGAAATCAGGGGTCAAGATTCCAGACTCCAGCCCCTTCCTTCCAGAGTAATCAGGGTTCTATCCGCCAAAATGAGGGAAATCCCAGAGGTAGACCCTCTATCCAACCTCCTGCAGTTTCAATCCAAAGTAATGCAAGACCTCCACCTTAGAATAGGGGAAGTCAAAGAGAGTTGTTCCCAAATCGGTCGTCCACTTCCAAAGCAGTAACGCTGGAAGTGATTGAAGAAGAAAAAGATGATGAAAAAGATCATACTCCACCTGCAAGATGAGGACATCTCGCATTTTTCAAGTGGGGTAGAATGTAAGATTCCTCCCCCAGGTCCTCATGATGTCCAATATCTTCCCCTGTAGTCAAATCCCTCTTCAGAAATATAAAAGATCTTGTTTCTATCAGTTTTGGCCTAGAGAGAGAAAATATTCTAGAGAGTGATAATTCAATTTTTAAATATTTTTGGATAGAAAAAAATCTCATCTTATTAAAATAAGTTCCCCTGAAATAGAAGTTCAAAAAGATTTTGAGAAGGTGCATTAGAAATTAAGTATAATCTGTTCAAGAGGCATTATCCTGGGGGGGTGAAGATTTTTTCAAAATTTTAAATTAAGGTTCCTATGGACCCATAAGATTCATCCAAATGTAGGGAGGAGATAAATGAAGTAATAAAAGGAAAATCCCCCAAAAATGAGTAAATACTCACATAAGATGAAGAGTTGACTAAGGACAAGGTTAATAGTTAAAAAAAGAGAGATATTTAGAAGTAATGATGCATTTTTGACACCTCTGCATGGGGGAATTCCCCTCATGAAGGAGGCACCTATTTCACATGCTTGAATGAGTTTTAAACTCCCAAATAATAAGATATTTTTATCTCTCCTCTCTCTTGTTTCAACTAGATCCAAAAAGTGAGCAAAATTGACCAAACTGAACCGAAAAATTCGAGAATCAGTTTGCTTGGTTAGAAGCTCAATTTTTCCTATAAATAGAAGCCTTCCCCTTTGTTGAAACTCAATAGTTTTTTTGCACTGTTACCCTGCCTCTCCCAAGTGCCATAAACAATGAATTTTACTCATAATTCATTAGTTTTTGACCTTCCCTCTTCCAAAAGATTGGTGGCCACTCTTGTTTCCAAACAAGAGTAGAACCCTCAAACCATCAAGCCAAAGGAAAGCTCTCAAATTATCAATGTAAATTGGAGATTCTTCTCTTTTCCATTTATTTTATGGTTTTTATGATTTTTTTAAAATGATTTTTGTCTTCTCTACATTACAAATGATGTTATGCCTCATTGCAAAAGGCATTCCCCTCTCTTCTCTAGTAAATCCAACCATTCTTTATCCTAGGTGAATGATTAATGAATAAAATCAAGATTTTCATAATGTTTCTCTTAAATAAGTACAAAAATGTTACTTTAGAATGATTTAAATACTCTTGATGCATTTCTAATTAATTTTAGAGACTTAAAATTGAAAAATGGTCAGCTATACAAAGGAGGTTATGGCAAAATTTTTTAAAAATTTGGAAATCAGTATTATCTTTCATTATTCCAAAAGAGTAATCCTTATGATTTCTATATTCTAAAGTGTCATATTCATGCATAGAAGATGCATTTTGATTATTTGTATAAAAAAAATTTAGTTTTATTATAAAAGTATTACTTTCATTATTATTGATTTTTATGCATAAAAGTATGCATAAAAGATTTTTTTTATTATAAAAGTGTTACTTTTATCATATTTGATTTTTATGCATAAAGGATTATTATTTCTATTATAAAAGTGTTACTTTTATCATATTTGATTTTTATGCATAAAAGTATGCATAAAAGATTATTTTTTTTATTATAAAAGTGTTACTTTTATCATATTTTATTTTTATGCATAAAAGTATGCATAAAAGATTAGTTTTTTATTATAAAAGTGTGATTTTCATCATAAATGATTTTTATGCATAAACATATGCATAGAAGATATTTTTTTATATTAAAAGTGTGATTTTCATCATAAACGATTTTTATGCATAAACATATGCATAGAAGATATTTTTTAATATTAAAAGTGTGATTTTCATCATAAAAGATTTTTTATGCATAAACATATGTATAGAAGATATTTTTTATATTAAAAGTGTGATTTTTGTCATAAAAGATTTTTATGCATAAACATATATATAGAAGATATTTTTTTATATTAAAAGTGTGATTTTCATTATAAAAGATTTTTATGCATAAACATATGCATAGAAGATATTTTTTATATTAAAAATGTGATTTTCATCATAAAAGATTTTTATGCATAAACATATGCATAGAGGATATTTTTTTAATATTAAAAGTGTGATTTTTATCATAAATGATTTTTATGCATAAATGGGTGCATAGAAGATATTTTTTATATATTAAAAGTGTGATTTTCATCATAAATGGATTTTATGCATAAATTAGATGCATAAGAGAAATTCTTTTATTCTAAAAGTGTAATTCCTACTAAATTGGATTTATGCATGGAAAGATGCTTAAAGAATTTATTTTAATCCAAAAGTGTCATTCTTATTTAAAATGAATTTATGCATAGGAAGATGCATAAAAGATTGATTTTTATTTCGAAAGTGTTATTCTCCTTAAAATGGAATTGATGCATAAATAGATGCGTAAAGAAATCTTATATAAAAAATAAGAATTCTCTTGTATTCTATAAATAGATATGAGGATGTGAAATGAATCAGATAGATGAAAATGAACGAGGAATAGATGGAGATGTATGAATGTGGAATGTGGATGTGGATGTATGGATGTGGATGCATGAATGTGAACGCGGATGTGAATGTATGATATAGATGTATGGATGTGAATGTGGATGTATGAATGTGAACACGGATGTGAATGTATGATATAGATGTATAGATGTGAAAGTGGATGTGGATGTGGATGTATTGATGTAGATGCGGATGTGGATGGATGAATGAAGATGTGAAAATGGATGTATGAATGTGAATGTGGATGTGGATGTGGATGTATGGATGTGGATGTGGATGTGGATGTATGGATGTGGATGTATGAATGTGAATACGGATGTGAATGTATGATATAGATGTATGGATGTGAATGTGGATGTGGATGTGATGTATGGATGTGGATGTGAATGTGAAAATGGATGTATGGATGTAATTGTGAATGTGGATGTATGGATGTAGATATGGATGTGAATGTGGATGTGGATGTGGATGTATGGATGTAAATGTGAATGTGGATGTGGATGTATGGATGTAGATATGAATGTGGATGTATGGATGTAGATATGGATGTGGATATGAATGTGGATGTGGATGTGGATGTGGATGTATGAATGTGGATGTGAAAATGGATGTAAGGATGTAGATATGGATGTGGATGTATGGATGTGGATGTGGATGTGGATGTGGATGTGGATATGGATGTATGAATGTGGATGTGAAAATGGATGTATGGATGTAGATGTGAATGTGGATGTACGAATGTGGATGTGTATATGGAATAATGAATGCAAATATGTATGTGAATGGATATAAAGTCGATATGAGCGAATGGATGAGATGAGATGTCATGTGAATCAGAATGTGAATGAATAATATAAGATGTGAACGAATGAGATGTAATGAGAAATGGATGTGATGAGTCGTAATGTAAATTAAGAAAGATAGGAATGGATGTGATGAGTCGTAATGTAAATTAAGAAAGAAAGGAATGGATGCTATGTGAAGTGAATGAATCTGATGTGATGGGATGGAAAATGATGTATTTGGTCAAGAATGGATATACATATAATTTGGAATTGGGTTAAGTATTATGGATTGATGTGGAACAATCTGGAAAGACGTGAGTTCATTATAGAAACTGTATTTGTGAACTGTTTGTAAATGACTGTTTTATGTCAAGAATGTTGGGGAAGCATTTTGACTGTCTTAAGAATGTGGTAGTGTGGAGACCGACCTGATAAAGTTGCAACAGTTGACTGAGAGTCAACGGAGGACGTCTCCCGTAGCAAGGTTGGCCGAGGTCTTGACCAGCCTCGGTTTTGAATGGTGAGCTTCCGGTATGATGGATGAGGGACCAAGGAAGCGGCCTATGAGTGAAGCGCTAGGTGACCTGCGAAGGATCCTAGAGGGTGCTGACCATACGGTGCTCGGGCTCTGGATCGCCAAAGATACCCACACGTGCGTCGAGGAAGATAATTAGAACAAGGAGTAAGAGTTGTTTTCTGAAACTGGGCATGGATCTGGTTGATTGACCTTTTGCTGGTCCTCAATGGATGAGTCCATGGGTTTTTTATATAGATCTGTTGGTTGATCTTGCTGATCCTCAAAACAAAGATTCTATCTTGATTTTTATAAGTGATTATATTACCGGGTACTATGAGCTAGGAACTATGGAAAAGACCCCTCAGTGAACAGGTGGTGAGCGTTCTTCTTGCCAATGATGCCATAAGTACACCGATGAAGGAATGATTGGAAATAAGGATTCAACTAGAGATTTTGAGGATTGTGATTAGTGACACAATGGTTTCATTAAAGGATTGTTTTAAAGATACCTGATGCTGAGAAAAAGGCAATTTCATATTGGGTGTGTAAGTGGTGTGACTAGTTTTATGTTTGCATGAACATCTGGCTAGAGGGCCTGGGAACTCTTTTCCTTGGTACCCAGGACAAAACCTAACCAAATTCCTAATTGGATCCCATCACTACAGTGGTTGGGCGGTTGGCTAACCCATGGGGCTGGATGGGGTTAGGCTGGACTGATGGATCCGTAAATCGAGACTCAATTTCTATTTAGTTTGATAGATGAAGTAAATCCCGGACAAAAATTGTTCTATGGAAAAAGAATCAACGGCTGTGCCTCTCGACAATGAGGAAAAAAGCGTTGGTCTCTATGATCCAAGTGCAATTTGTCCCTTGATCTGACTATGAAACTTACGAGTTCAGTCAGATCAATTCAGTTAGTTAAGGCTTTTGACTACGTTGGGGAAAAGTTATCCTAGTGGAATCGCCCGTGCTTTTCGGGCAAAGGAAGTTTTTCCGGGTTCGGTTTTGGAAAAACCGACGGATTAGTCTCTTGTCCGGATATCCGTGGTGGGCGAGGCCCTGAGTGTGGGACCCTCCCCACGCAAGAAGTACTACTTCTGTTGCTAGTATCCCTGAAACTGTTACGCGGTGGGGACAGGGATCTTACAGTTGGTATCAGAGCTATTTGGCTAATGAGGATCAACCAAGAAGCCAAATATGTCAAAAATTTATCAAGAAGCACTAAAAGGTTGTAATTGTGTGATAAAATTCATACAATTTGATATTCAAATTGAAATTCGTAAATTGATAATTGGGTCTTCAGATGGAAGTACCGCAATTGTATGGAATCCCTGACTTGCTTGAGACCTAGACATGATGGTATTTACCTTATAGTTCCAAGAACCATGACTACTCGTATATACCGAGGGTATAACTGCAGCTCTTTATTGGCAGTATATACGAGTAAATCTAAGACTTGAAATTATAAGCATTAATGCTATCTAGATATTGAATTCGAATGTGGTTGATATGATTTTTAAATTCTGGTTGAGAACTGATGAGTTGATTTGGATTCTGATTGAAAAATGATGATCCCTGAAATTTGGTTGAAATGTAATAAGCTGAGCGAAACTGCAATGAGGATGAATGGGACGAGTCCATGTGATGATGTTCTTAACTGGAATGACGTTAATGACTTCAGCCAATCACTATGAGATTAGTGGATTGTGCTGGCAAATTATTACTATTAACTTTTGATCGGTGAATCAAGTTAAGGGTTGATAAATTAAAAATCTTAAATTTTTTTTAAAACCCCCATGGAGGACTATTCAAATGGAAAAATTTAGTCTGATGGTGTTAAAGATATGAATGAGATATTGTGAATGAATTGTTATTTGATAATGCGTTCTATATGAGTATCTTTACCCCATGATTATGTGGGGAGCCGACCTATTTAAAGTGTTGAAAATACAAGTGAATAGGGTGTGTGCGGGAACAAGCCCTTGGTTAGAGGCTGTAAAAGAGGATGGGTAAATGTAAAAGAACCTGTGAAAAGGTGAGAAGAATCTATTGGGAGAGAATAAAGGGTAGCATGAGAAGATTTAGGAAGTGTGGAGATATTCTGGGAAGTGTGGAGATATACTGGGAGTTATTCTGGGAAAAGTGAAGAGGTGGAGAGAATCAGGGAAAAGAGGTGGAGTGAATCATGGAGAAATCAGTGGGATTTGATGCTTGATGTAAACTCTATAAATTGAGGCATAGCCCTAATGAGAATTTGCTGGTTTTTGAGTATCCATGCCTACATTAATCTATTTGCTAATTACCCACTAATTACGTCTTAATTATTTGCTAATCACTTTGTTAATGATGTTGATTCTAGTGTTTGATCCACCATAGCTCATCACAATGCTCAAATTTCAACATGGTATCAGAGCCATGCCTAGAATCCATCAGATTTATGAGCCCATTATCTAATTAATTAGGATTAGTAGATAATTAGAAATTAATCAAAATTTTAGTTATTTTTCACTTCACCCCTTCACCCCCAGCCAGTGGAGGATCTCATTCATCTTGCACACTCACATTTAGCTTAAACCCTTCTAGCATATTGTAGCCAACCCACTTGCCTTCAAGCCCATCAAAACGACGCAGCAAACCGCCAAGCAACAAGGAGAAATCGATGATTTCGCTGGTGCCTTTTTTTCTAAGTGAAATTGACATTACTACTTGCACAGATCAAAGGTCTCTAATTCCTCCTAGCCCAAGGTGTTTTCAAGCATGCTCTACAAGCTGGTGAAGATAGAATTCAGTTTCATCAAGTCTACAGTGAGATCCAAGCTCTTCATAAAATCTGTAGGTGACTTTGGTAAAACAGAGATTAAGCTTTCAATATTTGGTCAAATCTTGTGTTTCTTAGCTTAATCCTCTACTAGACTCATTGCTATTGATGCCTTTGAAAGCATTTGAGCTCATTTGAAGTCTAAGGCACCAGATCTGGACTCCCCGTATACTCTGTTTTCTACACACAAAACAGAGCATTAATTTGCTAATCAGTGATTAATCAGTGCTAATCACTGTATTTTGGTACAAATGAGGGTTCAAATCAACCATTACGTATCTGATATAGATCTCTATAACTTCAGATTGCAATTCGGAGTTGGTTTGATACTCCAACCATTCCGTACAAATTGGTTACCCTTGATTTAATGTAATTTCTGGTGATTTTATGCTGATAAATTTGTTGTAATCATCTCTTAAACACCAGATTGAGTTGTAAAGGGTAGACACTGTCCTTGAATCTTGAAATTGGATCAAGCGAGGTAAGACCCCCTTCACATCACCATGAGTACAGCACAGGAAATAGCCAAATTTAATGGGGAGCAGTTTTATACTTGGTAGACAAAAACCATGTATTTGCTCATGAGGAAAAATTTGTGGGGATTAGTTGAGAGAAGAGATGAATGCCCAGAGAGAGGAGAAAATGAGTGGAAGAGTAGGAATGAAAAAGCATTGGGACTTATTGCACTCAGTTTAAATGATGAAATCATTCATCACATCACAGGGATACAATGGGCAAAAGATGCATGGGATGAACTCAATAAATTATTTGGTACACAAGCAAAAAATTCAAAGATAAATCTGTTAATGCAATTCTACAAATTGGACATGAAGGAAAGTGAACCTTTAATCACACACTTGAACAAATATAAAAGCATTAAGCACAGCTATTGGCAAAAAGGTCGAAGATGATGAGGCACTAGCAGTGCTTCTGAAGAGTGTGGACAAAGGTGATTATGAAAACATTGTAGCAACACTAAAGAATGTACCTGAATTGAAGCTACACGAGATAGAAGCAGCTCTACTAGAGCAAGAGAGCAGAGGCAAAGAGAAGAAATGGCTCGACTCAATAGTAGGAGAAGAAAAAGCATTCTTCACCCGAGAAGGATTCTCTCGAGTTCGAGGACGAGGACGAGGATTCTCTCGAGGACGAGGACGAGGAAGAGGCAGAGTAGGAGGAAGGACCTTCACTTGCCACAAATGTGGAAAGCCAGGACACATGGCGAGAGACTGCTATAGCAAACCCAGTGGAACGACATCGGCAAACTTCATGGAGGCTCCAAAGGAAGTGGAGTCGGATCATCTTTTCTGAGAGAGAGAGAGAGAGAGACCCCACAACCCAATGTAACCTGCCCCAACAACGTAAAACCACCTCTGAGCCACCGATGATGTAGGCCACGTGGTAGATAGATGTATGTGTGAGCACTTTAGTCAAGGTCGCGGGCACTTATAGTAGCCTTGGACACATAGAGAGAGAGAGTGTCAAGGACTATGGAGTTTAGGGACTTGAGACACTGGTCGCGGGCTATCAAGTAAGAGGGAAACTTGGTATAGGGCCCAGGTGTGCTAGGATTATTCACTTGAGGGGAGGTGTTGAAAATACAAGTGAATAGGGTGTGTGCGGGAACAAGCCCTTGGTTAGAGGCTGTAAAAGAGGATGAGTAAATGTGAAAGAACCTGTGAAAAGGTGAGAAGAATCTACTGGAAGAGAATAAAGGGTAGCATGAGAAGATTTAGGAAGTGTGGAGATATTCTGGGAAGTGTGGAGATATACTGGGAGATATTCTGGGAAAAGTGAAGAGGTGGAGAGAATCAGGGAAAAGAGGTGGAGTGAATCATGGAGAAATCAGTGGGATTTGATGCTTGATGTAAACTCTATAAATTGAGGCATAGCCCTAATAGGAATTTGCTGGTTTTTGAGTATCCATGCCTACATTAATCTATTTGCTAATTACATGCCTACATTAATCTATTTGCTAATTACATCTTAATTATTTGCTAATCACTTTGTTAATGATGTTGATTCTAGTGTTTGATCCACCATAGCTCATCACAATGCTCAAATTTCAACATAAAGAACCCTAGAATTAGTTGAATAAAAAATCAGATTGAGTCATAAATAAAGAAACTTAATAAGAATTTTCGTATTGATAGGAACATGGATCGAGGTCATCGTGGTAGAAATGTTAACCCCCAACTCGATGAAGAAGAGCTCGACCTGGATTTGTAAAACTCTTCATAGTTCGCACCCTGGACCTTTCAAGGGTGAAGGTAAAAACTTGGGCGAGGATGTGGAGAAGTGGATCGAATCAATGGAAGAATACTTGGATGTCACCGGGTACAATGAGAAGAGCAAAATGGCTCTTGCAAGGCTGAAGATAGTGGAGATAGCTAGAGTGGCATGGAGAAACCACTGCGAGACAAACCGTCTTGACTGAAATACCCAAACCTGGACCGATCTCAAGGCTTACCTCAGAAAGAGGTTTTGTCCCCCAGGCTTTCTTGAAACTAAGATGAATGAGTTCTTGGAACTAAAGCAGAAAAACCAGACAATTGAAGAGTACCATCAGGCTTTTGCCCTTCTCCTTAAATATTCCCCTCAATTGGATGAAGAGCAGCTGATGGCCAGGTTCTTTTGGGGAATGAACGAGCCATTAGATACTTTAGTCAAGAATGCCAAACCTATTTCCATGGCCGAAGCAGTTCGGATGGCGAAGGATTTCGCCAAAACTTTTGATGTCAAAGTCCTGTCAAAGCCAGCACCATCACTTTTCAAAAGGTTTTTATTCCCAGAAGGTGATTCCAACCTTCCTCCGCCTAAGAGATATCAAGGTCAAACCCAGGATATGGAAAGTTCCAGAATGGAAGAAATGTCCTTTTCCCGAAACTCAAGTCCGTGGATTTCAACTTCAGAAGAGAGTGAAATGCTATAACTATCAAGGATTTGGACATCGCAGTATGGATTGCCCAACTCCTTTTGGATCAAGGTTTTCAAGGCAGGGAAATCAGGGGTCAAGATTCCAGACTCCAGCCCCTTCCTTCCAGAGTAATCAGGGTTCTATCCGCCAAAATCAGGGAAATCCCAGAGGTAGACCCTCTATCCAACCTCCTGCAGTTTCAATCCAAAGTAATGCAAGACCTCCACCTCAGAATAGGGGGAGTCAAAGAGAGTTGTTCCCAAATCGGCCGTCCGCTTCCAAAGCAGTAACGCTGGAAGTGATTGAAGAAGAAAAAGATGATGAAAAAGATCATACTCCACCTGCGAGATGAGGACATCTCGAGTTTTTCAAGTGGGGTAGAATGTAAGATTCCTCCCCCAGGTCCTCATGATGTCCAATATCTTCCCTTGTAGTCAAATCCCTCTTCAAAAATATAAAAGATCTTGTTTCTATCAGTTTTGGCCTAGAGAGAGAAAATCTTCTAGAGAGTGGTAATTCAATTTTTAAATATTTTTGGATAGAAAAAAATCTCATCTTATTAAAATAAGTTCCCCTGAAACAGAAGTTCAAAAAGATTTTCAGAAGGTGCATTAGAAATTAATCTGTTCAAGAGGCATTATCCTGGGGGGTGAAGATTTTTTCAAAATTTTAAATTAAGGTTCCTATGGACCAATAAGATTCATCCAAATGTAGGGAGGAGATAAATGAAGTAATAAAAGAAAAATCTCCCAAAAATGAGTAAATACTCACATAAGATGAAGAGTTGACTAAGGACAAGGTTAATAGTTAAAAAAAGAGAGATATTTAGAAGTAATGATGCATTTTTGACACCTCTGCATGGGGGAATTCCCCTCATGAAGGAGGCGCCTATTTCACATGCTTGAATGAGTTTTAAACTCCCAAATAATAAGATATTTTTATCTCTCCTCTCTCTTGCTTCAACTGGATCCAAAAAGTGAGCAAAATTGACCAAACTGAACCGAAAAATTCGAGAATTAGTTTGCTTGGTTAGAAGCTCACTTTTTCCTATAAATAGAACCCTTCCCTTTGTTGAAACTCAATAGTGGTTGAACTGTTACCCTGCCTCTCCCAAGTGCCATAAACAATGAATTTTACTCATAATTCATTAGTTTTTGACCTTCCCTCTTCCAAAAGATTGGTGGCCACTCTTGTTTCCAAACAAGAGTAGAACCCTCAAACCATCAAGCCAAAGGAAAGCTCTCAAATTATCAATGTAAATTGGAGATTCTTCTCTTTTTCGTTTATTTTATGGTTTTTATGATTTTTTTAAAATGATTTTTGTCTTCTGTACATTACAAATAATGTTATGCCTCATTGCAAAAGGCATTCCCCTCTCTTCTCTAGTAAATCCAACCATTCTTTATCCTAGGTGAATGATTAATGAATAAAATCAAGATTTTCATAATGTTTCTCTTAAATAAGTACAAAAATGTTACTTTAGAATGATTTAAATACTCTTGATGCATTTCTAATTAATTTTAGAGACTTAAAATTGAAAAATGGTCAGCCATACAAAGGAGGTTATGGCAAAATTTTTTAAAAATTTGGAAATCAGTATTATCTTTCATTATTCCAAAAGAGTAATCCTTATGATTTCTATATTCTAAAGTGTCATATTCATGCATAGAAGATGCATTTTGATTATTTGTATAAAAGAAATTTAGTTTTATTATAAAAGTATTACTTTCATTATTATTGATTTTTATGCATAAAAGTATGCATAAAAGATTTTTTTATTATAAAAGTGTTACTTTTATCATATTTGATTTTTATGCATAAAAGATTATTATTATTTATTATAAAAGTGTTACTTATATCATATTTAATTTTTATGCATAAAAGTATGCATAAAAGATTTTTTTTTAAATTATAAAAGTGTTACTTTTATCATATTTGATTTTTATGCATAAAAGATTATTTGTTTTATTATAAATGTGTTACTTTTATCATATTTGATTTTTATGCATAAAAGTATGCATAAAAGATTTTTTTTTAATTATAAAAGTGTTACTTTTATCATATTTGATTTTTATGCATAAAAGTATGCATAAAAGATTATTATTTTTATTATAAAAGTATTACTTTTATCATATTTGATTTTCATGCATAAAAGAATTTTTTTTAATTATAAAAGTGTGATTTTCATCATGAATGATTTTTATGCATAAACATATGCATAGAAGATATTTTTTATATTAAAAGTGTGATTTTCATCTCATAAAAGATTTTTATGCATAAACATATGCATAGAAGATATTTTTTTATATCAAAAGTGTGATTTTCATCATAAAAGATTTTTATGCATAAACATATGCATAGAAGATATTTTTTATATTAAAAGTGTGATTTTCATCATAAAAGATTTTTATGCATAAACATATGCATAGAAGATATTTTTTTATATTAAAAGTGTGATTTTAATCATAAAAGATTTTTATGCATAAACATATGCATAGAAGATAATTTTTATATTAAAAGTGTGATTTTCATCATAAAAGTTTTTTATGCATAAACATATGTATAGAAGATATTTTTTTATATTAAAAGTGTGATTTTTGTCATAAATGATTTTTATGCATAAATGGGTGCATAGAAGATATTTTATATATATTAAAAGTGTGATTTTCATCATAAATGGATTTTATGCATAAATTAGATGCATAAGAGAAATTCTTTTATTCTAAAAGTGTAATTCCTACTAAATTGGATTTATGCATGGAAAGATGCATAAAGAATTTATTTTAATCCAAAAGTGTCATTCTTATTTAAAATGAATTTATGCATAGGAAGATGCATGAAAGATTGATTTTTATTTCGAAAGTGTTATTCTCCTTAAAATGGAATTCATGCATAAATAGATGCGTAAAGAAATATTATATCAAAAATAAGAATTCTTTAGTATTCTATAAATAGATATGAGGATGTGAAACTAATCAAATAGATGAAAATGAACGAGGAATAGATGGAGATGTATGAATGTGGAATGTGGAATGTGGATGTGGATGTATGGATGTGGATGCATGAATGTGAACGCGGATGCATGAATGTGAACGCAGATGTGAATGTATGATATAGATGTATGGATGTGAATGTGGATGTATGGATGTGGATGTATGAATGTGAACGCGGATGTGAATGTATGATATAGATGTATGGATGTGAAAGTGGATGTGGATGTGGATGTATTGATGTAGATGCGGATGCGGATGTATGAATGAAGATGTGAAAATGGATGTATGAATGTGAATGTGGATGTGTGAATGTGAATGTGGATGTGGATGTGGATGTATGGATGTGGATGTATGAATGTGAATACGGATGTGAATGTATGATATAGATGTATAAATGTGAATGTGGATGTATGGATGTGAATGTGAATGTGAAAATGGATGTATGGATGTAGATGTGAATGTGGATGTATGGATGTAGATATGGATGTGGATGTATGGATGTAGATATGAATGTGGATGTATGGATGTGGATATGAATGTATGAATGTGGATGTGGATGTGGATGTGGATGTATGAATGTGGATGTTAAAATGGATGTAAGGATGTAGATATGGATGTGGATGTATGGATGTGGATGTTAAAATGGATGTAAGGATGTAGATATGGATGTGGATGTATGGATGTGGATGTATGAATGTGGATGTGGATGTGGATGTATGAATGTGGATGTGAAAATGGATGTATGGATGTAGATGTGAATGTGGATGTACGAATTTAGATGTGTATATGGAATAATGAATGCGAATATGTATGTGAATGGATATAAAGTCGATATGAGCGAATGGATGAGATGAGATGTCATGTGAATCAGAATGTGAATGAATAATATAAGATGTGAATGAATGAGATGTAATGAGAAATGGATGTGATGAGTCGTAATGTAAATTAAGAAAGATAGGAATGGATGTTATGTGAAGTGAATGAATCTGATGGGATGGGATGGAAAATGATGTATCTGGTCAAGAATGGATATACATATAATTTGAAATTGGGTTAAGTAATATGGATTGATGTGGAACAATCTGGAAAGACGTGAGTTCATTATAGAAACTCTATTTGTTTGTAAATGACTGTTTTATGTCAAGAATGCTGGGGAAGCATTTTGACTGCCTTAAGAATGTGGTCGTGGTGGAGACCTACCTGATAAAGTTGCAACAGCTGATGGAGAGTCAACGGAGGACGTCTCGCGTAGCAAGGTCGACCGAGGTCTTGACCAGCCTCGGTTCGATTTAAATGGTGAGCTTCCGGTACAATGGATGAGGGACCAAGGAAGCGGCCTATGAGTGAAGCGCTAGGTGACCTTTGAAGCATCCTAGAGGGTGCTGACCATACGGTGCTCGGGCTCTGGGTCGCCGAAGATACCCACACGTGCGTCGAGGAAGATATTTAGAACAAGGAGTAAGAGTTATGTTTTTGAAACCAGGCATGGATCTGGTTGATTGACCTTTTGCTGGTCCTCAACGGATGAGTCCATGGCTCTTTTATATAGATCTGTTGGTTGATCTTGCTGATCCTCAAAACAAAGATTCCATCTTGATTTTTATAAGTGATTATATTGCCGGGTACTATGAGCTAGGAACTATGGAAAAGACCCCTCAGTGAACAGGTGGTGAGCGTTCTTCTTGCCAATGATGCCATAAGTACACCGATGAAGGAATGATTGGAAATAAGGATTCAACCAGAGATTTTGAGGATTGTGATTAGTGACACAATGGTTTCAATAATTGATTGTTTTAAAGATAGCTGATGCTGAGAAAAAGGCAATTTCATATTGGGTGTGTAAGTGGTGTGACTAGTTTTATGTTTGCATGAACATCCGGCTAGAGGGCTTGGGAACTCTTTTCCCTGGTAGCCGGGACAAAACCTAACCAAATTTCTAATTGGATCCCATCACTACAGTGGTTGGACGGTTGGCTAACCCATGGGACTGGATGGGGTTAGGCTGGACTGATGGATCCGTAAATCGAGACTCAATTTCTGTTTAGTTCGATAGATGAAGTAAATCCCGGACAAAAATTGTTCTATGGAAAAAGAATCAACGGTTGTGCCTCTCGATGAGGAAAAAAGCGTTGGTCTCTATGATCCAAGTGCAATTTGTCCCTTGATCTGACTATGGAACTTACGAGTTCGGTCAGATCAGTTCTGTTAGTTAAGGCTTTTGACTACGTTAGGGAAAAGTTATCTTGGTGGAATCGCCCGTGCTTTCCGGGCAAAGGAAGTTTTTCCGGGTTCGGTTTTGGAAAAACCGATGGATTATTCTCTTGTCCAGATATCCGTGGGTGAGGCCCTGAGTGTGGAACCCTGCCCCACGCAAGAAGTACTACTTCCACTGCTAGTACCCCTGAAACTGTTGCGCGGTGGGGACAGGGATCTTACAATCATCACAGGGACTCGTCCCGTTCATCCTCATTGTGGTTTTTCTCGGCTTATTACATTTCAACTAAATTTTGAGGAATCATCATTTTTCAATCAGAATCCAAATCAACTCATCAGTTCTCAACCAGAATTTAAAAATCATATCAACCACATTCGAATTCATCATCTGGATAGCATTAATGCTTATAGTTCTAAGTCTTAGATTTACTCGTATATACTGTCAGTAAAGAGCTGCAGTTATATCCTCGGTATATACGGGTAGTCATGGTTCTTGGGACTATAAGGTAAATACCATCATGTCTAGGCCTCAAGCAAGTCAGGGATTCCATACAATTGCGGTACTTCCATCTGAAGACCCAATTACTAATTTACAAATTTCAATTTGAATATCAAATTGTATGAATTTTATCACACAATTACAACCTTTTAGTGCTTCTTGATAAATTTTTGACATATTTGGCTTCTTGGTTGATCCTCATTAGCCAATTTGCTCTGATACCAACTGTAAGATCCCTGACCCCATAGCGCAACGAATTCTGGGGTGCTAGCAGCGGAAGTAGCACTTCCTACGTGGGGCAGGGTCCCACACTCGGGGCCTCGCCCACGGATATCCGGACAAGAGACTAATCCATCGGTTTTTCCAAAATCGATCCTGGAAAAACTTCCTTTGCCTGAAAAGCACAGGCGATTCCACCAGGATAACTTTTCCCTAACGTAGTCAAAAGCCTTAACTAACCGAACTAATTTGACCGAGCTCGTAAGTTCCATAGTCAGATCAAGGGACAGATTGCACTTGGATCATAGAGACCAACGCTTTTTTCCTCATCGAGAGGCATAGCCATTGATTCTTTTTCCATAGAATAATTTTTTGTCTGGGATTTACTTCATCTATCGAACTAGACAGAAATTGAGTCTCGATTTACGAATCCATCAGTCCAGCCTAACCCCATCCAGTCCCATGGGTTAGCCAACCACCCAACCACTGTAGTGATGGGATCCAATTAGGAATTTGGTTAGGTTTTGTCCCAAGTACCAGGGAAAAGAGTTCCCAGGCCCCCTAGCCGGATGTTTATACAAACATAAAACTAGACACACCACTTACACACCCAATATGAAATTGCCTTTTTCACAGATTCAGTTATCTTTAAAACAATCATTTAATGAAACCATAGTATCACTGATCACAATCCTCCAAAATATCCGGTTGAATCTTACATTAGGACTTGTTTGGGGTCTTCTTGGGCCCTTTAATTTGCCCCAAGCCTAATGACAGTCATTAAGGAATGGTGCAATGGGAGAAGGCCATGTGGAGAAAAATGTTGGGTTTCCCTGCCCCTAATATGTAGGGGTCAAACTTGAATCATACGTTTTTTTTTAAAAGAAATTGGGCTGAAAATGCAAAATCTTTCAATAAAATCAGATTTCCCACCTTTTTTTAATAAAGACAGCTCAAACTGGCATAAATGACCCCACCTCAAAAAGTGGGCTAGGACCAGAAACGCCCCCCCATCATTATCCCTCATTTAAAGCTACTTTTCCCTCTCCCCACTCCCTCTTCCTCTCTCTAAAACTAGCAATTCGGTTTTGAGTCTCTCTCTAACTAAAAGAATCTTTTTTGGCCTCCTCCCTCCCCATTCTGCCTTCCCCTTCCCTCCTAAAGTTAGATCTATCTTTCTGTGCCTTCTTGGCTATGGAAAGCTTGGAAAACAGTCCACTTTTTCCCCCATCAAGTCCATCCTCTCTTGCTTGCACACATTCTTCACTCTCCTCTTGCTAGCTTATACACATTCTTGACTCCTCTTGCCAGCTTATATGCTCTGCTAGCATTAGGTTGCAGAGATCTTCTTGGCTATGGAAAGCTTGGAAAACAGTCCTTTTTTCCCCATCAAGTCCATCCTCTCTTGCTTGCACACATTCTTCACTCTCCTCTTGCTAGCTTATACACATTCTTGACTCCTCTTGCCAGCTTATATGCTCTACTAGCATTAGGTTGCAGAGATCTTCTCACACACCTACAACTTCATAGCATTTAGCTTAGTCGGTTAGCCAAGCACAATGAGTCGCCGACCTCGTTCAAGGGTGGAGTCCTTTAGCAGCAGCAACGAACAAGACGACACTGGCTTGTGGGTTACAAGCACCTTTGCAAAAGGAATGTGGGTGACGATGCGTCCAAGCACAAGGGGAGCCCACAAAGTCTCTCGCAGATACATAGGGTTAAAGTCACACCATTGGAAGGGTCGCATAATGGATCTCAAGCAGGGGGCTGACGGAAGCAAGCAGGTGATGATCCAACACGTCTACAAGGCATCGCAACTCCGTGTTGACAATGCCAATCACAAACGCTTTCCTGCAAATTGTAAGTTTTATTTGTGCTTCTTGTTTTATGGGCTGCACTGAGACATGCTAATATCATTTCATGTTACGGAAGCTTGATTTTTTCAAGTGTGTTCTTGTAATGTTCTGTGCAGACATCTTTTCGTCGACATTTGTGGAATGGGAGCCTTTAGAGGCCCTTTCTGGAACCTTTGAGGCGCACCAGTTTGAAATCGGCAAGCTACTATATACTGGTTGTTCAACATCAGAGCTTTTAGAGCGCTCAGTTTTCTTCTTTCATGCAGAGTATATTGTACCCACGTCAAGAGATGGTTCTGGGACTCTACGAAGGCTCCCTACACCAAGTCTCACGGACCATGATTGGCCAAAGCCCGACAATACTTTGGTTGCACTAACCAGACGTCAGATTGAGATTGATGTGTGCAATGCAATGAAGTGCACCTATGGGTCACATCGTGCGACTCTCACGTTCTTCATGCCTTTACATTTGTTTGTGTTTTTGTTCAAGGAGGCTGATGTTCACCGGACTCCTACAATGTGGATTGCAAAGGGAGGCACAGTAATGAGTGCCTTTTTGCCACCTTCGTGGGATTTGAAGGTTATTCAACATCAGGGTGACAAGATAAAGTGCATGGTGGTGTCGGAGAAGATGGTCGTTCGGTACCAGCTTGGAAAGCAACAACTCTCTATTATCTTTCCTTACAGACGTTGGAAGCTGACTGGAGGCGAATGGCAAGCACTCGATTCGGACATCAACGATGCAGAACAGCTTGATGTACATGTTAGCACGCAAGCTGATGTGTGGGATATCGTAGTAAATGCTGATTGGAATATGGCGAACCTAATGGAGTACTTAGGCCTTAGGTTTGCACTGAAAGGTGACTTTTCATTTGTGATTGATAACACACCTCTACGTAAGAGGAAAGAGGCATCTTACTTTTGTAAAAGCATTCCCTTCCCCAGATGTATCCATATCAAGCAAGCTATGTAACAGATTTTGAGAGATTAATTCAAAACAATTTTGGCTACTCGCGATTTGCGTTCAATTTTGTGCACTTTTAAGTTTTGTCGCGTGTTTTTATTTTTTTGGAGGTTTTAAGTGAGTTTTTAAACATAAAAAAAGTTTTAAAGACCTCTTTATAAGTCACTTTTGGCCACTTTGAGTTCATCTCCTCACTCTCGGCATCTTTGCGGTCCCCTCGCCTTCTTCGCTACTCAAGCATGGCCACCCCCGCCCAAGCTCTCCTATCTCAATTGCACAAGCTTGACCTCGGTCACTTGATCGAGAAGCTTGCACCCATCTTTCAGACATCTATTGACATGGAAGGCACCGCCGAACTCCATAATGACGTGTTTGGGGCGTTCACTAGCTACATGGACACATACATGGCTGAATATTGTGTCAACTTTGAAGACGAGGAGGGAACTTGGGTGCCCATGGATCTTATCAAGCATACCTACAAAGCGGACAAAAATTTCAGGTTCAGGCTTGCAAGATTCCTCAAAGGCCTTAGTAGCGCATATCTAAGGGAGGAGGAAGAAGATAACCTGGTAGGTCTTGGAATGGGCAACATTGGCACAAGTTTTTTGAGGTGGGACATGAATCTTGCCCTCCTTATCTTGGAGGGAACAGAGAAAAGCAAGGGAAAGAGGAAGGCCACTCCTCCAAAGAAAGCCACACCTTATCTCTTGATCAAGGAAGCTGACCCAAAGGAGGAGATTGTCACCCCAGTGCAAGAAGCATCTCTTGCACTTGTGACTCTGGCGGAAGAGCCGCAAGCTAAGGCTGTGAAACGGGACATCGAAGGGGACGATGTCATGGATGAAGTTCCAGAGCTCGAAGTGCGAACTCTACACCCCATCATAGTAGAAGGTGTAGAGTTCTTATTTTTGGATGACATCGCCCATGTCCTTGGGCTGCACCAGGATGAAACTCTCTCAGTCATTGCTATGTACGCGGGCATGTGAGACACACAACAGCCGTCCAAAGATGATGACATCCGCATTGACTTCAGTTCCGCAGATGTCACAAAGGTGCTTGCGCTCCCGGAAAATCATGCCTCAATAGAGTCCCTTGTGGCAGAGACTCTTGTACAAATATCCCAGTGCAAGGATTTCTACGAGAGTGTGCCAGAAACTAGCTTTGACCCTCACAAGCCGCTTGCCATTTCGGATTCCGTCAGCCTCGGGAGCATCAATATTAGTGATGTAGACCTTGCGGATCATGATGATGCCACTGAGGTAGTACACCCAATTTCTTCCCTTCTTAATTTGTAATTTTTTGAAGTCAACTCATTCTTCTATCTACTTTGTAGACCGCAAGAGAAATGGACTGGTTCGCAAGCCGAAAGGGTGGAGCACGAAAGGAGGTGGAGGGGAAAGATGCTGCGCTATGGCACTACATCCCGAGCTTCAATGCCGAGATGCTTGGCGTAATTCACAACGACTTTTCAAATGATGCGCAAGCTGAATTTTTGAAGTGCAGAGCCCTAAGCGCCATCCTGTCTGAAGCCCCTATAGCCCAAAATGCCCATAAATGTATTCTTGTAAATAGGGAAGCAGCAATCTATAGCTTTGGTGATAAAAGTGCAGGGTCTTTCCTAGGATTTTGTGGCCTTAGCCTTGGACAAGGCATCACTGATGCCAAAGAGATAGCCGAATGCATTGGTGACAAACCATCAGTAAAGACTCTCACCCACGAGGCTTTCACCAAGCTCATCAAGCGAGTTGGCTAGATCCAATGTACTCATTTGCCTTCTGTGAAAATCAAACAATTAATGACATCAAGATGTTTTTCGAGCTAATTTTAAGTTTTATCTTCTTGATGTGTTTATATGTTGTTGTCGTGTCCTGTCATGATGTTTCAATCAATTTTTGTGAACGCTCGTCTGCCACCGCCCGTCCGACTTTGGCTCGACTCGACGGGCCGATTTCTCCCGCGTATGGCCCCAGAAGGGTATATCAGTTGTGCGGGGTGCGCCGGGGCCGAGGGGGGGGCCGGTGGTCGCTCCGTGGAGCCTGTGTGCCACGGAGCGACTTTTGGCTGTTTGACCTTGTTGCAGAGCGCCTAGTGCCGCCGCTTGCACACGATTGACATCCCGGCACTGGTCGTGGATAATCTCTTTGACGAGATGCCCAAAAGGTGCCTTTGGAATAATTGGTGTGCAGGTCTTTTGATATTTGCGAATTTCTCTAAGGGCAACTGTCCCTGGTCTCCACCTTTGCTTCTTCTGCGTTGTTGGGGGCGGTGGTGCTTGCGCGTGGCGAGTCCAAGCTGGCGTGTCATTTTTAAACTTCTGTCGCTGCTCTTGGAAGTTATCGGAAGGGGGTTCTGTGCGTTTAGGAATGGTTTTCCCCTTCTTAGCCTTTGCAGGTGTTGGAGTTTTCTTTGCCTTTGCAGATGGAGTCTTCGGAGCTGCTCTCTGCTCTGCCTCCTTCCTTACTCGCTCCTCTTCATCTTTCCTGTCTTTTTCCTCACGAAGCCTTCGTGTGTTTGCTGCCCTGGCTTCTCGTTCAAGCTTCTGTCTCTTATTTTCTACTTCCTCAGCTGAGAGTTTTCTCTTTCCTTTACCAAGTGCACGAGCCAAGACTCTGTCTAGCATTGCATTGACAATCCTATTGCTCGGCAGGTGCTCCCTTTCTACTGTGTCTTCATTTCTCCTCTTTGTATATTCTGCTCGAAGACTTTGTATAGCCGCTTCCAAAATTGTGTCATCTTTGTATCCGGCCATTCGCAGGTCAGCAACAAATCCATGAGCTTTTCTGTTAAGCCAATCCTCCTCCGCAGCAAAGAATGCTAATCTTCTCTTGTTGCTTGCGGCGGCCTGAGCTTCTTCTATAGCCTTCTTATCTGCCTCCGCCTTCCTAACTGCCTCGTCTTCTTCCTCCTTCTTGGCAGCCTCATCCTCCTGTGCTTTCTTTGCTGCCTCGTCCTCTTGAGTTTTGACGGTCTCTTCGGCTTCTTTTCTTGCTCTCTCAGCTGCCTCCATGTCCTCTGCTTCTTTGTGTAATCTCTTCGCTTCTTGGCATTCTTGGGCTTCTTGGGCCTCTCGCTCAAGCCTCACACGTTTAGCTTCCAGATCCACTTGGGCTTGTGGGTAAATGTTTGGGATTGCAGTTCTATGTGCCACCGGTAAGGGCCCAAGGTCTTTGAAAATGTCATCCTGCGTATTGGAGGGAGGATCATTTGGGGGCTCCATGTGCGTGAGATATTAGTGCACGAGCGAGAGAGAGAGAGAGAGAGAGAGAGCGCGAGAGAGTCAAGGGGAGAGGAAGAGAGAGAGCTCACAAGTCAAGACTTTTAAAAATGACTATAAAACTCACTGATATTTATAGGGGGCCAAAATTACAAAAAAGTCAATTTACGAAATGAACGCGCCAAAAAGTGGCGAACAAGAATTATTGGGTGGGTAACCACACACGGCCATTTCTTAGTCAACCACTGTGCCATTGCCTCGCTCTTTCACGTGCCATTGATGCATTGCACCCTTCTCTTTCGCCTTGCACCTAACACCTTCATGATTTTGCGCCTCAAAGACAAATTTCCGGCTCGCTTTTGGGCCTTTCTCCCAGTAAGTGCACGGTAAAACCAATTGAACATTTCCTGAAACGCATTGCTGCGAACCTTGCCACCGCCATGACCCGTGTTCTTAAAATAGGCCGCCTTGGCTTGGTAATGTGATCGTTCCATGCCTTGGTTGCTCCAGAGTGCAAGAGACCCATATTCATCTAGAAAGAGGAACTGTGCGCATAGAGAATATGCATGTAGTGTGTTATATGAGTTTTCCCCCAAGCATCGATCATTTCTTCTGTGAATCTGTCAATCGAAGTCTTGAATGTAGCTATCTCTGCTTCATCAAGATACGGGCGCTCAAGAAGCCTCATCATCTCATCACAAGCTTCCCACACATGTGCACGCTTCAATCCTAGTGTCGCCTCATTGCCTCGATAGGTTGTTACATCACAAATTTGCTTCCATAATTCAAAATGTGTATGGCTTTGAGCCTCACCATAGTTTGAGAGCAGGTGTCTTGCTTTTGCACCACCCATACATATCTTATTAGGGTTATCTTGGGTACTTGATGGGTTTTTGCGATCCTTAGAGAGGGTGACAGCACCTACGTGAAGCCCCACGGATGATAAAATAACTTCAAGCTCTTGGATGCCCTGTTCTCGCCGTGACTCTGGCTCCATGTTCCAAGCATAATTGATGTGGAGCATCAACAATTTGTCCAGAATTCTAAGTCTTGCGTGCAAGGTACACACATGTACTCGCGATAGTGGAATTGAAAGAATAGGGTTCCAAGTAGCATCCTCCTCTGCGCGAGATGGTGCCTTGCTTTGATTGCAGCTCATAATTCCATTGAGCCAGACGCGCATACCTTTCCCTTTTTGTAATTGATTTGAGCCCTTTGCACTTGCCTGCTTACGACCTTTCACCTTGGTTGCTTGTTTGGCCTTCCCCACTGCGACACTTGGCATCCTTGGATGACAACAAAAGATGCATGGAAACAAAGTGTTAGCACCGCTTTTAGTTCCCAACATGCATTTGAGGGTCTTGAGATCACCACCAAGGTGCCACTCTATTTCAAAGTGACCAGTGCTAGGCACATGCAAGACTTCACCATTTGATTGCCTGTGTATCACTCCTTGAATACCTGTACGGGTGAAGTACCACCTCAGACTATCATGGTCCTCGTGCGGAAGGGTCCATGCCGCCTGCCACCATATGTTCTTCTCAGACTGCACTCCAAAGTAATCTTGCTTGCGTGGCTTTGTGTGCAAGTTATTCTCCGCATCACCTGTTTCATCTTCGCCGTCTAAGCTCTTTCGCTTCAATGCCGTGCTCATGAGTGTCAGACTTGTACGTTCCACCCTTTGGCCCTTTACAACCTGACATTCATCCAGTTTGAGGACAAATATAGCCTTTCCATCCGTCTCCTCTAATGTCATATCATAAAACTAAATCATAGCTCGTTGAAGCGCCTCCACCTCGACGTAAACATTGTTAAACTTGTTGTAAGCAAAATCTTTTGAATTTGACATTGGCATGCTACCATCCACCCATCTGTAGCCGCCTAGCAAGTCGGCAATATTGTTGTTTGCTGACTTCCTTGCCATAACTATACTGTATGGTGTTGGAAGTATAGATCGTGTCATTCCTTTGCCTCGTAGATGTGCTGTGATGCAAGTATACAAAGCCCTGTATCCCTTATCACTGATACCTGCTGTGTCGCACACAGTGAGCATGTCAATGGGACTGACAATCTGCTCGAATTCCTTGAGAAAATACTTTTGAATCCTGTCACGCAACGCACCATTTACTGGATTGGTTATCATATTGATTACTTTCTGCTCTGGAATAATGTGCTCAAGGATAGACTCCTCAGTATTGGAACAACCTAATATTGCTTTAGCACATTCCCTGGACATCACATAGTTCAGAGTCAATGACATAACTATATGAAAAAGGAATGTAATGCTAGTTTTGAAGCTGTGATTACCTTGTTTGACGCACACGTCGCTTGCGAGCCCCCCCATCTTTGGAAAGAAGACTCAGAGGCTTGCGCTTTCGCTGCCTTGCATTATATCCCATGGGGAGGTGAGTGAAATGATCGACACGTCGGCGAAGGTTCCGAGTTGAGTTTCGAAGACGGAGATAGTTCTCTATAGCTCGATCCCTCCTTTCCACACCTTTATCAAGCTTCATCTTCTGCTCTGCATCCTCCTTCTCTAGATCCTTGACTCGAGCCAGCATATGTTCCTTTGTGGCCATGAAAGTTGACGCACATTCTTCCTTTTCTGCCTTGCATAATTTTAGAAGCTTCTTGAGGTGATTTTGATTTGAGAGTTCCTGCAAGTAAAAAGAATAGAGCCTCTGACAGTACCCTAAGAAACCATTATAACCATCACCCAAGAAGCGTACGACCTGCGTGATATTACGAAAAGGGGGAGGTGCACCAGTCTATGGATCAAGGGGATAAATGCTTCCATCAGTCCAAAGATCAATGGCTTTTGCACCTTGAAGTCGTAGCACCTCAGCAGGAATACATCCCTTCGTTCGATTACTTCGCATTGTGGCATACTCCTCGTCTAAGTCCACGTGCAAGCGAAACTTTGATTGCTTGTTGGTGATGTCCCGTAGAGCCATTGTACCTAGCAAATGGAGATGGAGATGTAGATGGATACAGAGATGGAAATGTGGATGGTGATGGAGATGGAGATGTAGTTGGATACAGAGATGGAAATGTGGATGGTGATGGAGATGATGGAGATGGAGGATGGAGGTGGAGGATGGAAATGTGGATGGTGATGGAGGAGATGAAGATGGAGATGGTGATGGAGATGGAGGTGGAGGAGATGCAGATGGATATAGAGAAATGGAGGCCTTGAGGAGATAGATATGGAGAGCTTGCTAGTGATGGAGATGGAGAGCTTCAGCTTGCAAGGATGTGTAGATCTGTACCTTCACAGGAGGGGATGGTGAGCTCTTCCATGAGAGCTGGTGGAGAGGATGATAGATATGGAGAGCTTGCTAGTGATGGAGATGGAGAGCTTCAGCTTGCAAGGATGTGTAGATCTGTACCTTCACAAGAGGGGATGGTGAGCCCTTCCATGAGAGCTGGTGGAGAGGATGATGGAGTAGGAGGTCCAGATTTGCAGGCCATGGCTCCTAGAGAGAGAAAAAGAAGCCCTTACCCAAGTAAAACACCCTAAACGCGTTTTAGAGAGAGAGTGTAGAGAGAGAGTGGGATCTGCAGCACCTCCAAAAAGGGAGGGAACAAAGTGACAAAAATTTTCAAACATTCTTTGTGAAAGGTACTTCACTACAAGACAAAAAGGCAGTTAGGTCCATATTCCTTCCCAAGGACAGAAGATCTAATGATTAGATTACCTTTAGGCCTATTTTCTTTTTTGTAGAAAAGGAAAAATGCATTTTCAGGCCTAGGCCACTAGCTTGGTCAAAGCTTGATTAGCATTTTAAGCATTTCACTAAGTGTCCAAATAAAAGGGCCCAAGAAGACCCCAAACAAGTCCTAATGAATTTCCAATCATTCCTTCATCAGAGTATCTATGGCATCATTGGCAACCAGAACGCTCACCACCTGTTCACTCAGGGGCCTTTTCAATAGTTCTTAGCTCATAGTACTCGGCAACCAGAACGCTCACCACCTGTTCACTCAGGGGCCTTTTCAATAGTTCCTAGCTCATAGTACTCGGCAATATAATCACTTATAAAAATCAAGATGGAATCTCCGTTGAAGATCAACAAGATCAACCAACAGATCCATATAAAAGAGCCATGGACTCATCCGTTGAGGACCAGCAATTGAGGACGAGCAAAAGGTCAATCAACCAGATCCATGCCCGGTTTCAGAAAATAACTCTTACTCCTTATTCCAATATCTTCCACGACGCACGTGTGGGTATCTTTGACGACCCAGATGCCGAGCACCGTATGGTCAGCACCCTCTAGGATCCTTCGCAGGTCACCTAGTGCTTCACTCATAGGCTGCTTCCTTGGTCCCTTAGCCACGGTACCGAAAGCTCACCATTTAAATCAAATCGAGGCTAGTCAAGACCTCGGCCGACCTTGCTACGCGAGACGTCCTCCATTGACTCTCCATCAGCAGTTACAACTTGATCAGTTAGGTCTCCACGACCTTAATCACAAGATGGTCAAAATGCTTCCCCAGCATTCTTGACATAAAACAGTCATTTACAAACAGGTCACAAATACAGTTTCTATATTGAACTCTCGTCTTTCCACATTATTCCACATCAATCCATATTACTTAATCCAATTCCAAATCATATGTGTATCCATTCTTGACCAGATAGATCATTTTCCATCCCATCACATCAGATTCATTCACTTCACATAACATCCATTCCTATCTTTCTTAATTTACATTACGTCTCATCACATCCATTTCTCATTATATCTCATTCTTTTAGATCTTATATTATTCATTCACATTCTGATTCACATGACATCTCATCTCATCCATTCGCTCATATCGACTTCATATCCATTCACATTCATATTTGCATTCATTATTCCACACACACATCCACATTCGTACATCCACATTCACATCTACATCCATACATCCATTTTTACATCCACATCCACATTCATACATCCACATCCACATCTACATTCATACATCCACATTCACATTCACATCCATACATCCATACCCACATTCCACATTCATACATCCATATCCACATTCCACATTCATACATCCACATCCACATCCACATTCACATCCATACATCCATATCCACATTCCACAGCCTCATTCACATTCACATACATCGACATCCACATTCCATATCTACATCCATATCCCCATTCACACATCCACATTCACATTCACATACATCCACATTCACATTCACATTCACATCCATACATCCATATCCACATTCCACATCTACATCATTTCTTTCACATACATATAACTACATCCATTCTTTCACATACATACATCTCCATCTATTCCTTGTTCATTTTGATCTATTTTTTTCGTTTCATATCCTCATATCTATTTATAAAATACAAGAGAATGCTTATTTTTTATATAAGATTTCTTTATGCATCTATTTATGTATAAATTCCATTTTAAGGAGACTAACACTTTCAAAATAAAAATCAATCTTTTATGCATCTTCCTATGCATAAATTCATTTTAAATGAGAATGACACTTTTGAATTAAAAATCAATCTTTTATGCATCTTCCTATGCATAAAATCAAAATTGACGAAAATAACTCTTTTGAACTAAAAATAGATTTCTTTATGCATCTTTCTATGCATAAAATCAAAATTGATGAGAATAACTCTTTTTGGTTAAAATAAATTCTTTATGCTGCATAAATCCAATTTAGTAGGAATTACACTTTTAGAATAAAAGAATTTTTCTTATGCATCCTATTTATGCATAAAATCATTTATGATGAAAATCACACTTTTAATATAAAAAAATATATTTTATGCATACAATCATTTATGATGAAAATCACTCTTTTAATATAAAAGAATTTCTTTTATGCATCTAATTTATGCATAAAATCATTTATGATGAAAATCACACTTTTAATATAAAAATATCTTTTATGCATACAATCATTTATGATGAAAATCACTCTTTTAATATAAAAAAATATCTTTTATACATATGTTTATACATACAATCATTTATGATGAAAATCACTCTTTGCTTATAATTTTGTCTTAGTTTTACTCGTATATACTGCTAGTAAAGAGCTGTAGTTATACCCTCGGTATATACCGGGTAGTCATGGTCCTTGGAATTATAAGGTAAATACCATCATGTCTAGGCCTCAAGCAAGTTAGGGATTCCATGCGATTGCGGTACTTCCATCTGAAGACCCAATTACTAATTTATGAATTTCAGTTTGAATATCAATTTGTATGAATTTCATCACACAATTATAACCTTTTACTCTTACTTCATAAATTTTTGACATTTTTGGCTTCTCAGTTGATCCACATTAGCCAATTTGCTCTGATACCAGCTGAAAGATCCCTATCCCCATCGCACAATGAATTCATGGGGGTGCTAGCAGCGGAAGTAGCACTTCTTGTGCAGGGTAGGGTCCCTCACTCGGGGCTTGGCCCACGGATATCCAGACAAGAGACTAATCCCTCGGTTCTTCCAAAACCAAACCCAGAAAAACCTCCCTCGCTCAGAAAGCACGGGCGATTCCTCCAGGATAATTTTACTCTAACGTAGTCAAAAGCCTTAACTAACTGAACTGATCTGACTAAACCTGTAAGTCCCATAGTCAGATCAAGGAAAAGATTGCACTTGGATCATAGAGACCAACGCTTTTTTCCTCATTGAGAGGCACAACCGTTGATTCTTTTCCATAGAACAATTTTTATCCGGGATTTAATTCATCTATCGTACCATAATAGAAATGAGTCTCATTTTAGGGATCCATCAATCCAGCCTAACCCCATCTAGTCCCGTGGGTTAGCCAACCACCCAAGCACTGTAGTGATGGGATCCAATTAGGAATTTGGTTAGGTTTTTTCCCAGGTACCAGGGAAAAGAGTTCCTAGGCCCCCTAGCCGGATATTCATGCAAACTTAAAACTAGTCACACCACTTACACACCCAATATGAAATTGCCTTTTTCACAGATTCAGCTGTCTTTAAAACAATCATTTAATGAAATCATAGTGTCACTGATCATAATCCTCAAAATCTCTGGTTGAATCCTTATTTCCAATCATTTCTTCATCAGAGTACCTATGGCATCATTGGCAACCAGAATGCTTACCACACCTGTCCACTCAGGGGCCTTTTCGATGGTTCCTAGCTCATAGTACTTGACAATATATTCACATATCAAAATGGAATCTCCATTGAAGATCAGCACGATCAATCAATGGATCCATATAAAAGAGCCATGGACTCATCTGTTGAGGACCAGTAAGGTCAATCAACCAGATCCATGTCCGAATTTAGAAAACAACTCTTACTCCTTGTTCCAATATCTTCCACGATGCACGCGTGGGTATCTTTGGCGACCCAGAGCCCGAGCACCGTATGGTTAGTGCCGTCTAGGATCCTTCACAGGTCACCTAGTGCTTCACTCATAGGCCACTTCCTTGGTCCCTCATCCACCGTACCAGAAGCTTACCATTTAAATCAAACTGAGGCTGGTCAAGACCTCTGTCGACCTTGCTACGCGAGACGTCCTCCATCCGTCAATGCTATTGCAACTTTATCAGATTAGGTCTCCACGACCTCATTCACAAGACGATCAAAATGCTTCCCCAGCATTCTTGACATAAAACAGTCATTTAAAAACAGGTCATAAATACAGTTTCTATAACAAACTATCGTCTTTTCACATTGTTCCACATCAATCCACATTATTTAAATCACATCCATTTCATATGTATTACGATTCTCATCCAATCACATCATTTTCGTCTCATCATATCTTTCCTCATTTATCCTCATTAGATCCCATCCACTCGCATCTACGCATCTACCCATCTTCACATCTCATCACACATCACATTATTCACACCTCAATTCACATAACATCACATCTCATTTATTCACATCTCGATTCATATCCATCACATTCATTCATATCCATCACATTCATTCTCATCACCATCCCACCACATACATTCTATCCATATAACATCTAATCACATCTATCCACATCATATCTCATTCATATACATCTCATCTCATTCATCCACATGCATCCAATCATTCACCTGTACGACTACCCACATCTATTCATACATTCATATCTATCACTTCACATCCACATATATTCATGTCACATCACATCTCTTTACATCACATCACATTCTTTCACATACACATTTGCATCCATTCTTTCACATACATCCACTCACATCCCATATCATTCGTTTACATTCTGATTCACATGACATCACATCTTATCCATTCATTCAGATCTATCTGATTCACATCACATCTCATCACATCTATTCACATCTCATCTCATCACCTCACATCTCATCACCTCTATTCACATCACATCTATCCATCCATTCATTCACATCTATTCACCTCACATCTCATCACCTCTATTCACATCTATTCACCTCACATCTGATCACCTCTATTCACATCACATCCATCCATCCATTCATTCACATTTATGTGATTCACATCACATCCATCCATCCATTCATTCACATCTATCTGATTCACATCACATCTCATCACATCTATTCACCTCACATCTCATCACCTCTATTCACATCACATCCATTCATTCACATTTATCTGATTCACATCACATCTCATCACATCTATTTCATAGAATTTAAACATAGAATTTAAGAGAACTCTAATTTTGATATAAAGATTCTTTACGCATCTATTTATGCATAAAAATCAACTTCACTGGGAATAACACTTTTATAAAAATCCTTTTATGTATCTATTTATGCATAAAAATCAACTTTCATGAGAATAACACTTTTGAAATAAAAATAAATCAATTTTAATAATTAATATTAGTGATATCCATGCATATTCAATGGTGAATATGTACATGGAGTAAATTAGAATATTTCTTTTAGAATGCACAAACGGTGGGAATTACTCTTTTAGAATAACATAAAAATAAACTTTCTTTTCCACAAAATTCAAGAAAATTTTCCCATAACCTCCTTTGTATGGCTGACCATTTCTCATTTTTAACATTCTATTTTCAATTTAAATTAACCCCAATTAGATGTAAAGGACTCTAATCTACACAATTTTTAATTTCCAAGAGAGTAAACAATAAGAAAAGTTTAGTTAATCTTTTTACTAAACATTCTAGGATAAAGAAGGTCTGAATTGTAAGGACGAGAAGGGGATGGCATTTTCATCAAGGCATAGCATCAGAATTTAGTTTAATCAACTAAAACAAACAAGAAAATCAAGAAAACCATAGATTTAAAATTAAAAGTAAGAAGAATTTAGCTTACAACATGGAGTTTGTAAGCTTTCCTTTGGCTTAAGGGATTGAGGGTTCTTTTCCATTTAATTTCTTGGATCTCAAATATCATGGGAATTTCTCTTTTTGCATTTAAATTATTGAATTCCAAATGTCATGGGAATTCCTCTTTTATCATAAAATAAATTTATCTAAACTTCCTCTTTTCTTTAATAAAAATATCCATTATTTAAAATATGTCAAGAATTTCACTTTTACCATTTAAATGATTGAATTCCAAATGTCACGAAAATTCCTCTTTTATCATTTAAATTTTCTCATACATGAAATAAATTTATCTAAAATTTCTCTTTAAATAAAAATATTCATTATTTTAATATACCAAAATTTCTTTTTTTCCATTTAATTACATGGATCTCCATTATCATGGGAATTTCTCTTTTTGCATAAAATAAAATTATAAAAAATTTCTCTTTTTTTTAATTAATTATTTATGCATAAACACTAAAAATTAGTTTTCCATGATTGTGATGAAAATCATTCTTTTAGCATAGGATGACCAATCCTAAAATATGGTAGGAAGTCCTCTTTTCACATTATGCATTAAAATGAGCTATGTATTAATTTCTAAAAATTTTGCCATAGCCTCATCACTATTACTGATAATTTTCAATATTTCTAGAAAGAATAAGACTTTGTAATACAATTATGATAGAATAACTATCCTTAGACCTAAATCCAATTTATGGAATTAAATCATAAGTTTACCATAAATTTATTAGCATAAAAACATAAAAGCCATTTTCTTAACCTCTAGCTTAACAAAGTTAGAGATTGATTTTGAATTAAGAATTTATTAATGAGAAGCATTCATTTGCTTAAGAATTAGTCATAGGAATGACTATTCTTTTAGGAGAGAGAGATATACATAAAAAGCATCCTAAATTAAGCATAAAGATTAACATTTTTGTGATTAATCATTAAAACTCATAGAGAAAGCTTGATTTGCATTAAAAATAACTAAATAGAAACTTCTCAAGCTTGAGAGGGGGTGAGAAGTGAAATCATTGAGAATATTAATGAAAACCATGAAATTACTTCTTACCTCTAGATTTGGCTTGCTTCTTTATCTTAGAAGGAAGCCCCTAACCAATCAATTGGTTTAGTATGTTGAGAAGAAAGCTCCAAGGATTTTTGAAGAGAGAGAGAAGCTCCAAGTTCTCCAAAAGTTGAGAAGAAAGCTCCAAGGATTGTTGAAGAGAGAGAGAAGCTCCAAGTTCTCCAAAAGTACAGGATTTTTAAGGGATAATAGAAAATATCATTATTTTAATGTAATACTGGCATGGTATAGCTCAAAGATGAGAATACAAAAGAATGAGGGTCTATTTATAGGTGAGGGAGTCCACTAACTGAGTCCAACTAAGTTCTAGAATTTTCTATCATTTCTCTAAAATATCTCATTTTTTTAGTAATATCTCTTAATTTTTAACTAATAAACCTTGTACTCTGTCAACTCTTCATCTTATGTGAGCAGTTATTCATTTTTGGGTATTTTCTTTTATTCTTTGGATTTATCTCATCCCAGCACTTGGATTAATCCTATTGGCACATAGGAACAGTAATTGGACCATAATCCAGAAATTTCTGAAAATGTAGACCCTTAGGCTAAGGTCCCTTATACCATTTTCAATTAATTCCTAATGCACATTAGAAAGTTCATTTTGAACTTTTGTTTTAGGGGAATCCATTTTAGACACTAGGAGGATTTTTATATCCAAAGATATCTCAATTTGGATTATCTCTCTCTGGACATTTTCTCTCTCTAGGCCAAAATAGGATAAAATAAGATCTTTCTTCTATTTCAAAGAGGGGAATAATTACAAGAATAGAAGAGGAGGTTCTTACACCTTTACACCTCAAAAGCTGGAGGGAGGAATCTTACATCTCTAGTAAAGAGAATGTGGGGGGAGAGAGAGAGAGCTTGAGTTCCTTGCAAAGTAAACACACACACACAAGAGAGTGCAAGACACAAGAGAGAGATGGATGGCTAAATTTTCTTCTATCTTCTTCTCTTCTCTACAACCATAACTAAAAGATAAGAGTACATACATAAACGAAAGTACTCTCCTACAACAACATATAAAGTGGGTGGTCTATAGTGTGAACCCGACTATATGAGTTGGTGTTATAACTGTGCCATAACTTTAGTACTCAAAAGTGGCTGTCACATAGCGTGTCATCCACTCGCGGTATATCAACCATAATCGTACCAACAATGCCAGTGACATAAGTGCAAAAGCTATCACCCAGGTGGGTCATCAATGTTCATCATAGCACTAGTTGAGCTCGATATCTCAACACTCCCCCTTGAGGTCAACTCCACACACTACACTCCAAGTAAGCTCCTAAACCTGTGGAGCTTCTCTGTGCCCAATGCCTTTGTGAAGATGTCAGCCACCTTATCCTCTATGCTGACATATAGCATATCTACATCACTTTCTAGAACCTTCTCCCTCACAAATTGATAGTGCACCTCAATGTGCTTCATTCTAACATGGTATACTGTTGTATGCTACTTATTTTGTCACAATAAATGACAATTGCCCTATCCATGGGCTCACCCATATCTCCAAGTAGCTTTTGAAACCAAACTACTTCACGAGCTGCCATAGGAGCACCCCTGTACTCTGCCTATGTACTCGACAAGGCAACTATTGGCTGCTTCTTACTACTCCGACTCAGAAGCACTGCCAAATGAGAACATAAAACCACTGGTAGATCTTCCGTCTACAACACTACTAGCCCAATCAGCATCTGTGTACCCATGTAGCTGTATCTTTATACCAATCTCATAGAAAAGTCCATAATCAACTGTGGACTTTATGTACCTGAATCTCCATCTAGCTGCATCCAAGTGTGGCTTCTTAGGGGTCTGCATAAAATGACTCACAAGTCTAACAACATAGCCAAAGTCTAGCCTAGTAATGGTTATGTAGATCAAACTACCCACTATGTGCCTGACTGTATGTAGTGGGGTCCTCTAAAAGCTCACCTGTATGTGTAGAAAGCTTTGTGTTCTACTCCAATGGCATTGAAATAGGCTTATAGCCTATCATACAATACTTGGATAACATGTCCAAGCCTACTCCAATGGCATTGAAATAGGCTTATAGCCTATCATACAATACTTGGATAACATGTCCAAGCCATATTGCCTCTGCAACAACAAAATTCCATCAGGTAATCTCACCACCTCTATGCCCAAAAAATATCTCAGCTCACCCAAATCCTTCATCTCAAACTTTTGCTTCAAAAGCCTCCTGACATGTTGTATGTCAACATCACTATCACCAATGCTAATCAAGTCATCCACATGGATGACTAATAGCATGATCCCTCTGTTTGACTTTTTTACATAAAGTGAAAAATTGGCATTGGATATCTGAAATCTAATGGTAACAAAATACTCCCCGACCTTGTTTAACTATGCTTTGGGTGCCTACTTCAAGCCATACAAGGCTTTACGTAACTTGCACAAAAAATCTAGGTGTGCATCACTCTCATAACATGGTGGTTGCATCATGTAAACTTCTTCTTTTGCAAATCACCATGCAAGAAGGCATTATTTACATCCATTTGATGTAAAGACCAACCCTTTGCTGCAACCATAGCAATGACAGCTCTCACTATTGCCATTCTTGCAAACTGAGCTGAATGTCTCTTCATAGTCAATGCCATAAGTCTACACATAGCCTTTGGCTACCAATCTTGCCTTATACCTACTCACTGGACCTTCCTCGTTATGCTTAACTTTATACACCCACTTACATCCAATTTCCTTCTTTTCCTTAGACAAGGGCACTAACTCCCATGTTGCATTTGAATCCAATGCTACCATATACTCATTCATGGCATCTTCCCATTTCTTATTTCCAAGTGCCTGCTCAGAATATTCTTATATTACTTTAACCATGTAAGCATAATGATGGGCTGTATATCCATCATATCTCAACCTCTCAATAGGATACCTAACCCTTGTAGACTTGTGTACACCTAGATTACTACCAGGTGTCCTCAAAATAGCCCTCGTTCTCCTTACACCAGGAGTAACCACAGATGTAATGCCAAGCTTCTCATCAAGGCTCTCCAAATGGAGAGTCACCATCCACATATGAGTGACCTGCTGACAGATCAGGCACAAAAGCTTGATCTACCTTTTCCTTCCCTTTGGATGATACATGTGTACCTGCATCTATCCTTAACTTACTTGGCCATGGGCTAACATTGGATCCATTACTAGAGGACTCTCGAGGTCCACTAAACACCTATGATTGTTGCTCTACATGTTGTGCAACATCAACACTTCTTACATCTGCATCTTCTATTTCCTTCACTATTGGTGCATACTAGCTACTCATCTCATCAAAGACAACATCTTTGCTTACTTGCATCTCACGAGCGGTAGGGTTATAACATTTATAACCTTTCTACTCCATAGCATAACCAATAAAGATACATTTCTCTACCTTTGGATCTAACTTTGTTCTCACTTCATCAAGAACATGCACATATGCAATACACCCAAACATTTTCAAGTGAGACACATCCGGTCTTATGCCTATAAACTTTTGTTCAGGTGTCATACCATGAACAGCTGCACAGTGAGTGTCCTGTTCATAATGTACATAGCAATTGCTACTGCTTTTGCCTAAAAATAATGTGGCATATTCTTTTTCAGTCAAGGCACGTGCCACTTCTACAATGTGCTTGTTTTTTCTTTCTACAACACCATTATTTTGTGGAGTGTACCTACATGTAAACTGTCTCTTGATTCCTTGCTTCCTTAGGAAATCGTTGAACTCATTGGAGAAATATTCTCAACCACCATCTGATCTCAAGAATTTTATTTGCATGCCTTTTTCCTTCTCAACCTAGGCTGTAAATATCTAAAAGTGAGAAAACATGTCACTTTTCTCCTTCATGAAGTAAACCTACACTTTCCTAGTGTGGCCATCAATGAATTTAACATAATACCTGTAGCTTGAAATTGTTGCAGTCTTGGCCGATCCCCATACATCTGAATGTATGACATCTAATGGCCTTGATTGACATACTTTTCATGTGGGAAAACATGTTTGGCCTGCTTACCAAGCTGGCATACTTCACATACTTTATGCATACCATCAACCTTAAACCTGCAAGGCAGACCTGCAACAAAAATTTTGGGCCTGCATAGACTTTAGTCACTGTACATTCACATGACCGATGTGCTTGTGCCATATGGCAATATTTGCAATGACACCTGTTCCATGTGCAAACACGACTGCCTTTACTTCAGGCATCTTCATATCCAAAGTAAACATCCTACCATTTCTATTATCCTTTGCAATGAAGTAACACTGATTTTTGAAGTCTTCCACAAAATATCCTTGAAGATTAAACCTCACTTGTAGACCTTGCTCAACCATCTGTCCAACAGAAACCAAGTTTTTTGTAATGCTTGGAACATGAAGTACATCTGCCAAGTACTTCATTTTTCCATCCTGCATAGACAATGGCACTTTACCAACATGCGCAGTGGGATGCGTAGTATCATTACTTGTTTCTACATAACTTGGTTTTTTCATTTTTTGCATCTCTAAACCACTTAGCATATGACTGGTCATGTGGTTAGAGGCACCAGAGTCCACATACCATGTATCTTGAGATCCCGACACATCCTCTGTTATATGGAACTGAGCATGTGCTGCATCACAAATAGCTTCTCACTTCTGTCATCACCTCCCTATTTACTAGATGATGCATAGTAACTTGCCTTGCTATAACTTTCCACTTTTAATGTCATTTTGCTTTTTATAGTAGTCCTTTGCCATGTGCCCTGGTTTGCCACAATAATAGCACTCTATGCTATTTTCATTCTCATTCCTTTTCCAACCACCTCGACCTCTTTGGCTCCCCCTGCCTCTAGACTGGCCTCTTCCACATGCAAATCATTGGGACAATGTTGTCCAGAATTCTGATTTCCTTTTCGGCCCCACCCACTGCCTTGGCCTTGACCATGACCTCTACCTTTGCCTCTATACTTGAAGTAGAGTAAAAAGGTTGTTCCGATGTGTTCTTGGTTTGTGAAGAAGAGTCCTCACCTAGTGACTTTTCTTCTATTATTAGCATGGACACCAAGTCTTGAAAGTTGGGAATATTCTCCCTGACTACAATGGAGGTCTTGAATGGCTTGTACTCTTTGCCAAGCCCATTCAAACAGACACTCACCAAATCATCATCTTCCATTGATACATTGATGGACCCAAGGGATTCAACAATGCCCTTGATCTTTAAAGCATACTCATTGATAGACATGCTTTTCTTTTCCACATTGTGCAGCTTGATTTACCTACAATTTTCTCGCCTTTGTGTTGGGTTGGAATATCTACACCAGATTCTCTCACATAACTACTGGAGTGTTGGATATGTCCTATCATCATGTCTGTGTGGCAGTAATTGAAAGCCAATACATGAATTGCCTTGCACCCTGGTTCCAATCCTTGAATGCCTTTATGCTGCTAGAGTGGCATTCTCTTCAGACCATTCGGGAGGCTCCTTAGTGTCTCCTTTGACATAGTCCCAAAATCATTTACCCATAAAGAAATTGGGCGTTCTGAACTTCCAGGCATGGAAGTTGTTCTTGTCCAGATTCTCACTGACAATCTAATTGATTCTGTTTGACATGTTTTCTTGCAATAATTAAAAAACTACAATAGACAATTTCTGTATGCAACCTATAACACAACAGTATCTTATGTGACTACTGTGGCAGTACTTTAGCACAACCTGTAGGTCACCAGATCTGACCAAAGTACATGTACATACACCCAATGTCAACAATACATGTGCAACAAGTGTCTGCAATCCCAAAATGCACTGCTGCACTACAATAACCAATTTTGACTAGAGACAGTTCTTAACCAGAACTTCTCGTAACTATCAAACCTTATAGTGACAAAACGGAGACCGAAATGTGCTTGAAACGTGATTCTAGCCGCAAAACATCAATACAAAGAGAACCTTGCACCTTTCTTGCTTGTTCGTGCCTCTTGCTTGCCTCCTTAGCTCTCACACCAACTGAAGCTTTGATACCATAAAGAGAATGTGGGGGAGAGAGAGAGAGCTTGAGTTCCTTACAAGCAAAACACAGACACACGCAACATGCAAGAGAGTGCAAGACATAAGAGAGAGATGGATTGTGATGTCCCTCGCCCGGCTCTGGGGCTCCTGCCAGCAGCGGAAGCGGCGTCGGCCTCCCATGCGGGGCGGGGTCCACACACTCGAGGCCTCGCCTGCCCGCGGATGTTCGGGACAAGAGGCTAGCCCGAGCGGCCCCTCCGAGACCGGGCCTGGAAGACTCCCCTTGCCCGGAAGGCACGGGCGATTCTGCCAATTGGGAAAAATCTAACGGCGGGGAAATTACTCTAACGAGTCAAATCTTAACTAGAAAAACTGATCTGATCAAACCTGAAGTCACATGGTCAGATCAAGAAGATACTTGCACTTGGTCCATGGAATCACCACTTTTTTCCTCATTTACGAGGCACAGCCAATGGTCCCCTCCCACAGAACAAGGTCTTCTCAGGATTTAAAACTAAATAACGTAACTAATCATATCTAGTTATTTCTCAGGAATCCTTTGATCCAGCCCATCCGGCCCATGGGTTAGCCAACCATCCGACCACTGAATTGGTGGGATTCCTTTATAAAGATTTGGTTGGGTTTTTGCCTGGGTACCAAAAGGAAAAGAGTTCCCAGGCCCCCTAGCCGGCGATTCATGCAAAAATCAAGGTAGGCATACCATGTACACACCCAATATGAACTTGCCATTTCGACTGGCTTTAAAAACAATCCTTCAATAGAAATCATAATATTTCTCATCATCATTTTCCAAAATTTTGAGTCCATTGTATTACAAAAATGTATCCTCTAAACTCTCCGTTGAAGACTGGCCGGCCTGAAAAGATGCAGGGGGGAAGAGAGCTTGAGCTCTTGCAAGCACACACACACACTCACAAAACCCTAATAGAGAACACACAAGGTGAGAGGCTGAAAATCTTCTTCTTCTCTACTCAACACTCAACACACCATATACAAGATAAGAGTACACACAATATGAAAGGTACTCAACCAAATACATACACGGGTTCTCTATAGTGTGAATCCGACTAAATGAGCTGGCGCTATAACTATGCCAGTCTCTAGAGTGGCTGTCACACAGCCTGTCATCCCACTGGCCGCATATCTCCCATGATCTCACCAACCATGCCAGTGGTGTAAGTGTGGGGCCTACCCCCCAGGCGGGTCATCAGTGGCCACCGCCTCACTAGACGAGCTCGATATCTCAACACTCCCCCTTGAGCTCAACTCCATTTCATGTACACCAAGCGAAGCCCTGAATCTGCGGAGCTTCTCTGTACCCAATGCTTTGGTGAAGATGTCAGCTACCTGATCCTCTGTGCTGACATAAACAAGGTCAAGGTCTCCTGCCAAGACCTTCTCTCTGACGAAGTGGTAGTGGACCTCTATGTGCTTCGTACGAGCATGAAAGACTGGGTTCCTGGCCAACTGTATACTACTAATGTTGTCACAGAAAATGACAACTTGTCTATCCACTGATAGACCCAAATCTGCAAGTAGCTTTCTCAACCAAGCTACCTCACATGCTGCCATAGCAGCTCCTCTGTACTCGGCCTCTGTACTCGATAGAGCAACCGTAGGCTGCTTCTTGCTTCTCCAAGTCACAGCAGCACTCCCCAAAGAAAACATGAATCCACTGGTAGATCTTCTATCTGAGATACTACCAGCCCAATCAGCATCTGTGTACCCATGTACACATATCTCTGTCCCAGTCTCATAGAATAGTCCACAATGCAAAGTAGACCTCACATACCTCAGTATGCGTCTGACTGCATCCAAATGCGGTTTCCGTGGAACCTGCATAAACTGACTCACCAACCCAACAGCATAGCTCAAATCTGGTCTGGTGATCGTCATGTAGATCAAACTTCCTACTATGCTCCTGTACATAGTAGGATCCTCCAAGATCTCTCCTGAATCTGCACTCAACTTGCCATTCTGATCCAATGGCACAGAAATAGGCTTACAGCCTGTCGTACCATACTTGGATAACATGTCCAAGCCATACTGTCTCTGCAGTAATCCAATACCATGTGGTGACCTAATCACCTCAATGCCCAAGAAATATCTGAGCTCCCCCAGATCCTTCATCTCGAACTTCTGTCTAAGCAAGATCTTTACATCAAAGATCTCTGCATCATGGTCCCCCGTAATGATCAAGTCATCTACATAGATGACAACAAGCACAACCCCTCTATCACCATGTCTCACGTACAATGAGAAATCTGCATTGGCTACATGAAAGCCAATAGTGACAAGATATTCAGAAATCTTGTCAGACCATGCTCTTGGTGCTTGCTTTAAGCCATACAAGGCTTTCTTCAACCTGCAAACATGCTCGGGGTGACCCACATCCTCATAACCAGGTGGCTGCAACATATACACCTCTTCTTGCAAATCCCCATGCAAGAATGCATTCTTTACATCCATCTGATGTAAAGACCATTGCTTTGACGCAGCCACTGCTATCACAACTCTCACCGTTGCCATCTTGGCAACTGGGCTGAAAGTTTCCTCATAATCAATCCCATATGTCTGCGCATATCCTTTGGCTACCAATCTAGCCTTGTACCTGTTTATGCTTCCATCACTGTTATGTTTAACTTTGTACACCCACTTGCAGCCAATGGCTTTCTTGCCTTCAGGCAATTGCACTAAATCCCAAGTTTCATTTCCATATAGTGCATCCATCTCCTCATCCATAGCTTTTTCCCAACACACATTTCCAATAGCCTCATCAATGCATGTGGGCTCAACAACCTGCACAACCTTTGCCATATATGCATAGTGATGTGCCACATAACCATCATATGTAAATCTCTGCACAGGGTTCTTCACTCTCCTTGATCTTCGGAGCTTTTCATTCATGGCTTCCATAGCCTTCTTTACACCAGGTGTTCTCATAGCTGGGATCCCAAGCTCCTCATTAAGGCTCATATCTGAGCCACTAGACTCTCCATCAACATGAGAATGTGCTGCGGAGTGTATCTGCATGTGAACTGTCTCCGAATACCATTCTTTTTCAAAAAATCAGAGAACTCATTGGAGAAGTATTCTCCCCCTCCATCTGACCTTAGGCACTTGACATATTTTCCTGTTTGCTTTTCAACCAAAAATCTGAAATTCTGAAAGTGAGTGAACACCTCACTCTTCTCCTTCATGAAATATACCCACACTTTCCTCGTGTGGTCATCAATGAAAGTGACATAGTACCTGCAGCCTCCCATAGACACGGTCTTCGTAGGACCCCATACATCTGAATGCACAAGATCTAGTGCATTTCTGCTCACATATCTGTTACGTGGAAACACATGCTTTGTTTGCTTCCCAAATTGGCATGCTTCACATATTTTCTGCATATCTTCCACTTTAAATTTTGGCAGCCCTGTCACAATTCCTTTTGTCTGCATAGACTTCAATCTCTGCACATTCACATGACCAATCCTTTTATGCCATATGTCTGTGTCTGCAACAACTCCTGAACCATTTGCAAACATTGCAGCACTCATTTCAGGCATGTCTACATCCAACGTAAACATTCTGCCCACTCTGTTGCCTTTTGCAACCAACCTGCACTTGTCTTTGAAATCTTCAACATAACACCCATCAGGGTTAAACCGAACCTGCAAACCCTGCTCAATCATCTGGCCAACTGAAACCAGATTCTTTGTTATGTTCGGTACATGAAGTACATCTGCAAGGTACTTCACTTTGCCATCCTGCATAGATAATGGCACATCTCCAACGTGGGCAATTGGATGAGCAGTGTCATCCCCTGTTTCCACAAAACCTGGTCTTTCCGGGTTCTTCATCTCCTTGAACCACTCCACATGACTCGTCATGTGGTTCGAAGCGCCTGAGTCCATATACCATACATTATCTTTTTGTGCTGCATCAACATTTTCAGACATGGCATTTACAACATGCTGCATAACAAACAACCTTTCATTGTCCTCATTATTTCTGCTTGAGGATGCATAGTTGTTTTGCTGCACTTTCCCATTTTGCATGTCAGCCTGCTTCTTATAACATTCTGACTGCACATGTCCTGGCTTACCACAATAGTAGCATTCACGTGCATCATTATATTGCCTTTGCCAATTTCCACGGCCTCTTTGACTCCCCCTGCCTCTGAATCTGCCTCTTCCACCTGCGTGTTGTTGTTGTTGTTGATTCTGGGACTGTTGTTGTTGTTGCTGCTGCTGCTGGCCATAATTCTGATTACCTGTTCGGCCACCTCCTTGACCGCGTCCATAGCCTCCTCTACCTCGTCCTCTTCCTGAACTCGTGTAGAAGGCCTGTTGCTCTGAACTGTTTTTGCTTTGTGAAGACTGTTGGTCTTCACCCAAGTTCTTCTCTTCGATAATCAGCATAGACACCAAATCTGTAAAGTTGGGAATGTTTTCCCGAGTCTGGATAGACGTCTTAAACGCCTTGTATTGTGGCCCGAGACCACGTAGACAGACTTCCACCTTGTCATCATCATCTACTAATACACCAATAGATGCAAGGGATTCCACAATGCCCTTTATCTTCAACGCATAGTCATTCACAGACATGCTCTTTTTCTCGACAGTATGAAGTTCATTCTTCAACTGTATCTTACGTGCCTTGGTATTTGTTTCATAAAGCTTTACCAAGGTGTCCCATGCCTCCTTGGGGGACTTGGCATCCTGAATGTGCCCACCAATCATGGTGTCCTGTATACTAATGGAAAGCCAATACATTACTTTCCTGGCTCCTTGGTTCCAGTCTTTAAACTCTTTCACATCTGCAGCAGTCGGATTTATATCCGGTATCTCCGGTGCCTCTTCATGCTCACCTTCAATGTAGTCCCAATAGCCTTTTCCCATCAGGAAATTAGTCAGCCTGAACCTCCAAGCATGGAAGTTATTCCTATCCAGCTTCTCAGCCACAATCTGTGTTATGCCATCATTAGACATCTTGCCAAACACACAATTTTACCAGAAACTGCACTCTGGTTTTTTCTGCACAAACTGCTGTATTTTCTGCACAGCGGTACTGTAGTACTCTCAAATGTCACCAACAGTGACTTCAATGTGCATACATACACCCAATGGCAACTGTAGACCTCTTTGCAGCACCCACAGTGTCTGCACAGTCAATCTGTCTTCCTGCAGTACTTGAAACAGAGTTCTGCAGAGAATCGACGACTTACCCGCAGTGCTCGAAATCGCCTGCTTTCTGAAAACGGAGGTCCAGACGCGCTCGAAACGCGTTTTCGGCCCGAAAAGCGTAGTCCAAAGGACTGTATAGTTGCCCTATAGCTTTACTCCCGCGAAGAAAGCTCCTCAATCAGAGATCGTTTGCCGGTGCCTCCCGTAGAGCTCTCGACAAGGGTGTAGTCACCAACACAATAGGGAAGAGTAGTTGAAGCTCTTACCCTCGTACCGCTTCCTGTGGTTCTTTTGCTTGCAGCTCAGCCCTTAGCACGAACCAGGCTCTGATACCATGAAAAGATGCAGGGGGGAAGAGAGCTTGAGCTCTTGCAAGCACACACACACACTCACAAAACCCTAATAGAGAACACACAAGGTGAGAGGCTGAAAATCTTCTTCTTCTCTACTCAACACTCAACACACCATATACAAGATAAGAGTACACACAATATGAAAGGTACTCAACCAAATACATACACGGGTTCTCTATAGTGTGAACCCGACTAAATGAGCTGGCGCTATAACTATGCCAGTCTCTAGAGTGGCTGTCACACAGCCTGTCATCCCACTGGCCGCATATCTCCCATGATCTCACCAACCATGCCAGTGGTGTAAGTGTGGGGCCTATCCCCCAGGCGGGTCATCAGTGGCCACCGCCTCACTAGACGAGCTCGATATCTCAACACGGCCAACCAACGAGATCCAGTATCAAAATTTGGTTTCCAAAAATCTTTCCTTTTTAACCATCCAAAAATCTTTCCTTTTTGTCCATCCAAAATCTTCCAATCGCGAGCCCGTGCATCGCCTGCTGGTCAGAACCCTCTAGGATCCTCCTTAGGTGTCCTAGCACTTCACTCAGGGACCGCTTCATCGGTCCTCGCCCATCGGAAGTGCACCATTTTAACCGTACCGAGGCTGGTCAAGACCTCGGCAGGCTTTGCCGCAAGCAACGTCCCGTGAGACGACTCCCCGCCAGGTGTTCCAACAAACCTCCTCTTAGAAAAACATAAGCCAAATGCTTCCTCCGGCATTCTGGCATAAAACAGTCCTTTGAATGAAAAAACAAAGGCTCCAATGCAAGTAAAATTCCAGTTTGAGATCGGTTTCGACAACCCTTGTTCCATAATTCCCAATTTCATAAAATGAGGATCCTTGATCTCTCATGAGGGTAATCTACCCATCATTTTGTCCATTTGTCCAACTAGATTCTTGGTGAGTTTGGTCAAGCAAAAACTAGATTAGTTTCGGTAGTCTATTCTTTGGATTTAGTAGTTGGAATTGGTCACAAAGTTTTTGTCTGATTTAGATCAAGAGAAGGACAATTAGGTTTACTGTCCGTCCCTCACGTAGTCTAACCAAATTCATTCGGTTTAGTTCTACAAGGATTCCCTTCAGATAAACATCTAGATTTTGGGTAAATATCAATTTAGTGATTTTACCAATTAAAATATCCAAAGATATTCTTTATGCCACATAATTTCTCAGCCTTAATTCAGTAGGTATAATTATGGTGGAAATTCATCTTTGACACTAAAATTTAATTCAAATCCATCTTTTCTTAAATATCATAAAAATTCTTCTTTTAACTAAAATATCAATACCTATATTTTTTGAATAAACTTGAAATCCTTCTTTTTCTCATTTCAATGAGTGCAATCCAATTATCGTGGGAATTTCTCTTTTACCATGAATTAAATCTACTTTAAATTATTCTTAAAAATTACATAAAAATATCCATTAATTCCATTAAGCTAAAAATTCCACTTTTCTCATTTAAACATTTGAATTGCAATATGGTGGGAATTCCTCTTTCATCATTTAAACTTATCTATACCACTATCTGGACATCTCGACACCCTAATCAATGGGTCGGACCAAGTTAATGGAGTTAAGCAATCTTGTCCATACAGAGCTTTGAAAGGGCTCATCCCAATACTTCGGTGATAAGAAGCATTGTAGGCAAACTCGACTAGGTGTAGATAGCTTAGCCACTTCTTGGGTTCCCTGCCACCACAGCATGATTGAAGTATATCTTTGATTACTTGGTTCACCCTTTCCATTTGACCATCGGTCTCAGGGTGGTAAGTTGTGCTGAGATCCAAGAAAGTTCCTACTGCTTTGAAAAATGCAGTCCAGAATCTTGACGTGAATTTGGGGTCTCGATCACTTACTATTCTTCTGGGTAGGCCATGCAATCTGAAGATTTCCTTGAGGAACACTCTAGCCACATCCACTACAGTGTAGGTTTCTTTTACTGGAATCAGATGGGCAACTTTGGTTAGTCTATCAACTACCACAAAGATGGAGTTGTAACCTGATTGCACTGAAGGTAATCCAGTAATAAAATCCATACTGATGCATTCCCACTGGGGATGCCTAATGAATGTAACTTCCCAGGCATTTTTACTCTCTCGGCCTTGACTTTCTGTGAGACAGGTCAGACATTGACGTACATGATTAAGTACATCCTTTTTTAGACCAGGCCAAAAGAAGCTTTTCTTCACAGACATGTAGGTTTTGATAAAACTTGGATGTCTTGAAATAAGGCTGTCATGGGCTTCATTCAGAATTTGACCCTTAGTTCCCTCATCATTGGGAATGCATAGCCTCCATCATCCAGGCTGTACCCTTGAATTCGGTTCAACTCCTGTGGAGTTTTGCTTTCCTGCATAAGTGGGGTAGCAATAGGGCCAAAGAATCTATCCTACATGATCTTCTCTCTTGCTTCAATAATCAAAGGATTTGACACTACAGTAATTGCAAACAAGGAGGCTTTTTGCTGAGGGCATTTGCTACCACATTTTCTTTTCCTGGGCGGTACTTGATTTCAAAATCAAATTCCTACAGGGTCTGCATCCACCTTCTTTGGCGCATGTTGAGATCCTTCTGAGTGAAGATCCACTTTAAGCTCTGATGATCTTTCATCAAAGTGAATCTTTGACCCAGTAGGTAATGTCTCCACAACTTCAGGGCAGATACTACTGAAAGTAGTTCCAGGTCGTGGACAACATAATTTCTCTCATGCGTTCTGAGTTTTCGGGGTTCATAGGCCACTGCATGACCTTCCTGCATGAGTGCACCTCCCAGGGCAAAACCACTGGCATCAGTTACTACCTCAAAGGGTAGAGAGAAATTTGGCAACTTCAGAATGGGATTGGTTACCAAGGTGGTCTTCAGCTTATTAAAAGCACTCTGGCACCTAGCAAACCATTGAAACGAGATATTCTTCTTGAGAAGACTAGTCAGGGGGGAAGTTATGAGAGCATACTTTGGTATAAAAATTCCAGTAAATCCCAAGAATCCTCTGACTTCTTTCATTGTCTTTGGTTCAGGCCAATCTATGACTGCTTGGACTTTTGCGAAATCTAGAGAAATTCCATCTTTGGATACCAGAAAGCCCAAGTATTCAACATGGTCAACAGAGAAAGTGCATTTGCTCTTTTTTGCAAAGAGTTGGTGCTTCCTTAGAATCTCAAGAACTTTTCTGACATGAGCTTTATGGTCAGCTGCGTTCTTTGAGTAAATCAGAATATCATCAAAGAAAATAAGAACAAAATCATCCAAGTATTCTCTGAGAATGTCCTATATTAGGTGATTGAATGTAGCTGGGCCATTTGTCAATCCAAACGGCATGACAGTGAATTCATAATGCCCATACCGAGTATTGATGGTGGCTGTCTTTGAGATATCTTACTCATTAATCTTGATCTGATAATACTCTTATTTGAGATCTATCTTTGTGAAGATCTGGGCTCCACTTAGCTTGTCTAGAAGCTTATCAATTATGGGGATATGATACTTATTCTTTAACTATCCAGCTGATTGAGACCTCTGTAGTCCACACAGAGTCTTAGCATTCCATCTTTTTTTTTTCTGAAAGAGAACTAGCCCACCCCAAGGTGAAACACTGGGTCTTACAAACCCTTGTTCTAACAGCTGTCTAAGCTTCCTTGAGTTCACGATGGCTTCAAGAACTGGCATTTTGTACGTGCGTAGAGCTATTGGCTGAGCTCCGGGGATCAATTCTATCACATGATCTACTTCCCGAATTGGAGGCATCTATGTTAATTTTGCTAGGAATAAATCATCTCATAATCACTTAACCATTGAGGTTCTTTAGCTTTTAACTTTGTGTCTACTGGATTCATTTTGACAACATAAATGAGCTGCTTCTTTCTAAGTCCTTTTAGTAACTTAGAAGCCTTTACTAACTGCAGACTTGGGGATCTTGAAATTTCGATTCCTTGAACTTTATTTTCGTGAAGGTCACGGAAGGAAATGGTTCCATTATGACAGTGAATGTCAGCTTGATTTTTGTGGAGCCAATCCATTCCAAGGATCCCGCTGAAAACTCCCAAAGGTATAACTCTGAAGTGAGAGTCAGTTAAATTCCCATCTAGATTGAACTAAATATACGATCTGTCTCAAGGTGAGTGAAAAGAATCTTCCCACTGGCCAATTCAACTTGCATAGGTTTCCCTGATTTCTGATCTAAGACTAGCTTACGCAAGCATGTAGGGAAAACGAAAGAATGAGTACTGCCTGAATCAATCAAAAGCTTAAAAGGCTTACCCTGATACTCAGCTGGAGTATGGATGATTGAGAATTGCAATTTGGCCCTTGGTTTTCAATTACTGCATAAATCTATCCTCTTTCCTCTTCCACTACTTCTGCTATTGTGACTGCTCTGGCTGCTCTGCAGTTTGAGGCAGCAGAACTCTTTCTCTTTGGTTGCCCCAGTTCTGGGAAGGAGTTCTGATGCTACTCTGGACAGAGGCAGATGGCTGGAGCTGGAGTTTTCTTGGGATTGCCCTGATTTTGTGACGAGATGACTGATAGGAAGCGGCGGTTGGTCTCTGTACTCTCGGTCCTTAACTTCCCTGTCCCCTTGACATGGCAAGAGTCGGGCAGTCTTTCAGCTGGTGACCAAAACCCTAACATCCAAAACACCGGTTCTCACTTCTGAGCTCATCCCTCTGAATCCTTGAAAGAGGTGGGGCTCTTGAGAAAGTGTTCTGTGTGGGAAGGGTTTTCCTTCACTTTTGAATCTCCCAGTATCCTGATTTTGATTTGGGCCTTGCTGTCTCTTTGGGGGAGGAAAGTTTGAAGTACTTCCCGGGGTTTGGAATCTTTTAAAGTTAGAGGGTGCAGGCTTTGGTGGGACCTTTACAACAAAGGCTTTGGCAAAGTCCTTTGCCATTCTTACAGCTTTGAACATTGAAACAGGTTTGGCATTCTTCACTAAGGTGTCCAATGGCTCGTTCATTCCTCGAATGAATCTAGCCACATTAGCTGCTCTTCATCCAATTGTGGATAATATTTGAGGAGAAGGGCAAAAGCTTGATGGTACTCTTTAACTGTCCGGCTATCCTACTTTAGTTCCAAGAACTCATTCATTTTAGTTTCAAGGAAGCCTGGAGAACAAAACCTCTTTCTGAGGTAAGCTTTAAGATCGGTCCAAGTCTAGGTATTTTGGTTGAGACGGTTAGTCTCGCACTGATTCCTCCAAGCGACCCTGGCCATTTCCACAATGTTTAACTTGGCGAGAGCCATCTTGCTTCTCTCATTGTAGCCAGTTACATCAAAGTATTCTTCCATAGCCTCAATCCACTTCTCCACTACTTCACCTAACTGCTCCCCTTCACCCTTGAAGGGACCAGGTTGGGATCTGTGCAGGGCTTTTCGAACATCCGGATCTAACTCTTCGTCTCATCGGTTAGAGGATCTGGTTGCCTTGCACGGGCCGCGTGCCTCATGACTCTGAGACAAAATGAGATTTTTGTTAGCTTAACTTTGACAATAGATTTATGATTATTTAATTTTAGAGATTTATCTTTAAATAGATAATTATTTCATCATACTGCTTAAAACAAGATTTACTCTGATAATTTTATTAATCATATTCACACAATCATGAAAATAATTTAGATTTTTTTTGCAAAACATCATTTATTATCAAAAGTTTGAGATATATACATAGAGCATCACGGCTCCCAAAATCACTGCCTCAATCGCGTACGCATAAAGAAGCAAAACTGCGCAGGAGACATACCATAGTACACACGATTCATTACAGAAAGAGGTGCTGTAATTCTACTTCTAGGGATAAAGCAGCTAAGAAGCCTAAAAACTCGGCATGAAATTCTGAAGTTCTTGGGTGAATGATCAAAGAGTTGAACATGCTAAACAAGCCCTAGCCTTATCAGAATCATGGCTAAGGAAATATTTTGCCTGAGCCTCTGACGCTGACTGGTACTGACATTAATACATCATCCTCCAAAGAAGCACATATACCGACGTCGCACAATAGGATCAGGAAAGTAAAGACTCTCAAAATGACGTGCGAGTCTCACAAGGCTTACTCGGGTCTCAAAGCAGAGTTGATGAGGTACTCGAATGCAAAGGCTATCATATCCTGACTCTGGGAGAGTTCAGGAATGCCAGATAGATTCGAGGTATCCATCTATAAATTTCCAATTCAATTTATGAGTTTTGAAGTGAAAACATTATTTCCCAGATTTACTTTAAAATTTTAAGCAATTTTTGTTGCTGTTACGTAAATTTACAACAGCGCTCTGATACCAACTGTCCCCTAGATCCCACTGCCCGCTCCGTACACCAAATTCCTGGTAGCTGGCAGAGCAGAAGTAGATCCCTCATGCGCAGGGTTTCCCACTCGGGGCCTCACCCTCGAATGTTTGGGCACGAGACTAAGCTGGTGGTCATTCCGAAAACCGAAACCGAGAAAATTTCCCATGCTTGAAAAACGGGGACGATTCCACCATTTTGAATTTCTTAACGAATTTTTCTAACGAGGTCAAGATACTGAACTAACCTTCATCTGAATAAACTAGATAGAAGGGAAACTATTACAGACTTAACTTGAAGGGAACAACGCTTTTTTCCTAATTGAATCAGGCACAGCCGTTGATCTATTCATTAGAGAAGTCTTCAGGCTTTTATTTAACTACTCGAGTTCTAAATGTATTCCTATTAATCAATTTTATTATTAAAACTCTACTGATTCCAGCCTATACGGCCCATGGGTTAGCCACCACCCAACCCCACTGGAATTGTTAGAACCAGACAAGTACTCACCCACCCATAATTGAATGCCTTTCTTAACTTTTGCTTTAGAATACAGATACGTACACACTCCTCTTCCTGAATTGGTCACATCGTCTTTTCTTGAAACTGACAAAGGAGATTAAGTCTTGGTCATAGTCTGATTCAGGGTTTGAGTCTGGAAAGGTTCTCCCTGAACTAACTTTCTCAAAGGGTAATATTTCAACTACTACTTTACTGAATTTCAATCATTGAGTATTTTACTGAATTTAAAACTAATCATGAAGTCCTATGAGGAATAAATTAATCATTTATCTAAAATTCTGACTTCGATAGTTTTTCTGAATTTTCTCATTACCATCCTAGAGAATATGAAACGGTAGAATCTTCTCACAGAGTATTTACTTATTCATTTACCAATATTCATGGGATTTAAACATAGGATTAAAGAGAACTCTTATTTTGATATAAAAATTATGTATTTATGCATAAAATCCAACTTCTATGGAAATAACACTTTTATATAAAAGAAAATTCTTTTATGCATCTATTTATGTAAATAATAATAATTTTGATGGAAGTAGCACTTTTATAATAAAAATAGTTCTTTTATGCATCATTTTATGCATAAAAATCAATATTGGTGAAAGTAACACTTTTATAATAAAAAGATCTTTTATGCATCATTTTATGCATAAAAATCAATATTGGTGAAAGTAACACTTTTATAATAATAAAAATTTATTTCCAATATGCATCTTTGTATGCATAGAATTTAAATCTAATGAAAATCACTCTTTTATAATTAAAAAAATAACCAATATGCATCTTTCTATGCATAGAATTTAAATCTAATGAAAATCACTCTTTTATAATTAAAAAAATAACCAATATGCATCTTTCTATGCATAGAATTTATATCTAATAAAAATCACTCTTTTATAATTAAAAAATAACCAATATGCATCTTTCTATGCATAGAATTCAAATCTAATGAAAATCACTCTTTTATAATAAAAAAATAACCAATATACATCTTTCTATGCATAGAATTTAAATCTAATGAAAAACACTCTTTTATAATAAAAAAAATAACCAATATGCATCTTTCTACGCATAGAATTTAAATCTAATGAGAATCACTCTTTTATAATAAAAAAATAATCAATATGCATCTTTCTATGCATAGAATTCAAATCTAATCAAAATCACTCTTTTATAATAAAAAAATAACCAATATGCATCTTTCTATGCATAGAATGAAAATAACAATTTTAGAATACACAAATGGTGGGGATTACTCTTTTTGAATAATAAAAGATAAAATTTATTTCACAAAATTTAAGAATTTTTTTCCATAACCTCCTTTGTATGGCTGACCATTTTTCAAATTTTTCTCTCCTCAAGTTACTTAAAAATTATCCCAAATGGTTTAAAGCATTCTAAACTAATCAAATTCCACTTTTAGAAGAGAAACAATATGAAAAGTTTAATTCTAACATTTGATTACTTATCTAGGATAAAGAAAGGCTAAATTTAAGAATGAAGAGAGGGGGAAAGCCTTTCCAACAAGGCATAACATCATTTTTCATTTTAAAGAAAATAAAAATTAGAAAACCATTAAAAAGAATAAACAAAAAGTAGGATTTCTAGCTTACATGAATTTCTGTGAGCTTTCCTTTGGCTTGATGGTTTGAGGGATCTACTCTTGTTTGCAACAAGAGTGGCCACCCATTCTTTTGAAGAAGCAAAGGTCAAAAACTAATGAATTATCAATAAATTTACTGTTTTTGGCTCTGGGGTGGTGGAGTAGAGTAACAGTGCATAGAACACTATTAAGCTTCTACAAGGGGGAGGCTTCTATTTATAGGAAAAAGTGAGCTTCTAACCAAGCAAACTGATTCTAAAATTTTCCAGATCAGTTTGGTCAATTTTTGACCATTTTTGGGTCAGTTTAGCTTACTTTTTGGAACTAGACTTGAATTAGGAGAGAGGAGAGATGAAATATCTCAATATTTGAGAATTCAAAACTCCACTACACATGTGAAATAAGCGCCTCCTTCATGAGGGGGAATCCCCACTCTGAGGTGTCCAAAATTCATTTTTTTAGTATTTCCTTTGGTCCTTAGTCCACTCTTCATCTTATGTGAGTATTTACTCATTTTTGGGGGAATTTTCTTTATTTGTTCAATTTATCTCCTCCATACATTTGGATGAATCTGATTGGCCCCTCAGAACCTTAATTTAAAATTTTTAGAAAATCTGAACATATTATAATTTATTTCTAATGCACCTTCTGAAAATCTTTTTGAACTTCTGTTTCTTGGGAATTTATTTTAATAAGAAGAGATATTTTTCCATCCAAAAATATCTAAAATTTGAATAACCTCTCTCTAGAATATTTTCTCTCTCTAAGCTAAAATAGGTAGAAACAAGATCTTTTATTATTCTGAAGAGGGAATTGATTATTACAAGGGAAGATACTGGACATCTTGAGGGGTTGGGGAGGAATCTTACATTATAGGCACTTCTGGCCAGATATTTGATGACTATATAGGGTCCACAGTATCTTGGGTTGAGCTTCTTATATTTCCCAAGTGACAGAGAGCTACGCTTGGGTCGCACTCGTAGAAGAACTTTGTCTCCTTCCTTGAAAATCCTTTCAGACCTCCTTGTGTCGACATAATGCTTTGCCGATCTTGAGCAGCTTTAATATCTTTCTGGATAGCCTTGGTCTACTCTTCCATCTCCTCAAGCATTTTTCTGGAGGCTTTGACTCTTAAGGTTGGATCAGAGAAATTTAGAGGGGATAAGTATTCTTGCTCATAGAGTTCTTTGAAAGGTGACATTCCTATGCTCTGATGATAAGATGTATTATAACTGAATTCTACCAAAGGAAGGTATTGAATCCATCTTCTTGGCTCCCTTCCACAATATACTCTGAGAATGTCTTCAATTATTTGGTTGACTCTCTCAGTCTCGCCATCGGTCTTTGGATGATAAGATGTACTAAAACAAAGTTGAGTACCCAAGGCTTGAAATAAGGACTGCCAGATTTTTGAAGTGAAGTCAGAATCCCGGTCACTGATGACTATCCTCTTCGGTAGACCATGAAGCTTGAAGATCTCCTTGATGAATAACCGGGCAACATTAGAAGCTTTGAAGGTTTTCTTTGCTCGTATAAGATGAGCTACTTTGGTAAGCAAGTCCACCACCACTAGAATGGAATCATATCCTTCTTGTATAGTGGGGAGACTTGTGACACAATCCATACTAATGCATTCCCACTTCACAAAGGGTTGAAGCTTCCCACGTATTTTGACTCTTTCAGCTTTGATCCTTTGACATGAGAGACACTGCCTCAAGTACCAAAGGACATCATGTTTCAAGCCCGCCCAATGATAGCTCCTTCTTACAGCATTCAAGGTTTTTGCATAGCTTGGGTGGGGTTGAGCTTTGTGGAGGATTAACTTCTTTAGGGAAGGATCCTTAGGAATACATAGCCTGTGATTAAAGTAGAGGCACCCATCACATGGGTGGAGTAACCTTTTACTAGATTTTTCTCTTTTTCTAAGGTTCCACCTTTTTTGACTAGGTTCATCATCTTTTGGTAATCAGGATCATGGATTGACACTTCTTTCAGAATAAATGGGATCATTTGGCATAGAAATTGCACTCAAGAAATATTTGCATTAGCTACCACATTATCTTTCCCAGGGTGGAATTTGATGTCAAAGTCATATTCTTGTAGGATTTCAATCCACCTTCTCTACCTCATGTTGAGGTTAGGCTGGGTGAAGATCCACTTCACACTCTTGTGGTTAGTAAACAAGCTAGAATTTTCACCCCAAGAGATAATGCCTCCATAACTTGAGGCAACGAACAATAGCTAAGAGTTCCAAATCATGGGTGGCATAATTTTCTTCAGCTTGTGAGAAGTATAAGCTATTGGTCTCCCTTCTTGGCCTAAGACACCACCAAGTACTAGACTACTAACATCAATACCATCTCAAATTATTTGGTGAAATCAAGAAGCTTCAAGACTGGAGTTGAGGTAATGGTGGCTTTGAGCTGATCAAAGTTGACTTGATGGATTTGCAACCACACTATTTTAGAATCCTTCTTAAGAAGACCCATCAAGGGTGCAACTACCAGGGCATAATCTTTAATGAAAATCATGTGATTCCCAAAAATCCATGAACTTTGCAGACTAATTTAGGGGGTGGCGATTCTAGTATATCCTTGACCTTGGCGAGACCTACTGAGATACCATCTTGGGAGACAATGAATCCAAGATTCAATCTGATGAGTAAAGAAGCTACATTTGCTCTTCTTAGCATAGAGTCTATGCCTGCATAGCAATTGCAGAACTCTGCGCACATGCTCCTCATGCTCTTCCATCTCGACTTGGAGTAGACTAAGATGTCATCAAAGAAGACAAGCACAAATTCATCCAAGTAGGAATGGAATATATCTTGCATTAGGTGCTTGGAAGTTGCAGGAGCATTGGTTAGCCCGAATTGCCCGAATTACATTACAGCAAACTCATAGTGGCCATAACAAGTATTGAAAGCTATCCTGAGTATATCTGCTTCTTTGATTCTGATCTGCTAGTAGCTAGACCTCAAGTCTATCTTTGTGAGAAAACTTTGGCCCCATGAATCATGTTAAGAAGGTCGTTTTGCGAGGGATAGGATTTTATTCAATGACTTGATTTAGCCCCCGATAATCTATGTAGAGACGAAGAGTGTCGTCCTTCTTCTTTTGGAAAAGAACGGGTGCTCCCCAAGGAGAGATGCTGGGGCATACAAATCCTTGCTCAATAAGTTGGGAAAGTTTCTCCTTGAGTTTGATGGCTTCCAGGGAGAGACATCTTATAGAGTGTTTTTGTGATGATTGAGCACCAGGGATTAGCTCAATGTCATGATTGACTTCTCGAGGAAGAGGTAGCCTTATAAGCTCATCAAGAAAGATGTCAGAGAATTCTTGGAGCTAGGAGGGTTTTGATTCCTTACTAGGTTCAGCAGATTTGTTGAGTTTAACTAGGAAAACTTGTTGTCCCTTACGTGCTCCCTTAAGAAGATATTTTGCTTTGACTACCCTAGACTTGGGTTTACCTATCTTCCCCTAAACTGATGCTACTTGGCTATGCTAATTTTTAAAAGTGATACTGCCGTGGTTACAATGAATACTAGAATTGTTTGCAATTAACCAATCCATCCCAAGGATCCCGTCATAAATACCTAATGGTAAGATTCTAAAATGGCCATGAGTTTGCTCACTACCCAACTCAAAATCAAGGTTTCCTATGAAGAATTTTGACTATCTTATGGAATGAGGTCATGGACCTAAATGGAAAATGTTGCAACAGCCAGATCGAGAGTCAAAGAAGGACATCTTGCATGGCAAGGTCGGCCGAGGTATTGACCAGCCTCCTCGGCTCGGTTAAAATGGTGAGCTTCCAGTACGGTGGATGAGGGGCCAAGGAAACGGCCTATGAGTGGAATGCTAGGTCACCTGCGAAGGATCCTAGAGGGTGCTCATCATATGCTGCTCGGGCTCTGGGGGTCACCTAGGATACCCAAGCGTGCATCGAGGAAGAAGAAATGGAACATTGAGTTGGAGTTGTTTTCTGAACACGGGCCTGGATTTGGTTGGTTGACCTTGCTGGTCTTCAACGGATGAGTCCATGGTGCCTTTTTGGTAACTGGATCTCGTTGGTTGATCTAGCTGATCTTCAACAGAGAGTCCTTATGGTGGATAAAAGAGATTATACTCTTGGGTACTATGAGTTAGGAATCATGAAATGGCCCCTGCGTGAAGTACTAGGTGAGCCTAGAGGGACTGACCAGGTGGTGGACGCTTTGGTTGCCGATGATGCCATAGGTATAATGAGGAAGGTATGAATGGAATTTGGATTTTATGGTTGGAAATTGGAAAAGTTAGAACTTGGATCCTGGAACTGGAATACTCAGGATTATGATGGAAACACTGTGGTTTTATTGCAATTTTGTTTTGGAAATAGTTGAATCTGAGAAAAGGCAATTTCATATTTGGTGTGTAAGTGGTGTGTCTATTTAAGTTTTGCATGAGAACTGGCTAGGGGGCCTGGGAACTCTTTTCCCTCATACCCAGGACAAAACATAACCAATTTTGTATAAAGAAGGATCCCATCAATACAGTGGTTGTGGGGGCGATTGGCTAACCCATGGGATTGGATGGGGTTAGGCTGGTGGATTGGTGGATTCCTACAATAAAATTCAATTCTGTTCAAGTTATGATAGCTGAAGTAGGTCATGGGATAATTCTTGTTCTATGGGAAATAATCAATGGTTGTGCAGGGAAAAACGTTGATCTCTATGAACCAAGTGTAAAGATTGTTCCTCCTTCAATTCGGTCATCCAAGTGAAGGATAGCCTAGACTCTTTACCCCGTTAGATAAATTTTTTGTTAGAAGATTTTCCTGGAGTGTGGTTGGATGCATATGAATCTTAGAAATTGTGTGCATGTGAGCTTGGAGAAGCCTTCTAGGAGTTCATTTGTGAGAAACAACAAGATTGGAGTTGATTTTGAGCAGATTTGCAGAGGATTAAGCCTGTAATTAGCAAAACAGAGCTTACTAATTCATCAATTACTCACTCACTACTCAAAATTGGATCAATTCCTCTTACAACACGGAGGTGGAGCAACATCATATGGAGCTAATGAATGCATGGGACCTGAATTTGGATTTCATTTAAAGTGATAAGAGTGGGATTAGTGACTCTAAATCATTGTTTATAGGTTTTTATCAAAACAGAGTACACCAATTGGCATGTGTTTGGCATGTAATGACCTCGAATGATGTTTATATGCTATATGGAGGATGTATGGATGTTAACACATATTTTCCACACTTGATTTGATCATTTCCTAGTGTTTTGAAAGATTGGAAGGCTCAAAGAATCCTGTTAATAAGGCAAAGTGGACTGTTTGCACATAGTTGAGCTTAAATGCTATGTGGATGATCTTGTATGCATATAATACGAGGAAATTAAAGGTTTATTCAAAGTGGAGGACTGTTTTGGATGCATTTCTAAGAATTTGTGAGCGGCGCGAGGTTATTTTTCAGCATTTGCAAATAGCGTTTTTGAGTCCAAGAAGTTATCACCATAAAAATTTTGAGCTGTGTGGATAGCATTGGTGCTGAGGTTTATGTGTGTATGTGCATGTCTGAGTTAATTATTGGAAATTCTCAATGAGCATTGTGGTAAACAAAATGAGTGACAGTCCTTGATAAAATTGTTGATGAGAAGCTTGACAGGCACAACTTTCGCATTTGTTGGAAGTATCGTATGACAAATTTTCTCAAAGGCAAAGGCCTATGTAAATTGGTGACAGTTGATGAGGCGGAGCCAAGGGTTCCCCAAATGAATGCAACACCTACCCAGCTTACAGCACATCAAAATTGGACAGAGAGAGCCTTCAAAGTGTTGCATTACTTCTCGATATGGGTTACAAACACCATGTTATGCCATATACATGACACACAAAATCCCAAGGATGCATGGGATACTTTGGTAAAGTTGTATGATACAACTATAGCACCAAAGAAAATGCAATTGAAGCAGAAGATTCATGGTGTGACTTGAAGCAATAGAAGTGTAAAGGAAAATGTGCAAGAGATCAAAGAATGTGCTGTTGCACTAGCATATATTGGTGCTCCTATGGATGATTGATGACTTGATAGCCATTAAATTGAATGGCTTGGGTAAAGAGTACAAGGCATTTGAAACCTCTATCAGGGTTAGAGGTGGAGACTCCCCAGACTTTGATGAGCTGATTTCATTGCTTATTGAATGATAAAAAATTTGCTAGAGCTTCCCTGCATTTTCTATGAAATGAGGATGCTCAAAATTTCACTTTTAATATAAAAATTAGTTTATGAATAAACCTAAGCGTAAACATAAATGTCACTTCATCTAAACAACAATATACATCAAGAAGGGCATGGTTTTAAGAAGAAACCATGAGATAGAATGCTTCCCAAGCATGTAGAGAGGTTGGGAAGAAGATTAACATTTAAATAAGAGAGTAAACATCATGGTGTGCTTGATTCTTTACCATGCAAGAAGATGTGTAGCCCTCAAGGAAGAGGCTTGGCTACCAAGAGAAGAGGGTAATCTTTAAGAGAAGAAGAGGTTTAGTGAAGCACCAAAGCTTCACAATGGAGAGGCAAGGAAGAGGGAAGAGAAAATATACTAAAATGAAAATTACACTAGCATCATGGAAATACTCTAAGATGGAAATACAAAGGAATGGGGTTCTATGTATAGGTGAGGAAGGCCACCAACCAATCCCAACTAGAATCTAGAGGCTTCCAGCTTCAGTTTGATCCAATTTTGATAAGTTTTAGACTAGTTATGCCCACTTTTTGATCTAGTTTGGAAGTAGAGAGATGAGAGATGAAATATCTAGCCACCTCATGTATTTTTTGAATAAAAAATGACCCCTTTGATGTGATTTCTAGGCTCCTCCTTGATGGGGGATTATCTCTCTCCTGAGGTGTCAAAATTTATATTTTTATAATACTTAAGTACCAGTACTAGTCAACTCTTCATCTTATGTGAAAATTTGCTATTTTTAGTGGATTTTCTTTTCTTCTTGCATTTTTCTTATCCAAACACTTGGATTAATCCCATTGGCCCATTAGAACACTCTTTGGACCTTAATCCATAATTTTTTGAAAATAGGTACCCCTAGGTTAAGGTGTCCACATATTCAATTAATTTCTAATGCACATTGGAAAACTCTTTTTAAACTTCTATTTCAGGGGAATTCATCTTAAAATTAAAGGGTAAATTTGTATCCAAAAATATCTCAAAACTGTATTATCTCTCTCTAGACCAAAACAGGGTCAAACAAGGTCTTTTTCCATTCTGAAAGGGGGATGATTACAAGAGACTGAAGGGGAGGTTCTTACATCTTTACATCATCAAAATTTAGAGGGAGGAATCTTAAAAAAAGGGAATACAAGGCAAGGATAACACCTTGAGAAATTATCATGAAGTTACCCACCAAAACTTTTTGATAATGTTTATTTGATCCTTAGCCAATTACAAGCTTAAAATTATAAAATTCCCAAAGAGAATCTCTAATCTTATTTGCTAATCATAATCATAAGACCATTCCCCAATAATCTCCAAATTTTGGTGATAACCACTCCTAGAAATTACTATTTTGAGTCATTCTATAAACCCTCTTGATTTGTATGCATGCGATCACTCATGTAAATGGGTGAACATATACTAGTAATCATATCGAGTTCATCTTTATAAAACTAAAGTGATAATAAAACCATATGCAATAATGATTCTCTGTTTTTTAAGGTATGAAAAACATACCACTTTTGAGGCGCATACCTCACAAACGATAAAGATTTTTTTTAAAAGATAAGAGAAATGCCTTTATTGTGCTCAAAATTCTGTATGATTTTGTCCCTCACATCTTGCAAATTTGTGGTCTCTAAACTTACGAGACTAGCATTGTGAAATCACATAACCTATTTGATCCCCAATTACATCACACAACTAATCACAAATAGTCTTCCAATTTCAAGGATCTTAAGGATGAAATTCTCAACCCTCTTATTCTAGATAGTCTGAAAATCTTCTTAACAATTTTCATCCTAGAAATTTAGATTCATGCTTAGTCAACCCAATCAATAGGCTTGCTATCTTTAAAAAATCTTTGATATGCCTCCTTTCATCTTATACTAAACCAAGAAAGCTTTGCACTAAAAAGATGCAGGGGAGAAGAGAGCTTGAGCTCTTGCAAGCATACACACACTCACAAAACCCTAAAAGAGAACACACAAGGTGAGAGGCTGAAAATCTTCTTCTTCTTCACCACAACACTCAACACACCATATACAAAGATAAGAGTACACACTATATGAAAAGGTACTCAACCAAATACATACTAGGGTTCTCTATAGTGTGAACCCAACTAAATGAGCTGGCGCTATAACTATGCCAGTTTCTAGAATGGCTCTCACACAGCCTGTCATCCCACTGGCCGCATATCACCCATGATCTCACCCACCATGCCAATGGTGTAAGTGTGGGGCCTATCCCACAAGCGGGTCATCAGTGTCCACCGCCTCACTACATGAGTGCGATATTTCAACACTCCCCCTCGAGCTCAACTCCATCTCATGTACACCAAGCAAAGCCCTGAATCCGTGGAGCTTCTCTGTACCCAATACTTTGGTGAAGATGTCAGTGACCTGATCCTGTGTGCTGACATAAACAAGGTCAACGTCACCTGCCAAAACCTTCTCTCGACAAAATGGTAGTGGACCTCTATATGCTTTGTGCGAGCATGAAAAACTAGGTTCCTGGCCAACTGTATACTGCTAATGTTGTCACAAAAAATGATAACTTGTCTATCCACTGATAGACCCAAATCTGCAACTAGCTTTCTCAACCAAGCTACCTCACATGCTGCCATAGCAGCACCTCTGTACTCGGCCTCTGTACTGGATAGAGCAACCGTAGGCTGCTTCTTGCTGCTCGAAGTCACAGCAACACTCCCCAAAGAAAATATGAAGCCACTAGTAGATCTTCTATTTGAGATACTACCAGCCCAATCAGCATCTGTGTACCCATGTACACATATCTCTGTCCCAGTTTCATAAAATAGTCCACAATGCAAAGTAGACCTCACATACCTCAGTATGCGTCTCAATGCATCCAAATGCGGCTTCCGAGGAACCTGCATAAACTGACTCACCAACCCAACAACATAGCTCAAATCTGGCCTGGTGATCATCATGTAGATCAAGCTTCCTACTATGCACCTATACATAGTAGGATCCTCCCTGAATCTACACTCAACTTGTCATTCTGATCCAATGGCACTGAGATAGGCTTACAGCCTATCATACCATACTTAGACAACATGTCCAAGCCATACTATCTCTGTGTAGTAATCCAATACCATGTGGTGACCTAATCACCTCAATGCCCAAGAAATATCTGAGCTCCCCTAGATCCTTCATCTCAAACTTCTATCTAAGCAAGATCTTTACATCAAAGATCTCTGTATTATGGTCCCCCGTAATGATTAGGTCATCTACATAGATGACAACAAGCACAACGCCTCTATCACTGTGTTTCACATACAACAAGAAATCTCCATTGGCTACATGAAAGCCAATAGTGACAAGATATTCAGAAATCTTGTCAGACCATGCTCTTGGTGCCTGTTTTAAGCCATACAAGGCTTTCTTCAACCTACAAACATGCTCGGGGTGACTCATCCTCATAACCAGGTGGTTGCAACATATACACCTCTTCTTGCAAATCCCCATGCAAGAATGCATTCTTTACATCCATCTGATGTAAAGACCATTGCTTTGACGTAGCCACTGCTATCACAACTCTCACTGTTGCCATCTTGGCAACTGGGCTAAAAGTTTCCTCATAATCAATGCCATATGTCTGCGCATATCCTTTGGCTACCAATCTAGCCTTGTACCTGCTTATGCTTCCATCACTGTTATGTTTTACTTTGTACACCCATTTGCATCCAATGGCTTTCTTGCCTTTAGGCAATTGCACTAAATCCCAAGTCTCATTTCCATATAGTGCATCCATCTCCTCATCCATAGCTTTCTCCCAACACACATTTCAGCCTCATCAATGCATGTGGGCTCTACAACTTGTACAACTTTTGCCATGTATGCATAGTGATGTGCCACATAACCATCATAGGTAGACCTCTGGACAAGATTCTTCACTCTCCCAGATCTTTGCAGCTTTGCATTCATGGCTTCCATAGTCTTCTTTACACCAGGTGTTCTCATAGCTAGTATCCTAAGATCCTCATCAAGGCTCATCTGTGAGCCACTAGACTCTCCATCAACATGAGAATGCCCTACAGAAATGTCAGGCATACTAAGGGGCTCAACCACTTTCTCTTTGCCTTTATGTGATGTACTATTCACATTTGCAGGACTGGTATTATGACGCAGCTTGCCACTCCATGGTCTATCAACAACTGAACCACTAGATGAGGGGTCCACTCAAAGACTATGATTGCTGACTTGCATTCCGTGCAACCACATTTCCACTCACATCAGCCCTAACAACTTCTTTTTCAGCAGCATACCAGCTGCTCATCTCATCAAAAACAACATCCCTGCTTACCCTCAACTCACGTGTAGCAGGGTTATAACACCTGTATCCCTTTTGCTCAAGGGAATACCCAATAAACACACATTTTTTAGCTTTTGGATCCAACTTTGCTCTTAGCTCATCTGGCACATGCATATATGCAATGCATCCAAAGACTTTTAGATGAGACAAATCAGGTTTTCTGCTAGTAGACCTCTCCTCTGGAGTTACATCATGTATGCCAGCAGTAGTTGGAGTCCTGTTCATGATGTAAACTACTATAAAACTAGCCTCAGCCCAATAGCTATGCGGCATATTCTTCTCTCCCATCAATGCTCGCACAATCTCAGCAATGTGCCTGTTTTTTTGCTCAGCAACTCCATTTTGCTGCGGAGTGTATTTTCATGTAAACTGTCTCTGAATACCATTCTTCTTCAAAAATTCAGAGAACTCATTGGAGTACTTTCCCCCTCCATCTGACCTTAGGCACTTTACATGTTTCCCTATTTGCTTTTCAACCATAACTCTGAAATTTTGAAAATGAGTGAACACCTCACTCTTCTCCTTCATAAACTATACCCACACTTTCCTTGTGTGGTCATCAATAAATGTCACATAATACCTGCAGCCTCCCATAGACATGGTCTTCATAGGACCCCATACATCTGAATAATGCACAACATCTAGTGCATTTCTGCTCACATTTTTGTCACGTGGAAATACATCTTTGTTTGCTTTCCAAATTGGCATGCTTCACATATTTTCTGCATACCTTCAACTTTAAACTTTGGCAGCACTGTCACAATTCCTTTAGTCTGCATAGACTTCATTCTCTGCACATTCACATGTCCAATTCTTTTATGCCAAATGTATGTGTTTGCTGTAACAATTCTTGAACCATTTGCAAACATCACAACACTCACTTTAGGCATGTTTACATTTAATGTAAACATTCTACCCACTCTGTTGTCTTTTGCAACTAACCTGCACTTGTCTTTAAAGTCTTCAACATAACAACCATCAGGGTTAAACCGAACCTGCAAACCCTGCTCAATCATCTGGCCAACTGAAACCAGATTCTTTGTTATGTTCGGAACATGAAGTACATCTGCAAGGTACTTCACTTTGCCATCCTGCATAGACAATGGCACATCTCCAACATGGGCAATTGGATGAGCAATGTCATCCCCTATTTCCACAAAACCTGGTCTTTCAAGGTTTTTCATCTCCTTGAACCACTCCCCATGACTTGTCATGTGGTTCGAAGCGCCTAAATCAATGTACCATACATCATCTTTATGTGCTGCTTCAACATTTTCAAACATGGCATTAACGACATGCTGCATAACAAACAACCTTTCATTATCCTCATTGTTTCTGCTCAAGGATGCATAGTTGTTTTGCTGCAATTTCCCATTTTGCATGTCAGCCTGCCTCTTATAACAATCTGCGTGCACATGTCCAGAGGCTTACCACAATAAAAGCATCAACGTGTATCATTATATTGCCTTTGCCAATTTCCACGACCTCTTTGACTCCCCTTACCTCTGAATTGGCCTCTTCCACCTGCGTGTTGTTGTTGTTGTGAATTCTGGGACTGTTGTTGTTACTGCTGCTGGCCATAATTCTGATTACCTATTCGGCCACCTCCTTGGCCGCGTCCACGACCTCCTCTATCTCGTCCTCTTCTTGAACTTGTGTAGAAGGCTTGTTGCTCTGAACTATTTTTGTTTTGTGAGAAAATTGTTGGTCTTCACCCAAGCTCTTCTCTTCTATAGTCAACACAGACACCAAATCTGTGAAATTGGAAATGTTTTCTCGAGTCTGAGTAAACGTCTTGAATGCCTTGTATTGTGGCCCGAGACCACGTAGACAGACTTCCACCTTATCATCATCATCTACTGAAATGCCAATAGATGCAAGGGATTCCACAATACCCTTGATCTTTCAATGCATAGTCATTCACAGACATACTCTTTTTCTCCACAGTATGAAGTTCATTCTTCAACTATATCTTTCATGCCTTGGTATTCGTTTCATAGAGTTTTACCAAGGTGTCCCACGCCTCCTTGGGGGACTTGGCATCCTGTATGTGCCCAATCATAGTGTCCTGTATATTGATAGAGAGCCAATACATAACTTTTCTGGCTCCTTGGTTTCAATCCTTGAACTCTTTCACATCTGCAATAGTCGGATTGATCCCCGGTATCTCTGGTGCCTCTTCATTCTCACCTTCTATGTCGTCCCAGTAACCCTTTCCCATCAGGAAATTTGTCAACCTGAACCTCCAAGCATGGAAGTTGTTCTTGTCAAGCTTCTCAACAACAATCTAGTTTATGCCATCATTTGACATCTTGCCAGACACACAAATTTACCAGAAACAGCACTCTGGTTTGTCCTGCACAAACTGCTGTATTTTCTGCAATGGTACTGTACTACACTCAAATGTCACAGCCAGTGACCTCAATGTGCATACATACACCCGATGGCAACTGTTGACCTCCTTGCATCACACACAATGTCTGCACAACCAATCTGTCTTCTTGTAGTTCTTAAAACAAAGTTCTGCATAGAATCGATGACTTACTCGCAGTGCTCGAAAATCGTATGCTTTCTGAAAAACAAAGGTCCTAACATGCCCGAAATGCGTTTTCGGCCTAAAAAATTCTATCCAATAGGATGATATAGATGCCCTATAGCTTTACTCCCGCGAAGAAAGCTCCTCAATTAGAGATCATTTGCCGGTGCCTCCCATAGAGCTCCCGACAAGGGTGTAGTCGCCAACACAAACAGGGAAAAGTAGATGAAACTCTTACCCTTGTACCGCTTCCTGTGCTTCTCTGCTTGCAGCTCAGCCCTTAGCATGAACCAGACTCTAATACCATGAAAAGATGCAGGGGAGAAGAGAGCTTGAGCTCTTGCAACAAGCACACACACTCACAAAACCCTAAAAGAGAACACACAAGGTGAGAGGCTGAAAAACTTCTTCTTCTTCACCACAACACTCAACACACCATATACAAATATAAGAGGACACACTATATGAAAAGGTACTCAACCAAATACATACTAGGGTTCTCTATAGTGTGAACCCAACTAAATGAGCTGGTGCTATAACTATGCCAGTCTCTAGAATGGCTGTCACATAGCCTATCATTCCACTAGCCGTATATCACCCATGATCTCACCAGTTCCATGCCAGTGGTGTAAGTGTGGGGCCTATCCCCCAGGCGGGTCATCCGTGTCCACCACCTCACTAGATAAGCTCGATATTTCAACATGCACATCTATGATGCATCTAGGATTTGGCCATTCAATGATAGCTTCCACTTTATTTAGATCTAATTACAACCTAATTATAAGATTAGCTAATTAAAACCTAATTACAAGCTTAAAATTACAAGATTAGCTAATTACAACCTAATTATAGGTCTTGTAACTAGATTGTAATTAGCTAAGGTTGGTTAATGTGTAGCTAAAGTGCCGTATAGCCATACACTCATCATGCAACTCAAGGGAACTCAAGCGTAGGAGAGGAGAGCATCAGAGGATTAGCCCCGACCATCGCGTAGGAGAGTGGAGCATCAGAGGATTAGCCCCGACCATCGCGCAGGAGAGTGGAGGGCGCCGGAGCATAGGAGATCCAACCGGAGCAAGAGGGGAGGGTGACAAAGTGAGAGGGGATCTAATCGGTCAAAATTCATGGCAAAGCAAGGGAGAGGTAGGCTTTCTCTCTCTCTCTCTCTCAAACATCCACACATCCCTCTCTCTCTCTCTCTCTCTCTCTCACACACACACACACACAAACAATTCTCTCTCTCTCTCTCTCTCTCTCTCTAATTAGTTTACATCTAATTAATTTTTAGATTCTAATTTGTCCAATTAGTGTTTGCAATCTAGTTAGTGTTTGTTTAATTTAGTTTAATTATTTTAGTTTAGTGCTTAATTAGTTTAGTTTAGAATTATTTAGTTTAAAATTAGTATATGCATATGAATTAATCCTACTTTAATACATAAGGGAGAGGAGAATGGCCATAAGACCATTATTGCAAGCACAATGTGCTTTGGAATGGCCCTAGGGCCATTCTTTCAAGCACATTGTGTAGGAGAATGGCCATAGGTCCATTCTAGAGTATATAGTACTTGCAAGATGTGCCTTAGGGTCATTCTACTTGCACAATATTCTTGCAAGATGTGCCTTAGGGCCATTCTACTTGCACAATATTCTTGAAAGAATGGCCCTAGGGCCATTCTACCATCCATGATGTGCTAGAATAGCCCTAAGACATCATTGTGCTTACAATATTGGCCATTAGGTCATTCTTCCATGGAAAATCTTTATGTATTTTGCATGCATAAGTAGAGATTGGCCCTAGGGAGTTGACATGAGGGAGTGTAGAATGGCCCTAGGGCCATTCTTTCAAGCACATTGTGTAGGATAATGGTCATAGGGCCATTCTAGAGCACATTGTACTTTGCAAGATATTCCTTAGGGCCATTCTAATTGTATAATGTGCTTGAAAGAATGGCCCTAAGACCATTGTATCATCCATGATGTGCTTTAGAATGGCACTAGGGCCATTCTTTCAAGGCACATTGTGCATGGTATAATGGCCTTAGGGCCATTATAAAGCACATTATACTTACAAGACTAGTCCTAGGGCCATTCTCCACTCCTTTGTGTGACAAAGACAAGTGAGTTCTCCAAGTGTAGCTTGTGTAGTTCACTCAAGGCTAGCATGGGAGCCAAGACAAGTCTACAAGAAAGAACAAGAATCAGAGAGGAAAGGAACATGCACATGAATCAACAACAAAGTTGTAGAAGCTTGTACTACGGATGTCGCGTTTTCAAAAACACAACCAAATAAATATTTATGCATCATCCACGACAAGATGGATCAAAAGAAAACATCCATTCCTAGACTACAGAGACAATACTAAAGGATATGGATTTGGCATGGCAACTACAGGTGGCATTGATTGGTATGATCACTTATATGCTGGGGAGGGTCATTTACGGTTTGCGCTAAATGGTTTATGACCATCTAGCCCCAATCTCATAGTTGGCTCCATTGCATTCTATTTACATAACTTAGAGAGGATGGATAAGCACCCTCTTGGTGATCTAGCAACAAATGGGCTTCTAAGAAGAAATGTTTCACTTCTTGGTGCTTTGAACTCAAGGGGAAGCTTTAGACTACCACAATATCAGCGATGGTAAAGCACCTATTGTTAAATAGGTGTCAAGTGATAATGCACATGCCACTTCCACAACTAGGAATCCCACACCACCTTTTGAAGCAGCTCATGCAAGATGTTCTACTTCCAATGTAGGGCCCATAGTATAAAGATCACCAACCACACCAATGAATGTTCTATGTTACCAATCATCTGTAAATGAGAGTGCCAGTGTTTCATCATTCTGTAAGTTGCGAGAGATGTTGTGATGGCTATCTTTGTGATGGGAAATAAGCACTTAGAGGCCACTCAAAACCATTTCAATTTCAATTCCTCATAAAGGGGGATGCACTCGTAATGTAATATAAAGTGCATCTAGGTGATTGGAGACCTAGTGATGGAGGTATCCCACTATGGAAGAAAGACAGTGAAGGTAAACCGACGCTACCACTGGTGGGGAATCCACCTATATTGCCAATGGTAGAGTATGTAAAGGGGCATGAAGATGTGATATTATGAATAAAATTTTACATATAATTTTGACATAATTTAGTAAATGGTTCATGTGTTCCAAGATATTATAGACCTATGATAAATTATTGGAATAATGTAATCCAAGAGCTTGAGAAACCAATAGCATCAGAGGCTAGATTGTAGACAAAATTTTGGCCAAAATCTACCCAATGGTTGGATGATGTGGATGCTAAAAGATTGTTAGGTTACAAAGAGCACAATGATCATTATTGTGGGCCTCAATGGGAAAAACCAAGAGGAGAATTCAACCCAATGCATGATATTAAGCAATGGGAATTTATATTGCTGCACCCAGATAATAGAGACATCTATCCCACTTGGCTTGATAGAATCACAGATTCATAAGTTTGTTCACTACCCAATTCTAAATCAAGGTTTCCTACAGAGTGGTGAGGTACTACCTTCCCACCATTAGTTACCTCTACAACCAATTTCCTAGTTGGTTTTTGATCTAGGTTTAATTTTCATAAACACCTTGGAGAAAGAAATGAATGGGTACTGTTGCAATCAATCAAAAGTTGGAATGGCTTACCATGATAGAAATTCGGGTTTGAATAACACCGAATTTCTCTTTAGGACCTTGATGCTCTACCGCCTACATGGATGGTGGCATACTCTTCTTTAGCTATTTCCAAAGTTGGTTCTTCATTTATAGCACAGGTGCAGGAAATTTCTCTGCGACTTTGTCGTGTCCACCTCTTGCATCTTGGTCGATGGGGGTCACACGGCCCTCATTTTGTTAACCATTTTTCAAGAAAAGATGTTGCAAGCTTGGGGGCATTGGCTTTAAAGTGTTCGGGCTCATTGCAATGGAAACACACAAGGGTCTACCTACTACTAGTAGAAGGGTCTACCTACTACTAGTAGAAGCAGTATATGTGGAGGGAACAAAGATGTTGGTTGGTCGACCTTGGTTGTAGTTGTTGGGAGAATTTGGTTGGGGCTTCTTGTAAGACTAGTCCTTAGGGTTTGATTTAGGGTGAGATCTCTTTTGGGACCTAGCTTTGCGAGACTTTAGCTCCTTCACACAAGAGGTTTGGCTCGTATAAGAGCATCTTGCAATGTACTGAGCCTCATTTCTTCAAGAGGCGGGAATCCAAAGGTTCATTCAAACCTTGGCAGAAGTGGGCTACCTACTGGGAGGTAGTCATGGGTTGGGTATATGCCCTGGGAGTAAGAAGATGATTTTTTTAAACCAAGATTACTCCCAATTTTACGAGATGAGAGCATCTCGCATTTTTCAAGTGGGGGAGGATGTAAGATTCCTCCTCTTCAGTATCTAGAAGGTTAAGACATCACTGTACACTTTTCCCTGACTTTAATCTTTGAAATAAGTCATTTTCTCTTAAATCGACTTAGAGAGAGAAAATGTTCTAGAGAGAGATAATACAGCTTTGAGATATTTTTGGATAAAAAGTTACCCTTTAATTTTAAGATGAATTCCCCTGAAACAAAAGTTTAAAAAGAGTTTTCCAATGTGCATTAGAAATTAATTGAATATGTACACTGGACACCTTAACCTAAGGATACCTATTTTCAGAAAATTTTGGATTAAGGTCCAAAGAGTGTTCTAATGGGCCTATGGGATTAATCCAAGTGTTTGAATAAGAAAAATGCAAGAAGAAAAGAAAATACACCAAAAATGAGTAAATTTTCACATAAGATGAAGAGTTGACTAGTGTAAAAAATGTGAATTTTGACACTCGAGAGGAGTGGGAAGCATGCTTCAAGGAGGTGCCTAGAAATCCCATCAAACCTCCATTTTTTAATTCAAAAATACTGCAAAAGCATGGGATATTTCATCTCTCATCTCTCCTCTTACAAACTAGATCAGAAAGTGGGTTTAACCAGTTTAAAAATTATCCAAATTGGATCAAACTCGACCTGGAAGCCTCTAGATCCTAGTTGGGCTTGGTTGGTGGCCTTCCTCACCTATAAATACAACCCCGTTCCTTTGTATTTTCATTCTAGGGTACTATCATGTTGATGTTAAGTTCATTTTAGTGTATTTCCTTCATCCATCTTCCTTGCCTCTCCATTATGAAGCTTTGGTGTTTCACTAAACCTCTTCTTCTCTTGAAGATTACCCTCTTCTCTTGGTGGCCAAGCCTCTTCCTTCAGGGCTAAACATCTTCTTGCAAGATAAATAATCAAGCACACCAAGGGTAAGCCTAAACAATGATGCTTATACTATCTTCTTCTTCTCTACATGCTTTGAAAGCATGATGATGCATGATTCTCTTCTTGAAGTCTTGTTTTATGGATTAAGTAGATGATTAATCTCTTTCTTAAGCATTAGGAGATCTTATTTTCTCTTCCATATGTTTTGAAAGCTCTCTAATCCATGGTTCTTCTCTTAAACCATGCGGAGTTGGTTTATATGCTAATCTTTCATGCCTATGGTCATGATTTATGATTAATACTCATGTTTAGAATGAAGATAATCTTTCTTTTCGGTTATGCATCCATGAAGTATGAATCTCCTTCTTTTCTTCTCTTCCACATGCTTGGAAGCATGTTATTTTCATGGTTATCTCTTTAAACCATGCTTTCTAAATCAAGTAGATGATTAATGGTAAAGATGTTAACCCTCATGCTTAATACTTTATTTTAAGATTTATAATGATGTTTAGATGCATATATGTTTATGCATAAATATTATAAATGCTAAAAGAAGGATTTTCATTTTATTTTTGTGTATACATTCTTAGTATGTGTATACATAAATGTTTAAATGTCAAAAAGTGGAATTTTTTCCATATTAGATACTTGGATAATGCGGGGAAGCTATGGCAAAATTTTTAGAAGCTAAATTTTATGCATAATAAATTCTTATGTGCTAAAAGTGGAATTTTGATCATTCTCATTTCATAGAAAATGCGGAGAAGCTATGGCAAAAATTTTATCATTAGAAAACTATTTTAAATAAAATTTTTCTAGATTCATTCAATTTATGGAAATTATGGAAAGATTCACATAAATTTTTCCTTTTATCAAAAGTAGACTTTTGAGTATATTATATTTTCGAAATTACGAGAAGGTTATGTACAATTCTTCTCTAATTTTCAAATGGGATAATGAATATAACTCATTTAGATAAAAATGAATTAGTATGTGTGCATAAATATTTTATACTGAAAGAGGAACTATGGGTAGAATTCATTTTGTAAATCCTATAAGGATGTATGCATAAATCTTTTATTCAAAAAGAGGAATATTGAGCATATTTTATTTTGGGAAAATTGAGAAATGAATGTGAAAATATTCATAGGAATGCATCTAGAAAACATAGATAAATTTTTAATCAAAAAGAGGAATCACGAACATATTTAACTTTTGGAATTATGAAGTATATGTCTAGATTCTCAAAAAATAGAATCTTAAGTACGTTCTGAATGAAAAAAGGTGAGTGGAAACTCTTACCAGAATTATTGGTTAAATCAGGAATTCCACCATAATCAGGTTTAATGATTTATGGACAAGGGAATTACATAAAGGCTTTACGATGATTAAAGAATTTGTTGAGACTGATTAAAATAACCTGATAAAGATTCTAATCTAACCCGTATTCCGTCTCTTGGTTAGGTTTTTGACGGGAAAAGGATTTTCCAAAAAAAGACCAGAAACATGCTTAGCTGGATGAATGTAAATACTTGAGATTAACTTATTCCAAGATTAATTGGGAAAGGATTCTAGAATTCTTGAAAGGATCAACGATCCAAAAGTGAACTGAAATTCAAACTTAAATGAATTAAGACAAAAAAAAAAAGTTATCTTTAACTAAGCCAAGTAATGGTCGAGACTTAGAAAGTTCTATGAGTATGAAAAGTAGAGTAACTTTACTCTTAACTTGGTTGATTGTGAAACAAAAATTCCGATAACTAGATTAAGGAAAGTTGATAATCAAACCTCATTCGCTCAAAACGAAAGAGACCATCTTGTTTGTGAAAATCCAAATAAGATGTGGAATGATGTGAAATAATGTGGAATGATGTTGAATGATGTGAAATAATGTGGAATGATGTAAAATAATGTGGAATGATGTGGAATGATGTGAAATAATGTGGAATGATGTGAGATGATGTGGAATAATGTTGAATGATGTGAAATAATGTGGAATGATGAGGAGTGATGTGAAATAATGTGAAATGACATGGAATGAAAAGAAATGATGTGGAATGATGAGAAATGATTTGAAATGATGAGGAATGATGTTAATTGATGTGGGATGATATGGAAAGATGGGAATTTTTCTTGGAAACTATATTTTCATGTGAAACCTGTTTTTAAAGATTGTTTTACATCAAGAATGCTGGAGGAAGCATTTTAACTATCTTCTGGAAATACGTCGTGGACCTAGGTTGATAATGTTGCAATAGCTAGACGAAGAGTCAAAGAAGAACATCTCGCATGGCAAGGTCAGCCGAGGTCTTGATCAGCCTCGGTTGGGTTAAAATGGTGAGCTTCCAATACGGTGGATGAGGGAAGCGGCCTATGAGTGAAGCGCTAGGTCACTTGCTGTGAAGGATCCTAGAGGGTGCTAACCATACGGTGCTGCTCTGGGTCGCTCAGGACACCCACGCATGCGTCTAGGAAGAAATGGAACATTGAGTTGGAGTTATTTTTAGAACACGGGCCTGGATCTGGTTGGTTGACTTTGCTGGCTCCTTTTTGGTAAACTGGATCTCGTTGATCTAGCTAATCTCCAACAGAGAGTCCTTATGGATTTTATGGATAAAAGAGATCATACTCTTGGGTACTATGAGTTAGGAACCATGAAACGGCCCCTGAGTGAAGTACTAGGTGAACCTAGAGGGATTGACCAAGTGGTGGACGCTTTGGTTTGCTGATGATGCCATAGGTACGCTGAGGAAGGTATGAATGGAATTTGGATTTTATGGTTGGAAATTGGAAAAGTTGAAACTTAGACCCTGGAACTGAAATACTGAGGATTATGATGGAAACACTGTGGTTTTATTGCAATTCTGTCTTGAAAATAGTTGAATCTATGAAAAGGAAATTTCATATTGGGTGCATAAATGGTGTGTCTATTTAATATTTTCGCATGAGTACTGGCTACGGGGCCTGGGAACTCTTTTCCCTCGTACACCCGGGATAAAACACAACCAAATTTTTATAAAGAGGAATCCCACCAACACAGTGGTTGGGCGGTTGGCTTGAGCGGTTGCCTAACCCATGGGCCAATTGGGGTGGATTGGTGGATTCCTACAATAAAGTTCAATTCTGTTCAAGTTACGATAATTGAAGTAAAGCATGGGATAATTCTTGTTCTATGGCAAAGAATCAACGGCTATGCCTCACTTGAGGGGAAAAAAGCGTTCATCTCTATGAACCAAGTGCAAGTTCGTCCTTTGATTCGGCCATGTGACCCGCGGGTTCGGTCGAAATAGTTAAGGCTCTTGACCTCGTTAGATAAATTTTCATTAGAAGTTTTTCCTGGAGGAATCGCCTATGCTTTCTGGGAGAGGAAAGTTTTTCTGGGTTGGTTTTGGAACAGCTGCTGCCGGACTAGTCCCTTGCCTGGACATTCATCGGCATGGCCCTGAGTAAGTCTCTCTACCCTAAATAGTCGTTATTCCAATTCCTGTCTTTCAGTTAAACTACAGGGTAGGGGTCTTACATCTGGTATCAGAGCCTCTGGTTGAAGTTGATAAACCAAGAAGCAAGAAATGTCAAACATTTATGAATTACCAGTAAAAGATTATAATTGAGTGTTGAAATTCGTACGAGTTGATATCCAGAATGGGAATTCATAAATTAGAAATTGGGTTTTTAGATGGAAGTACTGCATTTGTGTGGAATCCCCAACTTTGCTTGAGGCCTAGATTTGATGGCATTTGCCTTATAACACTAAGGGCCATGAAAACCCGTATATACTATGGGTATAAGTGTAGCTCCATACTGACAATATATGGAAGTGAATCTAAGACCTTGAAGTTATGAGCTGTAAGATTCCTCCCTAGCCTCTCACGATGTCCAGTATCTTCCCCTGTAGTCAAACCCCTCTTCAGAAATATTAAAGATCTTGTTTCTACCTGTTTTGGCCTAGAGAGAGAAAATATTCTCGAGAAAGATTATTTAGATTTTGAATATTTTTGGATAGAAAAAAATCTCATCCTATTAATATAAGTTCCCCTGAAACAGAAGTTCAAACAGATTTCCAGAAGGTGCATTAGAAATCAAGTATAATCTGCTCAAGAAGCATTATCCTAAGGGTCAAGATTTTTTCAAAATTTTAAATTGAGGTTCCTATGGGCCAATAAGATCAATCCATGTGTGGGGAGGAGATAAATCCAATTTGTAAAAGAAATTACCCAAAAATGAGTAAATTCTCACATAAGATGAAGAGTTGACCATGTACAAGGGTTATTAGTAAAAAACTATGAGTATTACTAAAAAAATGAGATATTTTGGGTATAATCATTCCATTTTGACACATATGTAAGGAAGGGGAGTCCCTTCAAGGAGGTGCATACTTCACATGCTTGAATGAGTTTTAAACTCAAAAATAATGTGATATTTTTATCTCCTCTCTCTTGGATCAAACCGAATCAAAAAGAAACCAAACTAGGTCCAAATCTAGTCCAAATTCAACCAAACTAAAATCTAGAAAAATCTAGAAATCAGTTGGTCTTAGTTAGAGCCTCCCTCTCCTATAAATAGAACCTGAGTCTTTGTAAAAAAATAGGAGAATTATACTATGCCAAAATTATGCTGAAATAATGCTAATTTTTACTATTCTCTAAAATTCTCTCCAAATTGAAGAAATTGGCCCGCTTCCCTCTTTCTTCAATCTCCATTGGTGACTCCACCAGCACACCAAACCGATTGATTGGTTGGGGGCCTCTACCATGAACAAAGAATCAAGCAATTTGTAAAGGTAAATGGTGAATTTTGATCTTTTCTATAAATTCTCAATGTTTCTCTCTTCTCAACCCCTCTCAAGCTTGAGAAGCTTAATTGGAATGGTTTTTGAATGCTATTGAAGTTAATTGATGAATGGTAGTAAAGAATTACATAAATTTTCATTTATGCTTAATTTTAATGGTTTTTATGTAATTTCTCTCTCTCTCACTCAAAGAATGGTCATTCTCATGACCTATTCTCAATCCAAATGAAGCTTTTCATAAAGCTTTTCCTTAATCTATGCTTGAGGCCAAATTAATGGCTTTTTTCTATACTTTTAGTTTATGTATTTCATGAATATTGATGATTCAATCCATTATGGATTAATGATCCAATTAGGGATCATTGTAATCATTCCCTTAATGATAAGCTTTATCCTTTAAAATAATTGAGATTTATCAATCATAGTAGCGGAGCTATGGCAAAATTTTTGTAAAAATTACACATAAAATAATTTCATTCAAAGCATGAAAAGAGGACTTCCTACCATATTCTAAGAATTATCATCCTAGATTAATTGAAAGAATTTCATTGTAATCATGGAGAAATTAATTTTAATGTTATGCATAATTGATGAATTAAGAAAAAGAGGATTTCTAGTAATTAAATTTTATGTTAAAAATAGTAATCCCCATTGTATGAGTATTCTTAAAGGGTTATTTTCATTCTAGACATAGAAAAATGTATACTAGAAATATTTATTTATAAAAGTGTGATTTTCATCATAATTGTTTTCATGCATAAGTAGATGCATAAAAGAATTTTTTTTATATATTAAAAGTGTGATTTTTATCATAAAGGATTTTATGCATAAATTAGATGCATAAAAGAAATTCTTTTATATCAAAAGAATGATTTTCATCATAAATGATTTGTATGCATAAAAGATTTTTCTTTTATATTAAAAGTGAGATTTTCATCATAATTGGATTTTATGCACAAATTAGATGCATAAGAGAAATTCTTTTATTCTAAAAGTGTAATTCCTACTAAATTAAATTTATGCATGGAAAGATGCATAAAGAAATTATTTTAACCCAAAAGTGTTATTCTCATCAATTTTGATTTTATAAATAGAAAGATGCATAAAGAATTTTTTTTAAAATTCAAAAGAGTTATTCTTTTCAATTTTGATTTTATGCATAGAAAGATGCATAAAGAATTTTATTTTTAATTCAAAAGAGTTATTCTTATCAATTTTGATTTTATGCATAGATAGATGCATAAAAGATTTATTCTAAAAGTGTTAATTTCATTAAGATGGAAATTTATGCATAGAAAGATGTATAAAAGATTTATTTTTATTTTGAAAGTATTATTCTCATTAAAATTAGAATTTATGCATAGTAAAATGCATAAAAGGATTATTATAAAAGTGTTATTCCTACTAAAGTTGTCTTTATGCCTAATAAGATGTGTATGAGATGTGATAGGATGTGATAAGATGTGTATGAGAAGTGATAGGATGTGATAAGATGCATATGGGATGAGTTAGGATGTGATAAGATGTGTATGGGATGAGGTAAGAAGTGTATCTGATGGGATAAGATGTATATGGGTTGTGATAGGGCAAGAATGGATGTGATGTAAAAGAATAGATGTGAAGGCGTATGTGGTTATATGAATGGGAATGTAGAAATGGATGTATGGATGTGGACGTATGAATGTAGATATGGAATGTGGATAAGGATATGGATGTGGATATGGATGTAAGAATGTGGATGTATGTGAATGTGAATGTGGATGTGTGAATGTGGATATGGATGTATGGATGTGGATGTATGAATGTGAACGCGGATGTGAATGTATGATATGGATGTGTATGTATGGAGTGGATGTATGAATGTAGATGTGGATGTATTAATGTAGATATGGAATGTGGATAAGGATATGGATGTAAGAATGTGGATGTGTGTGAATGTGAATGTGGATGTGGATGTGTGAATGTGGATGTGTGAATGTGGATATGGATGTATGGATGTGATGTATGAATGTAAATGCGGATGTGAATGTATGATATGGATGTATGGATGTGGATATGGATGTATGAATATGGATGTGTATGTATGGAAGTGGATGTATGAATGTAGATATGGAATGTGGATAAGGATCTGGATGTGGATATGGATGTAAGAATGTGGATGTATCGCGTAGCATGGTCGACCGAGGTCTTGATCAGCCTCGGTTTGATTTAAATGGTGAGCTTTCGGTACGGTGGATGAGGAACCAAGGAAGCGGCCTATGAGTGAAGCGCTAGGTGACCTGCGAAGGATCCTAGAGGGTGCTTACCATACGGTGCTCGGGCTCTGGGTCACCAAATATACCCACACGTGCATCGTGGAAGATATTGGAACAAGGAGTAAGAGTTGTTTTCTGAAATCGGGCATGGATCTGGTTGATTGACCTTGCTGGTCCTCAACGGATAAGTCCATGGCTCTCTTATATGGATCTGTTGATTGATCTTGCTGATCTTCAACGAGGATTCCATCTTGATTTTTATATGTGAAATATTGCCGGGTACTATGAGCTAGGAACTATTGAAAAGGCCCTTGAGTGAATAGGTGGTGAGCGTTCTGGTTGCCAATGATGCCATAAGTACACCGATGAATAAATGATTGGAAATATGGATTCAACCAGAGATTTTGAGGATTATCATCAGTGACATAATGGTTTTATTAAAGGATTGTTTTAAAGTTAGCTGATGCTGAGAAAAAGGCTGAGAAAAAGGCAATTTCATAGCTGATGCTGAGAAAAAGGCAATTTCATATTGGGTGTGTAAGTGGTGTGACTAGTTTTATGTTTGGATGAACTTCCGGCTAGGGGGCCTGGGAACTCTTTTCCTTGGTACTCGGGACAAAACCTAACCAAATTCCTAATTGGATCCCATCACTACAGTGGTTGGGCGGTTGGATAACCCATGGGACTGGATGGGGTTAGGTTGGACTGATGGATCCGTAAATCGAGACTCAATTTCTGTTTAGTTCGATAGATGAAGTAAATCCCGAACAAAAATTGTTCTATGGCAAAGAATCAACGGCTGTGCCTCTCAATGAGGAAAAAAGCGTTGGTCTCTATGATCCAAGTACAGTCTTTTTCCCTGATCTAACTATAGGACTTACGGGTTCGGTCAGATGAGCTCAGTTAGTTAAGGCTTTTGACGACGTTCGAGAAAAGTTATCCTGGTGGAATCGCCCGTGCTTTTTGGGCAAGAGAAGTTTTTCCGAGTTCGACTTGGAAGAATCGAGGAATTAGTCACCTGTCCGGATATCCGTGGGCGAGGCCCCGAGTGTGGGACCCTGCCCCGCGCAAGATGTGCTACTTTCGCTGCTAGCACTCCAAATCTGTTGCGCTGTGGGGACAGGGATCTTACAGTTGGTATCAGAGCCAAGTTGGCTAATGAGGATCAACCGAGAAGCCAAATATGTCAAAAATTTATCAAGAAGCACTAAAAGGTTGTAATTGTGTGATAAAATTCATACAATTTGATATTCAAACTGAAATTCGTAAATTGGTAATTAGGTCTTCAGATGGAAGTACCGCAATTATATGGAATCCCTAACTTGCTTGAGGCCTAGACATGATAGTATTTACCTTATAGTTCTAAGAACCATGACTACCCGTATATACTGAGGGTATAACTGCAGCTCTTTACTAGCAGTATATATGAGTAAATCTAAGAATTGAAATTATAAGCATTAATGCTATCCAGATGATGAATTCGAATGTGGTTGATATGATTTTTGAATTCTGGTTGTGAACTGATGAGTTGATTTGGATTTTGATTGAAAAATGATGATTCTTGAAATTTGGTTGAAATGTAAAAAGCTGAGCAAAACCACAATGAGGATGAATGGGACGAGTCCCTATGATGATGTTCATAACTGGAATGACGTTAATAACTCCAACAAATCACTATGAGATTAGTGGATTGTGCTGGCAGATTGCTGCTGTTAACACTTGACCCAATGGATCAAGTTAAAGGAGGTCAAATTAAAATCTGCATAAATAAAAAATTTCCATGAAGGACTGTTCAGATAGAAATTTCGGTCTAATGGAACATTATTGTGATAAGGAATTGAATGTTATGATCTGAGTGAATTGTTATTTAATAATGAGTTTTATATAAGAGATCTTTATCCCAGGATTCTATTTGGGCTCACCAAAATATAAGGAACCCATACACTCTTTTAATATAAAAGAATTTCTTTTATGCATCCATTTATGCATAAAAATCATTTATGATGAAAATCACTCTTTTAATATAAAAGAATTTCTTTTATGCATCCATTTATGGATAAAAATCATTTACGATGAAAATCACACTTTTAATTATAAAAAAATCTTTTATGCATTTTATGCATACAATTCATTTATGATTAAAATCACTCTTTTAATATAAAAGAATTTCTTTTATGCATCCATTTATGCATAAAAATCATTTATGATGAAAATCACACTTCTAATATATAAAAAATGTTTTATGCATATGTTTATGCATACAAATCATTTTTGATGAAAATCACTCTTTTAATATAAAAGAATTTCTTTTATGCATCCATTTATGCATAAAAATCATTTATGATGAAATCACACTTTTAATATAAAAAAATCTTTTATGCATATGTTTATGCATACAAATCATTTATGATGAAAATCACTCTTTTAGTATAAAAGAATTTCTTTTATGCATCCATTTATGCATAAAATTCATTTATGATGAAAATCACACTTCTAATATATATAAAAAATCTTTTAAGCATATGTTTATGCATACAATTCATTTATGATGAAAATCACTCTTTTAATATAAAAGAATTTCTTTTATGCATCCATTTATGCATAAAAATCATTTATGATGAAAATCACACTTTTATAATCAAAATGAAAATTTCAAAATGCTTACTTCTATACATAGAATTTAATTCTAAAGAAAGTAACACTTTTTTAATAAATTATTTTTACTGTGCATTTTTCTATACCTAGGATGAAAAATAACACTTTAAGAATACATATACGATGGGAATTACTCCTTGAATAAAAAAAAGTAAAACTTATTTTACACAGTTTTAGAAAATTTTGCCATAACCTCCTTTGTATGGCTGACCATTTTTCAAATTTTAACCCTCTAAAATTAACTAGAATTTCACAAAGAGTATTTAAATCATTCTAATGTAGACATTTTCTACTTATTTAAGAGAACATTATGAAAAACTTGATTTTATCCATTAATCATTCATTTGGGATAAAGAATGGTTGGATTTACTAAAGAAGAGAGGGGAGTGCCTTTTTTTCAATGAGGCATAACATCATAATCATTTTAGAGAAGACAAAAATCACAAAAAACCATAAAATGAATAGAAAAAAGAGAGAATTTCCAACTTACGAAGGAATTTGAGAGCTTTCCTTTGGCTTGATGGTTTGAGGGATCTACTCTTGTTTGAAACAAGAATGGCCACCAATCTTTAGAAGAGGGAATGTCAAAAACTAATGAATTATGAGTAAATTCACAGTTTTTGGCTCTTGGGAGAAGTAGGGTAATAGTGCAAAAAACACTATTAAGCTTCAACAAAAGGAAAGGCTTCTATTTATAGTAAAAAGTTCTTCTAACCAAGCCAACTGATTCTAGAATTTTCCAGATCAGTTTGGTCAATTTTTGACCATTTTTGGGTCAGTTTAGTCCACTTTTTTGGATCTAGTTGAAACAGGAGAGAGGAGAGATAAAAATATCTCATTATTTGGGAGTTTAAAACTCTCCCACACATGTGAAATAGGCACCTCCTTTATGAGGGGAATTCCCCCATAATAGTGAGGTGTCAAAAATGCATCATTTCTTCTAAATATCTCTCTTTTTTAACTATCAACCTTGACCTTAGTCAACTCTTCATCTTATGTGAGTATTACTCATTTTTGGGGGATTTTCCGTTTATTCTTCCATTTATCTCCTCCCTACATTTGGATGAATCTTATGGGTCGATAGGAACCTTAATTTAAAATTTCAAAAAAATCTTGACCTCTAGGATAAGGCCTCTTGAATAGATTATACTTGATTTCTAATGCACCTTCTGAAAATCTTGTTGAACTTCTGTTTTAGGAAAATTTATTTTAATAAGATGAGATATTTTTCTATCCAAAAATATTTAAAAACTGAATTACCACTCTCTAAAAGATTTTCTCTCTCTAGGCCAAAACTGGTAGAAACAAGATCTTTTATATTTCTGAAGAGGGATTTGATTACAGGGAAGATGCTGGACATCTTGAGAGGCTAGGGAGGAATCTTACATTCTCTCTCACTTGAAAAAACGCGAGATGCCCTCATCTCGCAAACTGGGGGTAATTCCGCACAACAGATCGGCTTCATTCTCCCAGGTGGCATCTTCAAAAGGATAGAACTTCCATTTTACCAATAACTCTCTGAGAATTCTGTTCCTGGGAATCTTTTCTCAGACATCAAGAATTTCTTCAGGTTGGAGTTCCATCTGCCCTTGGGTTGAAGAGGTTAGGATTTCATCATTAAGCACATGATTTGGGCTTGGCACATATTTCTTTAGAAGGCTTACATGAAATACGTTATGAACTTTGAGATGAGGAGGCAGAAGAAGCTCGTAGGCTAAGTCACCTACTTTCTTTGTAATCAGATATGGCCCACAATATCTGGGGGATAACTTCTTGTACTTCCTAAGAGATAGAGAACTTTTTTTGGGTCGTACTCTAATGAAGACCATATCTGCTTCTTCAAACTTTCTATCTGTCCTCTTCTTATTTGCATACTGCTTCTGTCGATCCTGGGTAGCTTTAATATCTTTACGAATTGACTGCATCTGCTGCTCCATGTCATCAAGCATCTGTCTGGATATCTTGACCCTAATTAATGGGTCGGACCAAGTTAATGGAGTTAAGCAATCTTGTCCATACAAAGCTTTAAAAGGGCTCATCCCGATACTTCGGTGATAAGAAGCATTGTAGGCGAACTCGACTAGGTGCAGATAGCTTAGCCACTTCGGTGATAAGAAGCATTGTAGGCAAACTCGACTAGGTGCAGATAGCTTAGCCACTTCGGTGATAAGAAGCATTGTAGGCGAACTCGACTAGGTGCATAGCTTAGCCACTTCTTCGGTTCCCTGCCATAGCATGACCGAAGTATATCTTCGATTACTTGGTTTACCCTTTCAGTTTGACCATCGGTCTCAGGGTGATAAGCTGTGCTGAGGTCCAAGAAAGTTCCCACTGCTTTGAAAAATGCAGTCCAGAACCTTGAAGTAAACTTGGGATCTCAATCACTTACTATTCTCCTAAGTAGGCCATGCAATCTGAAGATTACTTTGGGAACACTCTGGCCACATCCACTGTGGTGTAGGTTTCTTTTACTGGAATCAGATGGGCAACTTTGGTTAGTCTGTCGACTACCATGAAAATGGAGTTGTAACTTGATTGCACTGAAGGTAATCCAGTAATAAAATCCATACTGATACATTTCCACTTCATCTGGGAGATGTCCAATGGATGTAATTTCCTAGGCATTTTTACTCTTTCAGCTTTGACTTTCTGGCATGTCAGACATTGACGTACATGATTCAGTACATCCTTTTTCAGACCAGGCCAAAAGAAGCTTTTCTTTACAGACATGTAGGTTTTTATGAAACCTGGATGTCCTGCTATAAGGCTATCATGGGCTTCATTCAAAATTTGACCCTTAGTTCCCTCATCATTGGGAATGCATAGCCTGCGATTATAATACATAATTCCATCATTCAGGATGTACCCTTGAACTCGGTTCAACTCCTGTGGAGTTTTGCTTTCCTGCATAAGTAGGGTAGCAATAGAGCCAAAGAATCTATCCTGCATGATCTTCTCTCTTGCTTCAATTATCAAAGGATTTGACACTACTGAGATTGCAAGCAAGGAGGCTTTTCTGCTGTTGAGGGTATCTGCTACCACATTCTCTTTGCCTGGGCTGGGCGGTACTTGATTTCAAAATCAAACTCCTGTAAGGTCTGCATCCACCTTCTTTGGCGCATGTTGAGGTCCCTCTGAGTGAAGATCCGATTTAAGCTTTGATGACCTGTCATCAAAGTATTTAAGGAGAAGGGCAAAAGCCTGATGGTACTCTTCAATTGTCCGGCTTTCATGCATAAGTTCCAAGAACTCATTCATCTTAGTTTCAAGAAGAAAGCCTGGGGGACAAAACTCTTTCTGAGAGGTAAGCCTTGAGATCGGTCTAGGTTTGGGTATTTCGATCGAGACGGTTTGTCAGTGATTCCTCCACGCAACCCTGGCCGTTTCCACAATCTTTAACCTAGTGAGAGCCATCTTGCTTCTCTCATTGTAGCCCGTTACATCAAAGTATTCCTCCATGGCCTCAATCCACTTTTCTACAACTTCACCTAACTGTTCCCCTTCACCCTTGAAGGGACCAAGCTGTGATCTGTGCAGGGCTTTGCGAACATCCGGATCTAACTCCTCGTCTCATCAATTAGAGGATCCGGTTGCCTTACACGGGCTGCGCTTCTCATGACTTTGACAAAACGAGATTTTTATCAGCTTAACTTTGACAATAGCTTTATGATTATTTAATTTTTGAGCTTTATATTTAAACATATAATTATTTCATCATACAACTTACAGCAAGATTTACCCTGATAATTTCATCAACCATTTTCATAATCATGAAAACAATTTAGAATTTTTTTGCAAAACATCATTTATTATCAAAAGTTTTCGATATATACATAGAGCATCATGGCTCCCAAAATCACTGCCTCAATTGTATTTGCATAAAGAAGCAAAACTGTAAAGGAGACATGCCATGGTACACGTGATTCATTACAAAAAGAGGTGCTATAATTCTATCTCTAGGGATAAAGCGGCTAAGAAGCCTAAAAAATCGACATGAAGTTCTGAAGTTCCTGGGTGAATGATCAAAGAGTTGAACATGCTGAACAAGCCCTAGCCTTATCAGAATCATGGGGCCAAGGAAATATTTTTCCTGATCCTTTGACATTGACTGGTACTGACATTAATACACCATCCTCCACAGAACCACATATACCGACATCGCTCAAGAGGATCAGGAAAGTAAAGACTCTCAAAATGGCGAGCGAGTCTCACTCTGCTCATTCGGGTCATAGCAGAGTTGATGAGGTGCTCAAATGCAAAAGCTATCATATCCTGACTCTGAGAGAGTCCAGGAATTCCAGATAGGTTTGGGGTATCCATCTATAAATTTCCAATTCAATTTATGAGTCTTTCAATTTTGAAGTTCGTTCCCATAGTATTAACAAGCGAAAAACATCTCTTTCCCAGATTTCTATTAAAAATTTAGGCAATTTCTGCTGATGTTACTTAAATTTACAACACAGCGCTCTGATACCAGCTGTGGGGTCCCTCTACCCCCTCCGCGCACTAGACTCCCGATAGCTGACAGCAGCGAAAGCAGCCCCCTCATGCACGGGGTAGGGGTTTCTCACTCAGAGCCTCGCCCACGAATGTCCGGGCACGAGACTAGGCTGGTGGTCACTCCGAAAACCAAAACCGGGAAAATTTTCCATGCTCGAAATGCGGGGATGATTCCACCTTTTTGAATTTTCTTAACAATTTTTTTTGTATAACGAGATCAAAACCTAAACTATCCTTCACCTGAATAAACAAGATAGAAGGAAACTATCGCTGATATAATTTGATCATTTGAGCAATTCAACGCTTTTTTCCTAATCAAGATTAGGCATAGCCGTTGATCCACTCAATTGAGAAATATATCAGGGAATTAACTAACTACTCGAATCCTACTCCACTGATTCCAGCCTAACCCCATGCGGCCCATGGGTTAGCCACCACCCTACCACTGGAATCGGTAGAACCAAACAAGTACTCACCCACCCATAATTGAATGCCTTTCTTAACTTTAGCTTTAGAAAATAGTACGCACACACTCCTCTTTAAAACTTTAATATAAAAATAATCCATTGACAAAACAGATATGATCATAGATTTCATAACTCAAAATTTCCATTCAATCCCTTGTTTCACAAAAACAGTACCACTCTGGACTCTCCGTTTTTGACCAGCTGATCAACAACGAGATCGAATGCCTTTCTTAACTTTAGCTTTAGAAAACAGTACGCACACACTCCTCTTTGAAACTTAAAACTTTAATATAAAAATAATCCATTGACAAAACAGATATGGTCACAGATTTCATAACTCAAAATTTCCATTCAATCCCTTGTTTCACAAAAACAGTACCACTCTGGACTCTCCGTTGGGACCAGCTGATCAACAATGAGATCCAGTAATAACAAATTACAATAATCATTTCGTCAACATACATATATATATCTTCCATGACATATGCATGGGTGTCCTAAGCACCGCGAGCCCCTGTATCGCCTGGTCAGAACCCTCCAGGATCCTCCTTAAGTGTCCTGGTACTTCACTCAGGGACCGCTTCCTCGGCCCTCGCCCATCGTACCGAAAGCACACCATTATTCACCATACCTAGGCTGGTCAAGACCTGGGCAAGTTTTTGTCACGTGAGCTATCCCTTGAACACTGCCCACCAACAGTTGTTGCAACCAAACTTCCCTTAGATAAACACGTATGCCAAATGCTCCCTCCAGCATTCTGGCGTAAGACAGTCCTTTAAGAAAACAGGGTTTCTATGCAAGTTTTTATTTTTTGATTTTCTTTTTGAATACAATAGTTATATCTTAATTCCGTATCCCAATACTTCTAGATCACAGGTCTGGATTCCCAAGCAAAATTCCTCGAATTCTGTAATCTTGATCCTCAAATCAAAATCAAAGGTCTCAACTTAGTTTCAGATTCAGTGGGTGATTTGAGTGCATTTTTCCTGAACTGGGCACATCGACATTGATTGAAACTGACGAAGGGATTTGGTCTTGGTCAATAGTCTCAATCAGAGTTTGAGTCTGGAAAGGTTCTTCCTAAACTATCTTTCTTGAAAGGTAATATTTCAATTTCTCTTTTTCTAAATTTCGTTCATTGAATATTTGCTTATAGATTTCTAAACTAAACATGAATTCCTATGAGGAATAAAATAATCATTTATCTCGATCTCCGACTTCGATAGTTTATTTGAATTTTTTCATTACCATCTTAGTGAATATGAAACGGTAGAATTTCTTCTCACAGATTATCTACTTATTCATTTTTCCAAATTTTGTGGAAATTAAACAGAGGATTAAAGAGAACCCTTATTTAAATATAAAAATTCTATATGCATCTATTTATGCATAAAATCCAATTGTGATGAAAATCACACTTTTATCATCATAAACATCATTTATGATGAAAATCACTCTTTTAATATAAAAGAATTTCTTTTATGCATCCATTTATGCATAAAAATCATTTATGATGAAAATCACACTTTTATCATCATAAAAATCATTTATGATGAAAATCACTCTTTTAATATAAAATAATTTCTTTTATGCATCCATTTATGCATAAGAATCATTTATGATGAAAAACACACTTTTAATAAAAAATTCTTTTATGCATATGTTTATGCATACAAATCATTATGATGAAAATCACTCTTTTAATATAAAAGAATTTCTTTTATGCATCCATTTATGCATAAAAATCATTTATGATGAAAATCACTCTTTTAATATAAAAGAATTTCTTTTGATGAAAATCACACTTTTAATTATAAAAAAATCTTTTATGCATACAATTTATTTATGATGAAAATCACACTTTTAATATAAAAAAATCTTTTATGCATATGTTTATGCATACAATTCATTTATGATGAAAATCACTCTTTTAATATAAAAGAATTTCTTTTATGCATCCATTTATGCATAAAAATCATTTATGATGAAAATCACACTTTTAATATAAAAAAAAACTTTTATGCATATGTTTATGCATACAAATTATTTATGATGAAAATCACTCTTTTAATATAAAAGAATTTCTTTTATGCATCCATTTATGCATAAAAATTATTTATGATGTAAATCACATTTTTATAATCAAAATAAAAATTTCAATATACTTCCTTCTATACATAGAATTTAATTCTAAAGAAAGTAACACTTTTTTAATAAATTATTTTTAGTATGCATTTTTCTATACCTAGGATGAAAAATAACACTTTAAGAATACATATACAATGGGAATTACTCTTTTTGAATAAAAAAAGTAAAACTTATTTTACACAATTTTAGAAAATTTCGCCATAACCTCCTTTGTATAGCTGACCATTTTTCAATTTTTAACTCTCTAAAATTAACTAGAATTTCACAAAGAGTTTAAATCATTCTAATGTAGACATTTTCTACTTATTTAAGAGAACATTATGAAAAATTTGAAGCAATCATTTAATGAAACCATTGAGTCACTGATCCTAATCCTCAAAATCTTTGGTTAAATCCTTATTTCCAATCATTCCTTCATCGGTGTACCTATGGCATCATTGGCAACCAACTAGAACGCTCACCACCTGTCCACTCAGGGGCCTTTTCGATAGTTTCCTAGCTCATAGTAACCGGAAATATATTCACATATCAAAATGGAAACTTTGTTGAAGGTCAGCAAGATCAACCAACGGATCCATATAAAGGGGCCATGGACTCAACTGTTGAGGACTAGCAAGGTCAATCAACCAGATCCATGCCCGAATTCAGAAAACAACTCTTACTCCTTGTTCCAAATATCTTCCACGATGCACGTGTGGGTATCATCGGGCGACCCAGAGCCCGAGCACCGTATGGTCAGCACCCTCTAGGATCCTTCGCAGGTGACCTAGCGCTTCACTTGTAGGCCGCTTCCTTGGTCCCTCATCCACCGTACCGAAAGCTCACCAATTCAATCGAACCGAGGCTAGTCAAGACCTCGGCCGACCTTGCTACGCGAGACGTCCTCCATTGACTCTCCGTCAGCTGTTGCAACTTATTAGATTAGGTCTCCACGACCTCATTCACAAGACGGTCAAAATGCTTCCCCAGCATTCTTGACATAAAACACTCATTAAAAAGCAAGTCATAAATATAATTTCTATAACGAACTCTCGTCTTTCCACATTGTTCCACATCAACTACATTATTTAATTCCACAACCATTTCACAAGTATTCCTATTCTCATCCAATCACATCATTTTCATCTCATCACATCTTTCCTCAATTTATCCTCATCAGATCTCATCCACTCGCATCTACCCATATCCACATCTCATCACATCACATTCATTCACATCTCATCCATTCAGACCACATCACATTCACTCACAACTCATCCATTCATTTTACTTCACATCTCATTCATTCACATCTATCCCGATTCACATCCCATCACATTCACATTCATTCATATCCATCACATTCGTTCTGATCACCATTATATCACATCACTTCTATCCACATCACTTCTATCCACATCATATCTCATTCATACACATCTCATCTCATTCATCCACATCCATCCAATCATTCACATGTATGACTACTCATATCTATCCATACATTCATATCTATCACTTCACATCCACATATATTCATGTTATATCACATCATATTCTTTCACATACACATCTATATCGGTTCTTTCATATACATCCACATCCATTCTTTCACATACTCATTCACATCTATTCTTCACATACACATTCACATCCATTCTTCTCATACAAATCCTTATCCATTCTTTCACATACTCATTCACATCCATTCCTCTTTCACATACACATTCACATTCATTATCATCACATACATTCACTCACATCCCATATCATTCATTTACATTCTGATTCACATGACATCACATCGCATCTCATCCATTCATTCACATTTATCTGATTCACATCGCATCTCATCACATCTATCCACCTCACATTCTCATCACCTCTATTCATATAACATCCATCCATCCATCCATTCATTCCCATCTATCTGATTCACATCACATCTCATCACATCTATCCACATCACATTCTCATCACTTCTATTCATATCACATCCATCCATCCATTCATTCATATCTATCTGATTCTCATCACATCACATCACATCTATTCTCATCACATTCGTTTAAACATAGAATTTAAGAGAATTCTAATTTTTGGTATAAAGATTCTTTACGCATCTATTTGTGCATAAAATCAACTTCAGTGGGAATAACACTTTTAACAAAATCCTTTATGCATCTATTTATGCATAAATTTAATTTTAAGAAAAATAACACCTTTAAAATAAAAATAAATCCTTTGTGCATCTTTCTATGCATAAAATCAATTTTAATGAAATCAACACTTTTGGAATAAAAATATGCATAAAATCAATTTTAATGAGAATAACACTTTTGGAATAAAAATAAATCTTTTATGCATCTTTCTATGCATAAAATCAAAATTAATGAGAATAACTCTTTTGAAATAAAAATAAATTCCTTTATGCATCTTTCTATGCATAAAATCAATTTTAATGAGAATAAAACTTTTGATATAAAAATAAATTCCTTTATGCATCTTTCTATGCATAAAATCAAAATTAATGAGAATAACTCTTTTGAAATAAAAATAAATTCGTTTATGCATCTTTCTATGCATAAATTCAATTTTAATGGGAATAACACTTTTGAAATAAAAAATACTTCTTTTATGCATCTTTCTATGCATAAATTCAATTTTAATGGTAATAACACTTTTGAAATAAAAATAATTCTTTTAGAATGCACAAACGGAAGGAATTACTCTTTTAGAATAACCTAATGAAAAGATAAACTTTAGTTCCACAAAATTTAAGAAAATTTTGCCATAACCTCCTTTGTATGGCTGACCATTTCTCAATTTTAATATTCAATTTATGACTTGAATTAATCCAATTTGAATTCTAATATCTCTAATCTACTCCATTTTCTAAAAATTAAGAGAGTAAACAATGAAAAGAGTTTAATCAATCATTTAATTAAACTTTCTAGGATTAAGAAGGGCTGAATTGTAAAGAAGAGAAGGGGGTGGCCTTTCCATTAAGGCATAGCATCAGATTTTAATTCAAACATTTTCAAAGCATAAAATTTAAGAAAACCATAGATTTAAAATTCACAATAAGTAAGAATTAAGCTTACATGGAGTTTGTAAGCTTTCCTTTGGCTTGAGGGATTGAGGGTTCTACTCTTGTTTGCAGCAAGAGTGGCCACCAGTTCTTTTGGAGAGGATTTAGTCAAAAACAATTGAATTATCAAGGTGAATTCAATGTATTTGACTCTGGGGAGGAGTAGAGTAACAGTGCATAAACACTATTAACCTTTTACAAGGGGGGAGGCTTCTATTTATAGGAAAAAGTGAGCCTCTAACCAAGCAAACTGATTCTAGAATTTTCCAGATCAGTTTGGTCACTTTTTTGACCATTTTTTGGTCAGTTTAGCTTACTTTTTGGATCTAGTTGAAACAAGAGAGAGGAGAGATGAAAATATCTCATTATTTGTGGGTTTAAAACTCATCCACACAAGTGAAATAGGCGCCTCCTTCATGAGGAAAATTCCCCACACTGAGGTGTCAAAAATGCATCATTTCCTCTAAATATCTCTTCTTTTTTAACTAATAAACCTTGTCCTTAGTCAACTCTTCATCTTATGTGAGTATTTACTCATTTTTGGGAGATTTTTCTTTTATTCTTCAATTTATCTCCTCCCTACATTTGGATTAATCGTATTGGTCCATAGGAACCTTAATCCAAAATTTTCTAAAAAATTTGGACCCTCAGGCTAAGGTCCTTTTTACCTATTTTCAATTTATTCCAATTACACACTGGAAAGTTCTTTTTGAATTTCTATTTCAGGGGAAATCATTTTAATAAGAAGGTATATTTTTCCATCCAAAGATATCTAGAAACTGAATTACCTCTCTCTAGAATATTTTCTCTCTCTAGGCCAGATAGAAACAAGATCTGTTATTATTCTGAAAAGGGGATGATTACAGGGAGAGAAACTGGACATCTTGAGGGGCTGGGGGAGGAATCTTACATAAATGGAGTTAGACACTTCCTTTGTTTTTTGCAAGTGATAAGACCTCTCTGTAAGATTCCTCCCCCAAACCCCTTTTTGATGTCTAGTATCTTCTTCTATAATCAATCCCTCTTCAGAAATATAAAAGACTTGTTTCTAACTGTTTTAACCTAGAGAGAGAAAATATTCTAGAGAGAGAATATTCAGATTTTTAATATTTTTGGATAGAAAATTATCTCATCTTATTAAAATAAGTTTCCCTGAAACAGAAATTCAAAAAAGAACTTTCCAATGTGCAATTGGAATTAATTGGAAATGTGTATAAAGGACCTTAGTCTAAGGGTCTAGATTTTCAAAAATTTTTGGATTATGGTCCAATTAAGGTTCCTATGGACCAATAGCATCAATCCATGTGTAGGGAGGAGATAAATCCAATTTGAAAAAGAAGATACCCAAAAATGAGTAAATACTCACATAAGATGAAGAGTTGAAAATGTACAAGGTTTATTAGTAAAAAATTATGAGCAATATTAAAAGTATGACATATGTAAGGAAGAGGAGTTCTTTAAAGGAGGTGCATATTTCACATAAGATGAAGAGTTGAAAATGTACAAGGTTTATTAGTAAAAAATTATGAGCAATATTAAAAGTATGACATATGTAAGGAAGAGGAGTTCTTTAAAGGAGGTGCATATTTCACATAAGATGAAGAGTTGAAAATGTACAAGGTTTATTAGTAAAAAAATTATGAGCAATATTAAAAGTATGACATATGTAAGGAAGGGGAGTTCTTTAAAGGAGGTGCATATTTCACATAAGATGAAGAGTTGAAAATGTACAAGGTTTATTAGTAAAAAACTATGAGCAATATTAAAAATATGACATATGTAAGGAAGGGGAGTTCTTTAAAGGAGGTGCATATTTCACATGCTTGAATGAGTTTTAAACTCATAAAAATTGAGATATTTCATCTCTCCTCTCTCCTCATTCAAGTCTAGTTCCAAAAAGTTAGCTTAACTGACCTAAAAATGGTCAAATATTGACCAAACTGATTTAGAAAATTCTAGAATCAGTTTGTTTGGTTAGGAGCTCAATTTTTCCTATAAATAGAAGCCTCACCCTTGTTGAAAAATATATAGTGTTTATGCATCGTTACTCTACTCCACCTAAGCCAAGAACTGTGAATTCATTTAATAATTCACTAGTTTTTGGAGCTTCCCTCTTTCTTCAATCCCCATTAGTGGCTCCATCAACATACTTAACCAATTGATTGGTTGGGGGCCTCTACCGTGAACAAAGAATCAAGCAATTTGTAAGGTAATTAGTGAATATTGCTCTTTTCTATAATTTCTCAATGTTTCTCTCTTCTCAACCCCTCTCAAGCTTGAGAAGTTTAATTGGTATGGTTTTTTTTTAAATGCTATTGAAGTTTGAATAGTAGTGAAGAGTTACATAATTTAATAAATGCTATTGAAGTTAATTTTCATTTATGTTTAAATTCTAATGACTCCTATGTAAATTCTCTCTCTCACTCAAGAAATGGTCATACTCATGACCCATTCTCAATCTAAATCAAGCTTTTCATAAAGCTTTTCCTTAACCCAAGATTAAGCTATGCTTGAGGCCAAATTAATGGCTTTTTCTTATGCTTTTAGTTTATGTATATTGATGATTCAATCCATTATGGATTAAGGATCTAATTAGAGAATCATTTTAATTATTTCCTTAATGATAAGCTTTATCCCTTAGAAAAATTTGAGATTTATCAGTCATAGCAGCGGAGCTATGGTAAAATTTTTATAAAAATTATGCATAAAAAATTTTCATTCAAAGCATAAAAAGAGGACTTCCTACCATATTCTAGGAATCATCATCCTAGATTAATTGAAATAATTTCATTATAATCATGGAGAAATTGAATTTTAATATTATGCATAAAGGATAAATTTTTATATCAAAAGTGTTATTTTTATCATTTTTATTTCATACATAAAAGTATGTATAAAAGAAAATTTTTATATCAAAAGTGTTACTTTTATCATTTTTAATTTTCATGCATAGAAGTATGCATAAAGGAAAATTTTTATATCAAAAGTGTTACTTTTATCATTTTTAATTTTCATGCATAGAAGTATGCATAAAGGAAAATTTTTATATCAAAAGTGTTACTTTTATCATTTTTAATTTTCATGCATAGAAGTATGCATAAAGGAAAAATTTTTATATCAAAAGTGTTACTTTTATCATATTGGATTTCATGCATATAGGTATGCATAAAAGATATTCTTTTTATACTAAAAGTATGATTTTCCTCATAAATGGATTTTATGCTTAACTTAGATGCATAAGAGAAATTCTTTTATTCTAAAAGTATAATTCCCTACCAAATTGAAATCATGCATAAGAAGATGCATAAAAGATTGATTTTAATTTCGAAAGTGTTAGTCTCCTTAAATGGAATTTATGTATAAATAAATGTGTAGAGAAATCTTATATCAAATAAAAGAATTCTCTTTAAAAAAAAAAATATGAAATGTGATAAGATGTGATAAGAGGTGTATGAGATGTGATAAGAATTGATAAGATGCGTATGGAAAGTGATAGGATGTGATAAGAGGTGTGATAAGAGGTGATAAGATGCTTATGAAATAAGTTAGGATGTGATAAGATGAATTAAGATGTGTATGGGGGGATGAGGTAAGAAGTGTATGTGATAGGATAAGATGTATATGGGTTGTGATAGGGCGAGAATGGATGTGATGTAAAAGATTAGATGTGAAGGTATATGGGGTTATATAAATGGGAATGTGAAAATGGATGTATGTATGTGGATGTGTGGATATGGAGATGGGAGTGTGGATGTATGAACATGAAAATGGATATATGCATGAAGATGTATATGCATAGATGTAAATGTGGATGTAGATGTGGATGTATAGATGTGAATGGATGTGGATGTATAGATGTGAATGGAAATGTGGATGTGGATGTATGTGAATGTGGATGTATAGATGTGAATGTGGAATGTGGATGTGGATGTATGTATGTATGTGGATGTAGATGTGGATGTATAGATGTGAATGGGAATGGGGATGTGGATGTATGTGAATGTGAATGTAGATGTGGATGTATGTGAATGTGAATGTAGATGCGAATGTGGAATGTGGATGTATAGATGTGGATGTATGGGAATGTGGATGTGGATGTATGTGAATGTGAATGTAGATGTGGATGTATAGATGTGAATGTGGAATGTGGATGTGGATGTATGTATGTATGTGGATGTAGATGTGGATGTATGGATGTGTATGTATGAATGTGGATATGGGATGTGGATGTATAAATGAGGATGTGAAAATGGAGGTAAGCATGTAGATGTGGATGCATGTATGTGAATGTGAATGTAGATGTGAATGTGGAATGTGGATGTATAGATGTGGATGTATGGGAATGTGGATGTGGATGTATGTGAATGTGAATGTAGATGTGGATGTATAGATGTGAATGTGGAATGTGGATGTGGATGTATGTATGTATGTGGATGTAGATGTGGATGTATGGATGTGTATGTATGAATGTGGATATGGGATGTGGATGTATAAATGAGGATGTGAAAATGGAGGTAAGCATGTAGATGTGGATGCATGGATGTGAATGTGGATGTGGATGTGGATGTGGATATGGATGTGTATGTATGAATGTGGATATGGGATGTGGATGTATAAATGAGGATGTGAAAATGGAGATAAGCATGTAGATGTGGATGTATGGATGTGAATGTGGATGTGGATGTGGATGTATGGATGTGGATATGGATGTGAATATATGATATGTGATGTGAAGGAATCTGAAGTGAAGAGATGGAAAAGGAGGTGATTGGATGAGTACACATATACATGGAATGTGAAATAAGTAATGTGGATTAATGAGGGATAATGTGAAAAAATGAGAGTTAATATAGAAACTGTATTTGTAAACTGTTTGTAAATGCTGTTTGTAAATGGCTGTTTTATGTCAAGAATGCTGGGGAAGCATTTTGACCGTCTTGTGATTAAGGTCGTGCAGACCTAACTGATAAAGTTGCAACTGCTGACGGAGAGTCAATGGAGGACATCTCGCGTAGCAAGGTCGACCGAGGTCTTGACCAGCCTCGGTTCGATTAAAATGGTGAGCTTCCGGTACGGTGGATGAGGGACCAAGGAAGCGGCCTATGAGTGAAGCGCTAGGTCACCTGCGAAGGATCCTAGAGGGTGCTGACCATACGGTGCTCGGGCTCTGGGTCGCCTAGGATACCCACGCGTGCGTCGAGGAAGATATTGGAACAAGGAGTAAGAGTTGTTTTGTGAAACCGGGCACGGATCTGGTTGACTGACCTTGCTGGTCCTCAACGGATGAGTCCATGGCTCTTTTATATGGATCTGTTGGTTGATCTTGCTGATCTTCAACGAGAGTCCATCTTGATAAGTGATTATATTGCCGAGTATTATGGGCTAGGAACTATGGAAACGGCCTCTGTGTGGACAGGTGGTGAGCGTTCTAGTTGCCAATGATGCCATAGATACTCTGATGAAGGAATGATGGGAAATTATGAATCAACTGGATAAATTGGGAGATTGTGATCAGTGGTACTATGGTTTCATTAAAGGATTGTTTTAAAGTTAGCTGATGCTAAGAAAAAGGCAATTTTCATATTGGGTGTGTAAGTGGTGTGGCTAGTTTTATGTTTGCATGAAATTCCGGCTAGGGGGCCTTGGAACTCTTTTCCTTGGTACCCAGGACAAAACCTAACCAAATTCCAAATTGGATCCCATCACTACAGTGGTTGGGCGGTTGGCTAACCCATGGGATCGGATGGGGTTAGGCTGGACTGATGGATCCGTAAACCGAGACTCAATTTCTGTTATTACGATAGATGAAGTAAGTCCCGGATAGTAATTGTTCTATGGATAGGAATCAACGGCTGTGCCTCTTGATGGGGAAAAAAGCGTTGATCCCAATGATCCAAGTGCAAGTTTCTTCCTTGATCCGACCGAGTATCTTTATAGGTGCAGTTGGATCAGCGTGATCAGTAATGATCTTGACTACGTTAGAGTAAAAAATTATCCTGGTGGAATCGCCCGTGCTTTCCGGGTAAGGGAAGTTTTTTCCGGGTTCGGTTTTGGAAAAACCGACGGATTAGTCTCTTGTCCGGATATCCGTGGACGAGGCCCCGAATGTGGGACCCCTGTCCCGTGCGAGAAGTGCTACTTCCGCTACTAGTACCCGAATCCGTTGCTCGGTGGGAACAGGGGGATCTCACAGTTGGTATCAGAGCATTTGGCTAATAAAGATCAATTGAGAAACCAAATATGTCAAAAATTTTTCAAGAAGCACAAAAAAGGTTGTAATTGTGTGATATAATTCATACAATTTGATATTCAAATTGAAATTCGTAATTTGGTAATTGGGTCTTCAGATGGAAGTACCGCAATTATATAAAATCCTTGGCTTGCTTGAGGCCTAGACATGATGGTATTTACCTTATAATTCCAAGGGCCGTGACTACCGTATATACCGAGAGTATAACTGCAGCTCTTTACTGACAGTATATACGAGTAAATCTAAGACTTGAAATTATAAGCGTTAATGCTATCCAGATGATGAATTTGAATGTGGTTGATATGATTTTTAATTCTGTTTGGGAACTGATGAATTGATTGGGATTCTGATTGAAAAATGATGATTTTTGAATTTTAGTTGAAATATAATTACCTGAGCAAAACCGCAATGAGGATGAATGGGACGAGTCCCTGTAATGATAAATGATGATAATGATTTCAGCAAATCACTATGAGATTAGTGGATTGTGCTGTCAAAGTGCTACTGTTAACACTTGACTCGGTATATCAAGTTAAGGGATGACAAATTGAAAACTTGCTTGACTGAAATTCCCGTGGAGGAATGTTCAGAAAGAAAAATTTTTGATCTGATGGACCATTATCGTGTTAAAGATATGAATGATATGATCTGAAATGAAATTATTTAATGATGAGTTCTATATAAGGGATATTTATCCCCGTATTCTGTTGGGTTGACCAGAATATAAGGAACCCTAGAATAAATTGGATCTTAAGAAAAAGAGTTGTCCTCTACTTGGCGAGATGAGGACATCTCGCACTTTTTTAAGTGGGGTAGAATGTAAGATTCCTCCCCTGTCTTCGAGGTATACAGGAGTAAGAATCTCCCTTTTTGATCTTAGTCCCTCTCTAAAATAAAAGAAAGATTCTGTTTAAAAAAAGGAAGACCCTTTCCCTAGAATACTTCTCAGGAGTCACGCTGTTTTAAGGATTCAGAACAATGAGTTCAGAAGTGAAAATCGGTGTTTTGGATACCAAGGTTTTGGTCTTCATTCGAGTACGGCACAAAAGAAGTTCTTTATCTATTGGGGAGTTTAAGAAGTTATCCCCCAGATATTGTGAGCCTTATCTGACTTCAAAGAAAGTAAGTGACTTAGCTTACGAGCTTCTTTTATCTCCTCATCTCAAAGTTCTTAATGCCTTCTATAGAAAATTGTGCCAAACCCAAATCATGGAAAGACGGTAAAACTTCAGTGGCAAGCTACCGTTGGCTTCTAAGTTACGCTAGCTCCTTCCTTTATATAAGTCGTAACTTTTACTTGTCGCTCACAGTAATCTTACTCCCATCGATCTCCTTTCTTCCTAATCTCCTTCATGGCTTGGCAACAAGAATTAGTTTTATCCATAATGATTCCTCACCTTCAAGACGCAAGTGAGTCTGTGAAGAAGGATTTTATAGAACAGTATGAGCGCTCACTTTTCCCTCACTTGGGAACTTCTGTAGCGCAGACCAAATGGCGGACCTTTCAAGACATAACTAGGGTAACACCCTGGGGTCAGCAGCACTTTCGTAACAATGTCCGCTTGGCCATGGTTATTGAAGCTTTGGGTTTGGGTCCCCGATACTACTGCGTCATGAGATCAAGACATCCTGGGTTTTCTGAGCGGGTCTTCTTACTGGCGTGTTTTCTTCCTCATGAGAAGATATGCCTTTACCCCGTTTTTGGCTTGCCTCTCAGAGGTCCTTTTGTTAGATCACCTCATACCACTGAGATAGGTGCGGCAATAACCAGCAGAATCATTCCCATAGATGAGTTACCCTATACTTGTGCAGCTTGTGAGTGCTGCTTTTGTGATCATATGATGGACGGGCTTATGGAAGTGTAAAGAGTTCTTCTATCTTTACTGTATAAGTTCCGAGAATGAATAAAGTTTAAATCTTGTTCTTATCTTGAATCTTGCTCTCTTTGAGACTTTTTCTTGGTGGTTAATCCTGATTTAAATTTTTCTCTAAGTCTCATAATTCGTGCATCTTGCGAAATTATCCCAGTTTGCGAGATGAGGACATCTCGCGTTTTTTAAGTGGGGTAGAATGTAAGATTCCTCCCCCAAACCCCTTTTTGATGTCTAGTATCTTCTTCTATAATCAATCCCTCTTCAGAAATATAAAAGACTTGTTTCTAACTGTTTTAACCTAGAGAGAGAAAATATTCTAGAGAGAGAATATTCAGATTTTTAATATTTTTGGATAGAAAATTATCTCATCTTATTAAAATAAGTTTCCCTGAAACAGAAATTCAAAAAAGAACTTTCCAATGTGCAATTGGAATTAATTGGAAATGTGTATAAAGGACCTTAGTCTAAGGGTCTAGATTTTCAAAAATTTTTGGATTATGGTCCAATTAAGGTTCCTATGGACCAATAGCATCAATCCATGTGTAGGGAGGAGATAAATCCAATTTGAAAAAGAAGATACCCAAAAATGAGTAAATACTCACATAAGATGAAGAGTTGAAAATGTACAAGGTTTATTAGTAAAAAATTATGAGCAATATTAAAAGTATGACATATGTAAGGAAGAGGAGTTCTTTAAAGGAGGTGCATATTTCACATAAGATGAAGAGTTGAAAATGTACAAGGTTTATTAGTAAAAAATTATGAGCAATATTAAAAGTATGACATATGTAAGGAAGAGGAGTTCTTTAAAGGAGGTGCATATTTCACATAAGATGAAGAGTTGAAAATGTACAAGGTTTATTAGTAAAAAAATTATGAGCAATATTAAAAGTATGACATATGTAAGGAAGGGGAGTTCTTTAAAGGAGGTGCATATTTCACATAAGATGAAGAGTTGAAAATGTACAAGGTTTATTAGTAAAAAACTATGAGCAATATTAAAAATATGACATATGTAAGGAAGGGGAGTTCTTTAAAGGAGGTGCATATTTCACATGCTTGAATGAGTTTTAAACTCATAAAAATTGAGATATTTCATCTCTCCTCTCTCCTCATTCAAGTCTAGTTCCAAAAAGTTAGCTTAACTGACCTAAAAATGGTCAAATATTGACCAAACTGATTTAGAAAATTCTAGAATCAGTTTGTTTGGTTAGGAGCTCAATTTTTCCTATAAATAGAAGCCTCACCCTTGTTGAAAAATATATAGTGTTTATGCATCGTTACTCTACTCCACCTAAGCCAAGAACTGTGAATTCATTTAATAATTCACTAGTTTTTGGAGCTTCCCTCTTTCTTCAATCCCCATTAGTGGCTCCATCAACATACTTAACCAATTGATTGGTTGGGGGCCTCTACCGTGAACAAAGAATCAAGCAATTTGTAAGGTAATTAGTGAATATTGCTCTTTTCTATAATTTCTCAATGTTTCTCTCTTCTCAACCCCTCTCAAGCTTGAGAAGTTTAATTGGTATGGTTTTTTTTTAAATGCTATTGAAGTTTGAATAGTAGTGAAGAGTTACATAATTTAATAAATGCTATTGAAGTTAATTTTCATTTATGTTTAAATTCTAATGACTCCTATGTAAATTCTCTCTCTCACTCAAGAAATGGTCATACTCATGACCCATTCTCAATCTAAATCAAGCTTTTCATAAAGCTTTTCCTTAACCCAAGATTAAGCTATGCTTGAGGCCAAATTAATGGCTTTTTCTTATGCTTTTAGTTTATGTATATTGATGATTCAATCCATTATGGATTAAGGATCCAATTAGAGAATCATTTTAATTATTTCCTTAATGATAAGCTTTATCCCTTAGAAAAATTTGAGATTTATCAGTCATAGCAGCGGAGCTATGGCAAAATTTTTATAAAAATTATGCATAAAAAATTTTCATTCAAAGCATAAAAAGAGGACTTCCTACCATATTCTAGGAATCATCATCCTAGATTAATTGAAAGAATTTCATTATAATCATGGAGAAATTGAATTTTAATATTATGCATAAAGGATAAATTTTTATATCAAAAGTGTTATTTTTATCATTTTTATTTCATACATAAAAGTATGTATAAAAGAAAATTTTTATATCAAAAGTGTTACTTTTATCATTTTTAATTTTCATGCATAGAAGTATGCATAAAGGAAAATTTTTATATCAAAAGTGTTACTTTTATCATTTTTAATTTTCATGCATAGAAGTATGCATAAAGGAAAATTTTTATATCAAAAGTGTTACTTTTATCATTTTTAATTTTCATGCATAGAAGTATGCATAAAGGAAAAATTTTTATATCAAAAGTGTTACTTTTATCATATTGGATTTCATGCATATAGGTATGCATAAAAGATATTCTTTTTATACTAAAAGTATGATTTTCCTCATAAATGGATTTTATGCTTAACTTAGATGCATAAGAGAAATTCTTTTATTCTAAAAGTATAATTCCCTACCAAATTGAAATCATGCATAAGAAGATGCATAAAAGATTGATTTTAATTTCGAAAGTGTTAGTCTCCTTAAATGGAATTTATGTATAAATAAATGTGTAGAGAAATCTTATATCAAATAAAAGAATTCTCTTTAAAAAAAAAAATATGAAATGTGATAAGATGTGATAAGAGGTGTATGAGATGTGATAAGAATTGATAAGATGCGTATGGAAAGTGATAGGATGTGATAAGAGGTGTGATAAGAGGTGATAAGATGCTTATGAAATAAGTTAGGATGTGATAAGATGAATTAAGATGTGTATGGGGGGATGAGGTAAGAAGTGTATGTGATAGGATAAGATGTATATGGGTTGTGATAGGGCGAGAATGGATGTGATGTAAAAGATTAGATGTGAAGGTATATGGGGTTATATAAATGGGAATGTGAAAATGGATGTATGTATGTGGATGTGTGGATATGGAGATGGGAGTGTGGATGTATGAACATGAAAATGGATATATGCATGAAGATGTATATGCATAGATGTAAATGTGGATGTAGATGTGGATGTATAGATGTGAATGGATGTGGATGTATAGATGTGAATGGAAATGTGGATGTGGATGTATGTGAATGTGGATGTAGATGTGGATGTATAGATGTGAATGTGGAATGTGGATGTGGATGTATGTATGTATGTGGATGTAGATGTGGATGTATAGATGTGAATGGGAATGGGGATGTGGATGTATGTGAATGTGAATGTAGATGTGGATGTATGTGAATGTGAATGTAGATGTGAATGTGGAATGTGGATGTATAGATGTGCATGTATGGGAATGTGGATGTGGATGTATGTGAATGTGAATGTAGATGTGGATGTATAGATGTGAATGTGGAATGTGGATGTGGATGTATGTATGTATGTGGATGTAGATGTGGATGTATGGATGTGTATGTATGAATGTGGATATGGGATGTGGATGTATAAATGAGGATGTGAAAATGGAGGTAAGCATGTAGATGTGGATGCATGTATGTGAATGTGAATGTAGATGTGAATGTGGAATGTGGATGTATAGATGTGGATGTATGGGAATGTGGATGTGGATGTATGTGAATGTGAATGTAGATGTGGATGTATAGATGTGAATGTGGAATGTGGATGTGGATGTATGTATGTATGTGGATGTAGATGTGGATGTATGGATGTGTATGTATGAATGTGGATATGGGATGTGGATGTATAAATGAGGATGTGAAAATGGAGGTAAGCATGTAGATGTGGATGCATGGATGTGAATGTGGATGTGGATGTGGATGTGGATATGGATGTGTATGTATGAATGTGGATATGGGATGTGGATGTATAAATGAGGATGTGAAAATGGAGATAAGCATGTAGATGTGGATGTATGGATGTGAATGTGGATGTGGATGTGGATGTATGGATGTGGATATGGATGTGAATATATGATATGTGATGTGAAGGAATCTGAAGTGAAGAGATGGAAAAGGAGGTGATTGGATGAGTACACATATACATGGAATGTGAAATAAGTAATGTGGATTAATGAGGGATAATGTGGAAAAATGAGAGTTAATATAGAAACTGTATTTGTAAACTGTTTGTAAATGCTGTTTGTAAATGGCTGTTTTATGTCAAGAATGCTGGGGAAGCATTTTGACCGTCTTGTGATTAAGGTCGTGGAGACCTAACTGATAAAGTTGCAACTGCTGACGGAGAGTCAATGGAGGACATCTCGCGTAGCAAGGTCGACCGAGGTCTTGACCAGCCTCGGTTCGATTAAAATGGTGAGCTTCCGGTACGGTGGATGAGGGACCAAGGAAGCGGCCTATGAGTGAAGCGCTAGGTCACCTGCGAAGGATCCTAGAGGGTGCTGACCATACGGTGCTCGGGCTCTGGGTCGCCTAGGATACCCACGCGTGCGTCGAGGAAGATATTGGAACAAGGAGTAAGAGTTGTTTTGTGAAACCGGGCATGGATCTGGTTGACTGACCTTGCTGGTCCTCAACGGATGAGTCCATGGCTCTTTTATATGGATCTGTTGGTTGATCTTGCTGATCTTCAACGAGAGTCCATCTTGATAAGTGATTATATTGCCGAGTATTATGGGCTAGGAACTATGGAAACGGCCTCTGTGTGGACAGGTGGTGAGCGTTCTAGTTGCCAATGATGCCATAGATACTCTGATGAAGGAATGATGGGAAATTATGAATCAACTGGATAAATTGGGAGATTGTGATCAGTGGTACTATGGTTTCATTAAAGGATTGTTTTAAAGTTAGCTGATGCTAAGAAAAAGGCAATTTTCATATTGGGTGTGTAAGTGGTGTGGCTAGTTTTATGTTTGCATGAAATTCCGGCTAGGGGGCCTTGGAACTCTTTTCCTTGGTACCCGGGACAAAACCTAACCAAATTCCAAATTGGATCCCATCACTACAGTGGTTGGGCGGTTGGCTAACCCATGGGATCGGATGGGGTTAGGCTGGACTGATGGATCCGTAAACCGAGACTCAATTTCTGTTATTACGATAGATGAAGTAAGTCCCGGATAGTAATTGTTCTATGGATAGGAATCAACGGCTGTGCCTCTTGATGGGGAAAAAAGCGTTGATCCCAATGATCCAAGTGCAAGTTTCTTCCTTGATCCGACCGAGTATCTTTATAGGTGCAGTTGGATCAGCGTGATCAGTAATGATCTTGACTACGTTAGAGTAAAAAATTATCCTGGTGGAATCGCCCGTGCTTTCCGGGTAAGGGAAGTTTTTTCCGGGTTCGGTTTTGGAAAAACCGACGGATTAGTCTCTTGTCCGGATATCCGTGGACGAGGCCCCGAATGTGGGACCCCTGTCCCGTGCGAGAAGTGCTACTTCCGCTGCTAGTACCCGAATCCGTTGCTCGGTGGGAACAGGGGGATCTCACACTCTCCTATGCATCTTCCATCAATGCGTGGACCTCGAAGTGCTTGTCGACTAGACCTTAACATTGGTTCCATTGCTAGAACAAATCTGCCAAGAAGGCAACGTCAATAAATGGAACTCTACTTCAACACTTGGCAAACACAACAAAGGCAACAATTAACAAAGTGCCTAGAATCAACAAAACTAAGTCATGAATAATATTAGTAATCATTTTTAGTTTTTTTCAACAAATGACAATGGTTATAAGTTGGTGAATTCAAATGCACCAAACATGATACATTTATGTGCTCAAAAAAGAGAAAGGTGTTGTTATGAATAAGAGCTTTATTGCTACAATTTCTTTTGATGTCCCTCATAATACATCACTTTATACCACCATGATATAAGTATAAGTGAAAGTGACAAAAAGTTGTACTTAAAAGCAAGCGTGTGGGAGAGGAGCTTCAAGAACAACACTAGCTCACGTAGACTGGTGAAAAGAGAATGGAAGTAGCCCACCATGGTAATAAAGAGACAAATAGCATTGTTTTGCAGCAAAAAAAGCACCTTCTAGTTCACGTCATGAACCAGGCTCCCACGCAAAAAAAAATTCCATGAAACTCTAGTTCACGTCGTGAACTACACCTAGACACTCAAATCAGCGTTACTCACAACTGAGTCAAGGTAGTTAGGGAGCTGTGTAAAAAGAGCAGTGTAGAAGTGGTAGTGTCCGACTCTAGCAAACAAGCAATTCTCACCATAGCCTTGACATAGTCCCGCTCGACTCCAGCAAGCAAATCACGGAGCTATAGCGACAAATCAAAGGAAGCTCCTTAACATAATTTTTTAAAACAAAAAACCTAACCCTCCTACTACCTTACCCACTCTCTCATCCCTTCCACATCTTTCCTTCTTCCCCCCTTATCCATCCACTCTGCATGCTTCATTCCTCCCTACATTTTTTCAGATTTTCCCACCTAACACCCTCTTTACCACACACGCTCATAAATCGCTTGCACATTATTTCTTGCACTCGCACAATTAACACACACACTAACTACTACCATCCCCATTACACGCATGCACACACACATACGAGGCCTTATTTTCTCTAAACTAACCCACTAAGAATCTCTCTCTCTCTCTCTCTCTCTCACACACACTCTAACACAAACACACACAAAATTAACTTAACTAACAATTATTCAAAAAAAAGATAAAAAAGGGAGACTTTTTTCACAATAAAAATGCACAGTCTGTACTCTCTCTCCCTCTCTCATTAGTAGGTGTATAGTTTGTAAAATACTTTGCCCGAGCATTAGCAAATTGTGCAAAACCTTTGCATAGCCATGGCACACCAATTGCAACATGTCCTTTCTCACATTCCTTCTCCCCTATATAAAGAAGCATAGGGTGAGAGGCAAGGCATGCTTGCCATGTGGCAAGGAGATGAGCCTCATTTTCCTATATAAAGAAGCATAGGGCGAGAGGCAAGGCATTCCCTCTAGCCCACGTTGGAATCCACCACATTGGTGTCATTTTTTTAGGAAATCTCTCTAGCTCTTGCTTTCTAGGTGAGGTCTTCCACTAGAAGATCTTGCATGTGAGAGATGCTTGCATGCTTGTGTGGTTGTTGACATTCTTGGTGGCTTAGGCTACTCTTGCTTGGTAGGTTGAGTCTTGCATTGGAGCTATGGTATGTGTGAGATGATTTGTGCTCATGTGATTATTGTCCTTAGTTTACATGTGATAAGAGAGGTGGGGGTGTGTTTCCTGGTGCATGGAGAGGGCACCTATCTATGTTCGAGTTGAGATGTACCTTTTGAATATTACAACAAATTGGGTGAAATCATTGGAGTTTTTCCTTGTTTTGTCATAGAATACTTACATGAGTTATTTCTATTTATCCCATTTATGTTATTTCATTCTTCTCTTGTTACCTTTTTCCTTTTCAAGTTTATTCTTGTTATCTTCATCTAGTTACCCTTACCCCCTCTCTCTCCTTCTACTTTCGCCCTCGAGCATCAAAGTGGCACCAACGGTTTGGTGGTTACCTTCTATGCATCTTCCATCAATGCGTGGACCCCCGGCTTTATTGGATTTCAAATGGGCTATTGGTGGTCGGAGGCCTAGCAATGCCATCTTGAGTCTTGAGGTTGTCCAGTGTCCTTTAGATATTTGGATAAACAATACAAGGGTATCTCCATCAAAGAAAGACATTTGCAGAAATAGGATTGGTCGAAAGAAATATGAAAAGCATCCTACCCATTTTATAGAGATCATAGAGGTACATCCTACCCATTTCTTAGAGTAAATAGTAAAGTAATAAATCTAACTAATTAGTGTATAGAGACTTGACCGCTTGTGGCTTCACACGTAGCACTTCTATAGAATAATGTACACTTACTTATATATTAATTAGTAGATTTTAAGTACTCAATAGTCTCATCCATTAAGTACTATTTACTTTTAAATATCAGTAACAGCAGTGCCATCCAGTACTAAATAGTAACATCTTGTTCTAAATCGTATCATCCACTAAACACTTTTATGTATAAAGAAGTACCATCCAATACTAAATAGTACCATCCACCAGCACTAAATAGTACCCTCCAATATTATTTAAATAGTAAAAAATAGTTCCATCAATACTAAATAATTATAATTACACTATAACTTATCTTGTTAAAAGGTCATTCACATGCCATTTAGTACTAAAATCTGTTATCCACCATTAAGTACTATCAAGTACTAAGTAGTTCTAAAAGTAGTACTAATAGAGTCATTCAAATACTGATTAAACCTAATGTCCTAAGATTAATTATAAGATTAAGCTACTTATATAGCTTTTTAGCTCATTTTGAAGGAAACAAGAAATTAATGAACTTTAAGAGCAAGATTAGGCACTTACTTGTAGCTCTTGTTTTTTATGAAGACTCCCAAGCTCCTCATGCTCCATTGAAGTCCATTAGTTAAAGGAAAACAAGATCAAATCAAACAAACATGCATATCAAAACATACTCCTACCAGTCGATTTGCATCCTAACCAAGCAAAACAAGACTCAGAAAATGATAGGATGTGGAGGACTCTAAGCTAAATGCATTCCTCGGCAGTGCCAAATATGTTCACTAAATTGAGCATGCTTCCTTGCATAAAGAGAGGGTGAGGAGAATAAAAATAAGACCATGCAAGGGTCGGTTCGGGAGCTAGCAATTAGCCAACCCTAATGAGTGTTAACTCCCCTATGTGAGGCCGCTAGGTCCCCTTAATTCATCACCACTTGTGTCACTCACGTGGAGCTTTCATAAGCTAGGTAATGAGTAACGAGAAAGGGAGATATGGAGAGATCAACCCCTAGTCCATGCCCTCATGTGTGCAAGAGTGAAGATGAGGGATAAGACAAGAAGAAGGAGAAGAAGAGGTTAGCTAGCAAGTAAGCATAAACCTACACAAGCTTACCATCACCATAGCCACAAGAGAGTAAGAGAGAGAGAAAGAAAACTCAAATGTGATAATGGGATTATCTCTTATCATATTTCATAAGTCACTTATACACATGAGCTTTGTTTTTACAATGGCTGGCCACCCATTTAATAATTGGGGGCCCAAAACTGATTCCCTAGCTCTATGTACACCTAGACTTATTCTTGTGGTGGCTGGCGTTACACAAGTCGTAAGCTCGGTCATCTCATTCGTCTTTTACATGAGACACTTAGCATGCAGTTACATGAAAATGAGTTATATGAAGCATAACCATGCCTTAAAAAAATGTTAACCAATGTGGTTATGTACAATACCCTATAATCATTTACTATGTAATAGTACTCATATAGTCTTATTTAATACTATGGGTATGATTACAAGGTAGTACATAATATTAAATAGTACTATTTAGTAGACATATTCAGTACTATATATGACTACAGGGTATAGTCATGTTATGCTGAATAGTACTCATACAGTACTAATTAGTACATATACAGCACTAGTACATATAGTACCCTGTAGTCATATACTATGTAATAGTACTCATAGAGTCCTATTTACTATTATGAGTATATGACTACAAGGTAGTACATACTTTTAAATAGTACTATTTAGTACTTTATGACTATAAGATACTACATAGTAGTGCCCTGTAGTCATGTAGTGCTTGATAATACTAATATAGTACTAATTAGTACATATAGTACCTTGTAGTCATATACTATGTAATAGTACTCATAGAGTCCTATTTAATACTATGAGTATATGACTACAAGGTAGTACATAGTACTAAATAAAACTATTTAGTAGTCATATTTAGTACTATATGACTACAAGGTACTAATAGTAGTATAGTAGTGTAGTCATGTACTGCTTTGATAGTACTCATAGTACTCATACATTACTAATTAGTACTGTATGAGTACTAATTAGTACTCATACAGTACTAATAGTAGTATAGTAGTGTAGTCATGTACTGCTTGATAGTACTCATAGTACTCATACAGTACTAATTAGTACATATTGTACTCATACAGTACTAATTAGTACATATTGTACCTCATAGTACTATAAGTAAGTACTAATACATAGTACATGACTATAGGGTACTACATAGTGACATGTAATCTTATGAGTACTAAATAATACTATATGACTACAAGGTACTATATAGTAGTATTGTGTAGTCATGTAGTGCTTGATAGTACTCATACATTACTAATTAGTACATATAGTATCTCATAGTACTATAAGTAAGTACTAATACATAGTACACGACGACAGGGTACTACATAGTGACATGTAATCTTATAAGTACTAAATAGTACTCATGCAACACCATTCAGTAGATTGCAGTCATGTAGTAGTAGATAATACTAATAATATTCTATTTAATAGTACCTTGGTACTTCTCTCAATTAGTTGCGCATAGTATTACTAAAATATGATAAATAGTACTACTTATAAGTGCTAATTAAATAAGTGCTCGCCTGCCACTTGAGTGAATTCCATGCTAGCCACCCAGTCTTGAGGTACATTTTCTTCTTCACATGGAGTTTTGTTTTAACCCACGATGATGTTAATTCTATTGTTGCCACATTCTTCCTTGCATTTACCTCTCAGGTTTGTGCTGACTACAGCTTGTTTATTAATGACTCATTTCTGGTTGCAATTGCTTGCTTTCAACTAGATATTACCATGTTGAGTTCCTCAGATGTAAATGTACATGCTAAACTATTGTTCCCCTTTATTGTGCCCATTTTTGTTTCTTCTTTCATATGTTTGTTATCTTGAATAGCAACTTTGGCATTGACATGACGAGAAAAATCATTCCAGTCAACACCGATGCCATGCTTCATGACAGTAAAGGCATAAACAAGCATTGTGTCAACTTCATTGTTCATGATTGATGGTGAATGATAGATGCTGGCATACAAATGCATAAATTCCTCTTTCCAACATGGCTTCAAACCATTGATATGGTATCCACGCGACGACTAACCTTATCGATACTACCCCATGTTGCACCTATCTATTCTTCATCTAGGGGTACAATTCTAGTCTTGGACAGAGGAAGAAGTTCCAACTTAGCTTTTTGCCTTTTGGGATTGTGAGGGTATAAGGTGCAGCCTTACCCTTGCCCTTTAATTTGCTAGGACTAGCCATACTTCACACTTGCATGCATGAATTAGTTTTAAGAAAATCAAATTCAAACCCTCTGAATGAATCATGCATACTAGTTTCTGCTACTACAGGTCCTTGGTAAGTATGTGCATATGAGAGGGTGGGAAAGAGAGCTGAGAGAGAGAGAGAGAGAGAGAGAGAGAGAGAGAGAGAGAGCATCACTGAAAATTTTAAAATTTTTCATGTGCGTGAGAGGATGGATGAGAGAGAAACAGTTCTCTTAGAAAAATAGAGAGAGGGAGAGAGGGAGAGGGAGGGAAAGAGAGGGAGGGAAAGAGAGAGAGAGATAGAGAGAGATAAAACTCTCATGCATACTAGTTTCTAATGCTGCATGGAACTGGTATGAATATGAGAGAGTGAGAAAGAGATGAGAGAGAGAGAGAGAGAGAGAGAGAGAGAGAGAGACCTGGAGAGAGAGAGAGAGAGAGAGATAGATTACATCATTGCTTATGTTTGAGAGGATGAGAGAGAGAGAGAGAATCAGTTTTTTTAGTAAGAGAGAGAAAGAGAGAGAGAGAGAACTAAACCTAGAACCTTGAAGCCTATAACCTTGGAACCTTGGATCCTGTCGACCTGCAAATGCTGCAAAGAGACTGTGTATGACCTACGGTCAGGTGGAGAGAGCAAAAAACAAAGTGTGGATGGTCTCACACATTAAAGAACCACTCTGAGTGTATAGATGAAAGAAGTATGAGTGTACAAAGCTTAAAGTTTTTAAAAATTAGATTCACATATTATTCTAGCCAAAAAAAACTATACACATAGTCTTTTTTTTAAAACTATGCAAATAGTCTCGCCCTTTTAAAGAAAACTATACAAATAGTATAGTACACCCGTAGGAAATATCATGTACACCCTTTCATGCTGTTGGAATTAGGGTTGCAGGAAAGCACACAAAGCTTGGAGAAGAAGAAGCAAGAATGCACACAACACAAAGTGTATTAGATTGTGTCAATGTACAAAGATAAGTTAGCCCTAGAAGGATGGGCGTATATACAAGCCGGGGGAAAAAACCTCCTAAAGAGGGAAAAAGTGCCCCGGCGGTCCTAAGTGTGTTCACACACATCACTGCCTATATATATGGCAACAAATCCCCCCTGGGAGTGATGGTGTGAACAAGAGCTGGCACTCATGTATAGGGGAGTGCCATGCCCGAAGTAGATCAATCCACAAAGGGGAGCAAGCCCAAAGCTTTGCGGAAAGCTTCGAACTTCTCACGAGGAAGTGCCTTTGTGAAAAGATCGGCGAGGTTGTCCTGTGTTGGCACATAGGCCAAGCTGATCTCTCCTGTTGAGAGTCTCTCCCTGACATAGTGATAATGCACCTCAATGTGCTTTGTGCGAGCATGAAAAACTGGGTTTCTCGCAACTGCCAATGCGCTCTGACTGTCAGTGAAGATAGAGGTGGCAGACTCTGTCCAACACCCAAGTCAGCCATAAGCCATCTGAGCCACACACACTCAACCGTAGCTGTGAAAGCTGCCCTGTACTCAGCTTCACAACTAGAAGTGGCCACAGTAGGTTGCTTCTTGCTCAACCAAGATATGCATGAGCTACCGAGCATGGAACAAAAACCACTTGTGGACACTCTTGTGTCATAGCAACCAGCCCAATCTGAGTCCAAAAAAACATGTAAATCTGGCGGCAACGATCCCCCCTTGGGATAAAACAACCCAAGATGTATGGTGCCACTCAAGTAGCGAAAGATGCATCTAACTGCCTTCCAATGCTGAGACCCTGGGCTATGCATAAACCTGCTCACCTGTGAGACTACAAACTGAATGTCCGGCCTCGTAATGCACACATAAATGAGGCAACCAACAGCTGTCTGATAGAGTGTGACATCAAAGTGATCTCCAGCATCATGAAGACTCAACTTCAAACCTGTCTCTATTGGAGTAGCAATAGGCTTGCAGTCTTCAAGGCCAAATCTCCGCAACAATGTCTCAATATACTTTGTCTGACACAAAGCAATACCTCCATCACACTGCTTAAATTGTATCCCCAAATAATGATGCAAATGCCCCAAATCTGACATCTCAAAAGAGGCATTCAAATCAGCCTTAAAATCAGCAATATGACTTTCATTTGGTCCTGTGAGCAGCATGTCATCGACATAGAGAGCAATGATTAGATGTACACCATCCACACGTTTAACATACAAAGTGCTTTCTGTTGGACTATTCTGAAACCTATGTGCAGTCAAATATGCATGTATCTTTTCATACCAAGCTCGTGGAGCTTGCTTTAAACCATATAAAGCCTTTTTCAACCTGCACACTTTGTTTTCCTGCCCTCTTTGAACAAAACCACGAGGCTGCGATACATACACCTCCTCATGCAAATCTCCATTCAAGAATGCAGTCTTTATGTCCAACTGATGTACATTCCAACCATTATGAGCTGCCAATGCACAAATGCTACGAATGGTAGTCATACGACAAGTGGGAGCAAAGGTCTCATCAAAATCAATGCCCTTTTCTTGAGCATAACCCTTTGCAACAAGTCTAGCCTTATAGCGATCAACACTGCCATCTGGCTTTCGTTTCAATTTAAAAACCCACTTACATCCAATGGCCTTTTTACCAATAGGCAAATCACACAAAGACCATGTACCATTCTTCATTATAGCATCATATTCACTTTGCATTGCAGCCAACCAATTTTCTGAATTTTGTGCCTCATCAAATGAAAGAGGTTCTTCCTCTTCACACATACTAGACACAGCCAAAGCATAACAATCTGATGCATAAGAGGCATGCTGAAAACCTGAACGAGTACGACTAGTAATAGGTGCATCAATCTTACTATCACGCAAGGTTTGTACCAGCCATTTAGGCATGCCTCTAGCCTGCTCATTTTCAGCCCTATCCTCATGAATTACATCCTGTAAATCTGCATCAGAAATAGGTTGATCTATGATGTCGTTTGAAATCTGCATAGGCTGAATATTTGCCTCATTAGGACTTACATTTGAATTCCCATTTGTAAAGAGAGGCAACAACGTATCAAATACATCCCGTGAGCTCACACCTGTCTCTTTGGTACATGATAACAAGGGCTGCACAGCATCTTCCACAAAAACAACATCTCGACTAATCAAGATACGCTTTGATTGCGGATGATACAATCTGTAACCCTTGCTCTCAGCACTGTAACCAACAAAAATGCATTTGACAGCCTTATCATCCAATTTTCTGCGTTGTTGCACAGGCACTAAAGCATAGGCCAAGCAACCAAAGACACGCAAGTGACCAATAGAAGGCTTCCTGCCATGCCAAGTTTCGTATGGAGTAATAGACTGCAAGGCCTTAGTGGGACACCTATTGAGTACATATGCAGCACACATGATAGCCTCAAGCCAAAACGCATGTGGCAAAGCTTGGCTCTTGACCATACATCGTGCCATCTCCATAAGTGACCTGTTCTTCCTCTCAGCAACACCATTTTGCTGAGGGGTATACGGCACTGTACATTGGTGTTTTATCCCACGACTAGCCATAAATGCATCAAACTCTTTAGACATGTACTCCCCCCCTCGATCAGTACGGAGGGTGCCCACAGTACAATTGGATACATTTTCAACCATAAGAAAAAACTGTTTGAAGCACAAAAACACTTCGGACTTTGCCTTCAGTGGATATACCCATGCATGCCTTGAGTAATCATCAATGAAAGTCACGAAGTACAAGTGTTTACCAAATGACGGAGTTTGCATAGGCCCACATACATCACTATGTACAAGCTGCAATTTGCGAGTGGCCCGCACAGAACCATCCTTTGGAAACGCAGAACGCTGCATTTTGCCCAAAATACAGCCTTCACAAACATGTTTCAATGGTGCCTCAAGAGGGGGCAATGAAGCAACCATATCAAATTTCTGCAAACGCAGCAAACTAGCAAAGTTCAGATGACCAAAACGAGCATGCCATAGTTTTGCATCTGAAACTGCCTTTTCATCAGAAACTGCATTTGCTGAATCTTCCACACACTTGTCATAAGAATTGAGCCTATACAGCCCACGAAACAAGGTGCCAGATACAATAATTGTATCACCAGAAGTCAAATCATGAACAGTACATCTGTCATCCACAAATTTGACTACAAGTCCAAGTCTAGCAAGTGCAGAGACAGACAATAGATTCTTCTTTATCCCTGGCACATACAAAGCATCTGAAAGTATGAAAGCGCTGCCATTTGCAGCAGTAAGCATAATTTTACCAATGCCCTTCACTGGGTAAGAAGCATTGTTGGCACATGTGACAGTATTCCCACTAGGGACAGCCTCAAGAGAAGTGAACATATCACGATGCGAGGTAATGTGCTTTCTAGCACCACTGTCAAAATACCATACATGAGAGTCAACTGAAACTGCCAAACATGCATCATGTACAGCTGGGTCATACTGGCAATACACGCTAAACGCCCATTCTGTATCCTGCACAACATTTGCAGAATCTGCATTTGTAGAAGCATCCGCTATTGTGGCTGCATTTGACTCTTTCTTCTTTGCCTCTTTAGCCTTTAGCTTAGGGCAATTCTTAATGACATGATCATTTGCCTTACAATAGTTGCACCTGGTCTTTTTCTTGCCTTTATCAAGAGCCTTCTCATTCTTATTGTTGCTACCTGTGGAAGGAGAAGAAGTTGCAGACCTACTAATAGGAGAAGAAACAGTGGAAGGGGCTGCCTTACCACTTCTTCTCTGCTGCTGGGCAGCAATAAATGCTTGATCAAATGCACGCTGCCTGGCCCTGTTTTGCCTGGACTGCGCTTCTTGCAAGAGTTTGTTGACTAAAGTATCATACTTGACAGCATCAGGTCTGTCCTCATTAAGAAGTCTCCACGTGGAAGCAAAAGTCTGATATGTCTCAGGTAAAGCATCAAGAACAGTCTGCACAAGAGAATGATCAGGAATAATCTCACCTGCAGAAATCAACTGTTCTTTGAGATCTTTAATCTCAGCAAGAAAAACATTCATGTCATCATCTTCCTGCATAATCTTCAATTCTAGCTCTTTACGCAGGTAAGCGATTTTTGCCTCGTTACGACCTGCATACAAACCAGCTAGAATATCCCAAGCCTGCTTTGCTGTTTTAGCTGAACGAATATGTGGGGTGATGTTACGTTTGACAGAAAGTGCAATCAAGGCATGAGCCTGTGCATCTTTACCATCCCAACGAGCTTGTTCAGCAGTGGGTAAAACAGCAGCAACAGTAGAGCTGCTAGAACCTGCAACATCCTCAACAGATCCTACATCCACAGAACCTGGACGTACATCCGTACCCTACACAATGTTCCACACTCCTTTTGCAACCAAAACATGCTGCATCATGTATGCCCAAAGTGGGTAGTTGCTATCTCCATCCAGTTTGTCTTCAGCAGACAACATGCGAAATACATCATTGCTGTTATCAGCCATGGCCATTGACTGAAACTGATGCAAAAGCTGCCTGTAATGAAGCAAAGACTGAACAAAAAAATAACTCGTGCTATGTAGCACGGTCCACAATAGAATACGTATGCCTGTTTTGCAGAAAACTGCACTGTCGAAATTTCTGCAGAAAATGACGAAAACACCTGTGCAAAACTTGAAATGCAAAAACGGAGCCCGAAACGACCTCAGATGCGAATTCTGAGAACGCGAAGCCCTATGGGCCTATTTGCAGAGTATAGGGACCTGGAAGCTGTCGTGAAAACTCACCTCAATCAGAAAACGTGAGTCAGAGGGTGCTGGCGGCGTAGCCCTGGGAGCCGATGCTTGCTCTGATACCAATTGTTGGAATTAGGGTTGCAGGAAAGCACACAAAGCTTGGAGAAGAAGAAGCAAGAATGCACACAACACAAAGTGTATTAGATTGTGTCAATGTACAAAGATAAGTTAGCCCTAGAAGGATGGGCGTATATACAAGCCGGGGGAAAAAACCTCCTAAAGAGGGAAAAAGTGCCCCGGCGATCCTAAGTGTGTTCACACACATCACTGCCTATATATATGGCAACACATGCTTTCACCTTGTTTCCTAGACTACATCCTAGAACGGCCCTTCATGAGAGAAACCAAGATGCTCCATGATTGGGACCTAGATCACATCTACATTAAAAAAAAGATCGAATGCTAAAGGTCAGCCTATGCACTTGGAAGATACATCCAATGAATGGGGGGACCCTTGGAAGAAGATTCAGTGATTATTGCTAGGTCCACAGTAGTACTCTTATGCCAAACATACCATAAAACGTTGGAAAACGAAAAAGGATATCATGGAATTCACACTTCTCCCAGAGCCCAAAGACTCTAAGAACTAGATGCACAACCTTGCTACCATGGATATACTTCCAAAATGAATGGGAACAAGATTTGCCATGGCAGACGGGCAAGTAATCACATCCCTCTACATGTTGAGCATTGAGTGTATGCTCGATGCTACAAACCATGAACCTGTAAGCACCCAAAAAGTAAGGCCATTATGGGAAAAATCCTCCCATAATCTCTCTTAACCCTCTGAAATGCTAATTTTGGGTCTGGCATGGAGTGACCCTAGGACATATTGTCTCAAAACATGGTATTCCCATAGACGATAGCAAGGTATGACTCATTCTCGAGCTACCACCCCCTACTAACTTTAAGGGAGTCCAATGATTCATTAGGCATGTTGGTTATTACCGATGTTTTATCTTCATATATGTTGACATAGCACATCCCCTTTATGAGCTCTTGGTTATTTTCAAATGGACAGAGAAGTACCAAAAGAAGCATATGATACCCTAAAAAAGCATTGGCAAGTTCTCCCATTTTGCGATCCCCCAATTGGGAAATCATATTTCATGTCTAGAGAGATGCTTCTGCTTTCACAATTGGTTGTGTAGTACTAGCTCAACTTGGAGAACACAACAAGGACTTTCCTGTTAGCTTCGCCACTCACTAATTGAACACAACAAGGACTTTCCTGTTAGCTTTGCCACTCACTAATTGAACAAAGTAGAATGAAATTATACTACCACAGAAAGAGAAGGGTTGGCCACGGTCTATATAGTTAAAAAGCTTTGTCATTACCTTTTGGCGACCAAATTTGTTTTCTTTATAGACCATCAAGCTCTCCTTTATTTGGTGAATAAACCTTGCACCATGGGTAGGATCACCACATAGCTCCTAATTCTGCTAGATTTTGACTTTACATTCAAAATACATAAAGGTTCCCAACATGTACTAGCCAATCATATGTTGCACATTCCTTAATGAAGAACCGCCAATGGGTGTTGATGATGACTTACTAGATGCTCCTCAGTTCCAACTATGCTTGATTCCTGAATGGGGAGAGAAAGTTGCACATTTCCTAGCTAATGGCCTATCCATGAAACACCGATCAACAAGGATCAAGCAAGACGCCTCATTAAGAAAGCCGCCCCCTATCAATTGATTGTGGGGAAACTTTACAAACAAGGAAAAGAAAAAATAATGAGATGAGGCATCCTTGAGTATGAATACGTATCTATCTTGGAACAAGCTCACTTTGGGGTCACAAGCTGACACTTCATAGTAGACACTACTTCTTGAAAGATCCTCCTAGAAGACCTATGGTGGCCAACCTTGTTTTCGAGATGTAGCCAATATGTCAAACAGTGTGACGAATGCCAATGGAAAGTGATTCCACACAATAAGGACATGATGCTCCTCTAACCATCATGTCCTACAACCATTCGAGAAATAGGGCATCGATTTTGTCAGTCCCATTAGCCCAGCTACCCAACACACCCAAGCCCGGTATATCATAGTGGGGCAACGGACTACTACACAAAATGGATTGAAGCTCGAGCCACAAGGAAAGCTGGCACAAGGTCCATGGATAAATTCCTTTACGAGTGTGTGATCACTCGCTTTGGGTGGGCTTGTCAATGAAAAATAGCACCCACTTCATAAATGAGGTAATACAATTCTTGCTATAATAATTCTTGGTCACGTATCATAAATCATCACCCTATTACCCCCAAGCTAATGGCCAAGAAGAAAGCACCAGCAAGACCCTATGCATCATGTTAAACAAGACCATAGAGGTGAGTTATAATGACTAGGAATAGAAGTTGCCGGCTGCACTTTGGGCTTATCACATAGCAGAGAAATTAGCCATTAACACTATACCCTTCACCCTAACATATGGAGAAGAAGAGGTTATGCCTATGTAATTCAACTGTACAAGAAAGACTCACTAGCAATATTCTGAGTGATCATCTCTTTGAGCTTGAAAAACTTGACAACGAAATGCATCTAAGGGCTGTGTATGGTATGATTGTCAGAAAACTAAGGCGCAAGCAATGGTTTTGATAACTAGCTCAAGGACAAAGAGATGAATGAGGGAGACATGTTCCTTCTCTACAGCATTAAAAATCATAAGAAAAAGCTTAAATACATAGGACTAGGACCCTTAGTGACCAAAATAACCCCACAGGGTGCAGTGTGCATTGAAACTCTTGACGGTGTCCAGATATAGCAGCTTATTTCAATGGTAGAAAATTGCGACGTTACTATGGACTGCTCATGCAAAACACCTTGAAGGCAATTCGCCTTAAAAAAGAGGAAAAACAAAAATAGAATGAGATGGAAAAGGAAGAACCAAGAGAAGTTAAGGACATGCAAGCAAAACTTAAAGGCCAACAAATCTCTGTAAACATGTCTCAAGTAGTGGACCTCAAAGAAGAGGATTGGGAAGTCAAACCTTCTTGTTTGTGGCTAGGAATGACCACACCGACAAGTTTAACCCAAAGGTTAACACTTATAGACATGGAGCTAATCATAATTTAATGTCCTATGACACGTGGGACTCTCTCGATTGACCAACTTTACTCCACACCCTGGCCACTATCACTACCATCGCTTTAAATTGTGTTAAGTGCTTAGGTGTTGTTACAACTCTGTTTTACTTTGGGAATAATCCCTTGGAAGGAAAGCTCTATGTCATGCCTATAGGGACAATGCAAGAAGAAATCCTCCTGGGAAGAGGATGGATGGACCACAACCGATCACATCAATTGGGACACTAGGACAACAATTGTCCTCATAATAGATGAAGAACCGGAGCTGCAGATCCCATCTCCGCACGGTGTAAAATCCTCTTTACCAACCACAAATCCCCTGATTACTGAAAAGGATAGAACCGTACCACCCAAAAAGAGGCCTATCCTTTACCAAGATCCCCGGTCCAACAAAGCCTCATCAGCAGACAACTCCACATCATGTCAAACCTCGCCAACAATTTCTGCTAACCTAGCTAACAATACTAACTTCCAATAGATACCACCTCACACTTCTTCCACCCAACCCACCAATACTCACTAGTGGGTACCCAAGAAAGTCCTATGAGGGTGCTACCTATGGATCCCCAAAAAGGTCCTATGAGGGTGCTACCTATGGATCCCCAAAGATCCCACCTTTCCCTTCAAACTTTGACACAACACCAAAGGCTTTGACACATAGATACACTACCAGAACCTCACGTCGACCTTCGCCAAGGCAACCGCAAACCCACAAAATCAAGGAGAACATCCGACGAAAGCCATCACCAAAGCAAACACATCGACAAAGCCCACCTCGTCCTCACACCACAGCTACTTATAGGTTGGTACCTAAAAATCTCTTGGCAGCCCAAAAGTTTTGTGAAGGCCATAGGCAGGTATCAACCTATAAGTAGCTGCCAACACACAATATCCTATCCCACAAGCTCATCGCACACTGCAACACTGACCAAAGTTGGGCATAGCTATTAGGAAAAAAGGAAAATCCAAGAGGGAGCCAAGGGTATGCCTCCCACAAACAATTGATTCCATCGGTGATATTCCCTCAACCTTGACCACCCTACTCGCCCTTATCATGTGACTTGCATGCTTCACCCCTACTCAGCCTCTCATCCCCCAACCCCTCACTTTCAAGTAGCCCCCTCCCACAAGGCAGCAAAGCTTAAAGAGGAGTTGTTGACCGTGCCCAAGCCCAATTGGACCTAACTTGTTGCCATTGCTAATTGGGAAAGGAGTCAGTATAAAACTTGCAATGGAGTGCTGACCACATAGTCCAAGGGAACAAAACTTGTTAATAGGGTGCCTTTAAAAAATCTCTCTCTAAGGACGAGTGAACGGTCCAAGCCACAGTCGTCCACTTCCCCAAGCGACGGTCGTTCACTCCCCCAAGATGCAACCATTCCCTTTCATGTACCCATGGTCATTTGTCTACTAGGCCATGCGCATATGTTCCCTTGCCACCCCCTTCACCAACACCACCTTCACCACCTTCCTCCCTCTATCTAAGATTGGGCTCACCTACTCCCCAAGGACCACCCTTCTTCATCGGTGTGTCCACCTCCACTCCTAGATGCCTCGCTCGACACCACCCCCTTTACATCAAAAACTCCTCCACCTCAGGAATCCCAACCCTTCGAGAATTACCTTCCCCCATCCCCCTGGAAGAAGGAGAAATTCCTCCCCAGCTTCCCCAAGAGCAAGAGGACGTGGACCCTCCCCTTAATCCCCTTAATTGGTGTGATCCTCTGGATTGCATGGAGTCCGAGCAAGCCATATGCATCCTGCTGGGCTGTCAACCTCGACAAGCACCATTAACGAAGATCACCGACCACATGGACATTCATGTCCTCCTTCTCTACACTAATGCCACTTGGAAATGACAGCACTCGTACCGATAACACAACATCTACCTACGCACTAACTCTGACATGCGACTCATCAAGTTTGATCTCATGGGTGGGAACAACCTGTCTGGCGACGTCTCTTCCTCCTCAAGACGCACATCTGACCCAAATACTACAAAGCTCCATGCCATCTTTGTATCAACCCCGCCTATCTCCTCATCCACCGTCGATGGGCCTGGGACCTCTTCCGCACCAGATAGTAGCTGAACCCAAAGTTCAATTTTCCTTGGTTCAGCATGCACTGAAGAAAGCATGCTTGCTTGTATGCCTTCATTGCCAAGTATGATTAGGTGATCGATCCTGCCATCATCACCACCATCTTCTTTTTCAACCTCATTATCACCCTCTTGGCAGAATTTCCCACTTGGCACCACTATCATGAAGGAGCCCAAGGCCTCGCCTTCCACATCAACAAAGACCCCACACTCAAGAAACTCTTCAACTACTACGAACACATACAATGGATGCTCATCTGGTGCCTCCAGACCTTTGAAGATATGATGGAGACCACCTTCTAGATAAGCTATAAAGCTTTTCATCAATCACCCCCAGCAATGCTCCAAATTGTGGTACGATTTTGTTCACACCTGCTCTCTCTACTACCGCCACATTGAGCTTTTTTGCCAGTTTTAAGGTTGAACCTGAATTAGAGAGGGAGATACGTTAACCATAATGGTTAACATTACTCAAAGCGTAGTTACACTTCATGTAATTCATTTTTATGCAAAACCACGCTAAACACTTCATGTAAAAAGATATGGGATAACCGAGCTTATGATATGTATAATGCCAACCATAAGCAATAAATGCTAGGTGTACATAGAGCTAGAGAACTAGTTTTGGGCCTCCGATTATAAATGGGCGACCGACCATTGTAAAAAGAGAGCTCGTGTATATAAGTGACTTATGAAATATGAAAAAGGGACAATCTAATTATTACAATTGAGTCTCCTTCTTCTTCTCTCTTACAGCTATAGTAGTAAGCTTGTGTGTTGATGCATGCTTGCTTGCTTGATTATGAGTGTGTGCTTGTAGGTGATGCTTCCTTCTTTCCCTCTTCTTCTTCTCTTGCTTGGTCTCTCTCTTCCTCACTCTTGCACACATCAAGCCATTGAGATAAGATTTGAGCTCTCCATAGCTCCTTTTCTCAGTACGTGTGAGAACAAATGTTCGATCACTACGTGGTGGAAAAAATGGGTAGCATGAATATCTCGACTTTCTCCCTTGGCTTTGTCCCTCCTCTCCTTTGGCCACATGGAAAGAAAGATGGCTAGAGAAAGAGACAAGTGGGAGAGACACTCGTGTTTAATAGAATAGATATATATTATCTATAATATTATGTTTTATTATATTTAGACATATATACCTGTAAATACATACGTAATTATAAAATACATTAACACACATGCATATATAATTTTAATTAATATTAAATTCAATAGGTGAGACACATAATAAGTTGTGGTCACTCTTAAATAAGTGTATCTTATATACAATATCGTTTGTTTTTTCTTTACAATGAGAGAGAAAGAGATAGATACTTATACGTTGAAGTTTTCATGAAGGTGCCCTTTAAAACAAAAGAAGACCCCTATTTTTTCTTTCAAGAAAATTATTAGGTAAGAAGGGATAGCTCTCTTTTCAAATATTAAAACGACATGAGATGAGAAAATTCAAATTTGAGAAAAGGACGACGTGAATCTCTCTTGGCTCTATCTCTCCTGTCCTTTGGCCACATGGAAAGGGAGATAGCTAAAGAAAGTGACATGTGGTAGGGACAGAAGCTTGTGTTTAATAGAAGAGATCGATACAGATAGGAGTGTAAGAACAAACAAACATGCGATCATTGAGTAGTAGAAAGATGGCACAACTGTTGCACGAAGTTAACTAAGTTCGTGTGAGAGTTGCCTCCATCGACTATAGTAAGGTGAATGCTTGAGTTCAATGAACAATGAATTGAGAAATATCAACCAAACGACCAATGAATTGAGAAATATCAACCAAATGAAGAACATTGAGAACTTGATAAAGTAATAGCATTTTCGAATGTAAATGGGAGGTAGGATAATTCTAAAGATGGATCACTGCGTTGTAGAAAGATGGCGCAACCGTTGCACGAAGTTAGCTAAGTTGGTGTGAGAGGTGCCTCCATCGACTATAGTGCGGCGGGCGACGTGCTTGAGTTCAACGGCCATTTGCGTGGCCTCTTGGTTCGCCATGATATCTTGGACGGCCTTCTGCACTGCCTCCTTCGTAAAGCTTCCGTCCTGTTGTCTCTGCAGCTCAACCCCGATCTTCCATTTCTCCACTATGGACCTAGCGTTGGACCTCTGCTCGGCAGCTCTCGGGCAGGTCACCATGGGCAGCCCCTCCCACAGACTCTCCAAGGTAGAGTTCCAGCCACAGTGTGAAAAGAAAGCCCCCACGGAGGTATGCCTGAGCACCTCCGTCTGAGGCGCCCATGGCACGATAAAGCCCTTACCTTGAGCGACGGTTCTCTCCATGAAACCGTCTGGCAAGCTTTCAGACAGGGAGCCATTGGATAGGGAGTCGGCCCGGACGACCCAGAGGAAAGGGTGCCCGGCGGCCTCCAGGCCGAGGGCCATGGCGTGGACCTCGTGGGGGGTGAGCTTGGCGATGGTGCCCAGAGCCACGTAGACCACAGAGGAGGCCTTGTGGTCGTCAAGCCATTGCAAGCACTCGCTCCTGCTGGCAGGTTCATCGGGTTGAGCTTGGGAGGGGGTGTGGAAGAGTGGGCCCACTGAGTAGATGGGGAACCCCTCGGCCTGCAGCGCGTCGAAGACGCTGCTCTCCACCTCGTACAGAGAGTGAACCAGAATAGTGTGCGCATCCCTCACACGTGAGAATGACTCGAGCATGAACTGGAATTCAGGATGCGAGAGGTCCGGTGATACGATAAACTCGTGCGGCAGGTCGGTGACAGGAAAGGGACGAAGCCCTGGGATGAAGTCAATCAGAGGCGCCTCCACGTTCCAAGAGTGCTCCGTAGGTCGATCTACACACAGCACATCCAACAGGGCGAAATTCCTTAGCTCAAGCAGCAAATAAAAAAAGGCAACGTAATCAGTCTTCACGTGTGTGTGTGTGTGTGTGTGTGAGAGAGAGAGAGAGAGAGAGAGAGAGAGATTAGCGCACTTACCCTTGAGGGGTAGGTGGCCTCTCGAGATGAGCTCAGGCAGATAGGCGCCCATGGCGTAGACGGTGGCAGTAGAGGTCCAGAACTCCACCCTAGGCAGCCCGACTTTGTCCGCCAAATCCTGTGTCCAGGGTACAAAAGTGTCGGAGATAATGCACGAGATGGGGGGTAAACCAGACCCCTGCTCTTTGGCCACGACCTTCTCAGTGAGGAGGCGAACGGCATCTTGGAAGCACGGAACTGCCGAGATTATCTGCTCGACAGTGGGCACCTGGTCCTCTTCAGTGGGCAGGCCGTCCGGGACAACTTCCACACGGATCGAAGCACAGTGTAGAACGTCCGCGAGCTTGTCGCGCTTGTGGGCGAGAGAATAATAGCGTCGGGGGTACCCAAATGTGATCACGAGACCCTTGTGGGCGGACAAAGCTTGGGCGAAGCGGAGTAAGCCATTGATGTGGCCTTCTGCTGGAAAGGGTACCACCAGAACATGCACCTCCGCCATAGCTCAGAAGCTGGTGAGCAAGAGAAGCGGTTTCCCTGTGTTTTTTCCGCTTTCAATAGTCAGCAGGTAAGGTTATGAATGATCACCTACTGCAGCGAACAAGACGTGGAAACGCCGATGCTAGTTGCGTTATCTTCGGGTCCAACCGACCTAGACCAGTCAACATGGGAAGAGGTCTTTTCTTTTTTTCTTAGGAAAGAGATTCTATACAATAAGATCCTGAAAAAAGGTTTTATATATATATATATATATATGTATAGTCCTTAGCGAACAAGACGTGGAAACGCCGATGCTAGTTGCGTCAACAGGTCTTTTCTTTTTTCCTTGATTCTATACAATAAGAACCTGAAAAAGGTTATATATATATATATATATATATATATATATATATATCGAGGGTTCTATTGTCTTTTGAGCAAACCTAAAAAACGAACGGGGCGTGGTAAACTAAAAAGAAGACCACTATAGAAATGGGTCTTTGTTGTCCCCCTAAAGATTCCTTGCTTATTATTTCGTCTCGGAATCTCCTTTAAATTTGTTACACTCAATTTCAATTTCAATTTTATCTTGTTACATTCAATTTCAATGTCAATTTTATCATCCATTCGTGGTGGACAAATACTATACGAAGAGGGTACTAAAAAATAGACTTCCAACTTCAAGTCTATAAGTTATGTGATAACGCGGTTTTCGCTACACAAATTTGAGCAAACAGAGTACAATTCTAAGTGAATTCACAAAAGTATTGAGCTACATTAAAAATAGCCTCGGAAGCTAATGAACAAACACATAAAAACTCTAAAGTAGTTGGTAAAAACTATGGAAGACAATGTCTAGAAGCTCAACCATAGATAATCATGCAGAGTCACACTCATCATCAATAACCAAATGGCGGATGTGGCGTCACTCCTTATGTTCCATCTCAAAGCGTGGGTCTTCACCCATGGTTCTTGCCATCGCTCCCGCATACTGTGTGTGCAACTAACTTCGCATTGAATTCAAAACAAAAACAAGTTTTCAGGCATCACAAACAAGTTTGTACATTCCAATTCCTATCCCACACAACCTCGTCATCAAGTTGTATCAATCATACCTCATTAGAGATACGGCCAATTCACTATCACCACATATACAAAAATGACTAGCAACGTGGCATCATTAAAAAGGCTATAGCAACAAAACTATGTTGACCATATAGTGAGCTAATAATTATTGGAATCCATAACCAAAATCATAGGTATCCATATAGCAACGTGGCATCATTAAAAAGGCTATAGCAACAAAACTATGTTGACCATATAGTGAGCTAATAATTATTGGAATCCATAACCAAAATCATAAGTATCCATAATGCAAACCATCATGAAATCCGCAATAAGAGAAAGCAAAGAAATCACAAGTAACAACCAAAAAAACACAATTAAATAGTCACCACGGAAAGTATAAAGAAGGTGAAGATGCTCATTAATCGTACGGATTATCTCCCGTATGCACATCAAGCTCATCGTTTATTTAGCAGCCTGTGAACTGCTAGCCTTCCCCCCATGTCTTCCCCACTTCCTAGCAAGAAGCATGGGTTGCACGTATGATGACACAAGTCTCTCATCCCTATCCATCAGGGGACACACACGTATCTTTAAACATGCCTTGAGAATAGGGGTTGTACAACATCCCAACTCAAGGCAAATACCATCACGACAGAAAAATAACTCTAGAAAGCAAGCCACAAATGTAATGCTCCTCTCCAAGGCTCCACGACTATCCTCCCTGATAGCTCTCTAGTGTGTGATACCTCTGGCAAATAGTGGTAAGCCACTGAAACCAAAGCCCACATATGTAGAGCCTTAAAGAATGGAAAACTCTTCAAGAAAAACAAAGGAGGTACCATCCCTCGTCTATGAACCACAAAGAGCATAGAGGAAGCACAATGCAAATCAAGAAGGACAAATAATGCAAATCAAGAAGGACAAATTCTTAAACCAAAGACAATGCCTCATTCTAGCATTAAGCACATAGTTATAAGCAACATTGGGAATACTACCTCTATTCAGAATCCTCCACTGCAAAAAACAATCATTGGATTATAACCATTTGCAAACTAAAAGATTCAAAGCAAGCAGGGAGAATATATACCTCCCATGGATGCCATAATCAACAACTAGCCTAAATTAGAGAGTGTCGATACAACCAAAGAAAGTCCATATTGCTCATGGTCCTTTGTGATAGTGTCCCAAGGAGGCCTAGAGATGGCACCGTGTAGAACATCTCCAAAGGGAAGGTCCAAAAATACAAAACATGCCACCCAAGACACAGACCTCCCTTTCCTAGCATACTCCCGACCCTACGCTTTACACCTTTGCTTATGCTTATGTATCTTCGTGTACGTTGGAATTTTCATTCCTCTCAAAAAATCCCTGCTAATAGAAATGTAGTCACCAATAACAACTAGACACTTTGGATCATCTCCCAAAAAATCATCCACAAGCATATAGACTGATATACATAAATGGTCGCTTTGATATGACCCTCTCTATATTAACACCACTCGCTTCTTTGACATACAATAACACATAAAATATTCCAAATAAGATGTTTAAGAAAAACTGATTAAACAAGTTGTGGAAGGCCATTATAGATGACACTTACCATGTCCGGATACTGTATCTTTAGACACCCTAGCATCATCATCCCTAGAGATTGTCTGTGTTTGCATCTGCATACCTTGGACACCATGACCTTAGGACCATAAAGAAACAGATAACTATCGTAAGTAATATCCCAACACAAGAGGTAAGCAAGCTTTTCTCACCTCCCTCCTATGAGACATTTGCCTTCTCCACCACCTTCTTAACCACCCTAGGTTGCTCTTGCGAAACCTGTGCACCACTTCTCCACCACCTTCTTAACCACCCTAGGTTGCTCTTGCGAAACCTGTGCATGGAGCTCCTTCTCCCTCTCCAATGCTTGACCCTTCTCTAGGTCCATCCACCATGGAAAACCCACTTCAAGCATCCATGCATGGGCGGAGGATACATACCATTGGTCTCATTTGCAATCACTAACCACTTCTTTGCTCTTATTGGTATAGTGTGCAAATGACTCTTATCTTTCAAGTAAACAAAGTATCTGTATGTATATACATGCACACACATCACATCAAATTTTATAGCAATAAACTAAGAATTAGATAAGATCCCACTCTACTCTTCAAAAAGTAGATATTCACATTAGATGATACTTTTTGTAAACTAGTCTTTGGGCTACCATCTAGATCAAATCAAGCTTCTTTAGCACCTTCGTTTAGCACCCTTTTTCTCCTTTTACTCTCCACGAGTATCGAAAGGAAATAAGTGTTTCCTCTTCTTAGCCTTAAACTCTTCATAGTACAGTTGTACATCAAGGAATCTTCGAGGACCACAACTTCATCAAGAACATCTAGAAAATCTCTAAGCAAATCCCAAGCTCTGTGTAATATTTTTTCTAGAATCACTTCTCTCTGAAGCTAACTACAAAAATAAAAACATAGTTGTGCAAGCACAACCCACATATCAAAACGAGAATGCATGGAGAGCATATGCTAGAGGCTAATACAATAGGGTGTCATGTGTGAATCCAAATTGCAATAGAAGGCTACAACTTACTGTCTGTATCATATGGTGTCCTCGAGCAAGGTCAAACATAGATTTAGTGGTCTTATTCGCCTCTAGCAAAGACAACTAATAAATTTAGATTCAATGGGGACATCACACGTAGAGCAAGCAGGTTCAACTTCTCCAAAGTTGCATATCTATCTGCTCCCCATTTCAGAGACCATACTTTGACCTGCCAGTCTCATCACCATGCTTAAGATCAATTATATTGAGAATCTAAATCAAACAAAAAAGATAGCACAGAGATAAATAAAATCTTGAGCACTTGTTTCAAAACTTGACATATTTTATTTGAGGCTTGCAAGTTGACATCTCCAACCACAAATTACTCATGCTATGCTTTAAATTTTCAAAAAAGTTAGAGACAACTTCTCTTTACCTTCCCAATTCTATCACCGTATCGAGTGGCCAATCCCTCAGTCTCCTTTAAAGAGAATACGGGGGAGAGAGAGAGCTTGAGTTTCTTACAAGAAAACACACACACATAAAATATGTCAAAACTTGACATATTTTATTTTAGGCTTGTAAGTTGACATCTCCAAACACACATTACTCATCCTATGCTTTGAATTTTCAAAGTTACCTTCCCAATTCTATCACCGTATATCAAGTGGCCAATTCCTCGCTCTCCTTTAAAGAGAATGCGAGAGAGAGGGAGAGCTTGAGTTTCTTGCAAGAAAACACACACACACAAGAGAGTACAAGACACGAGAGAGAGATGGATGGCTGAATTTTTTTCTATCTTCTTCTCTTCTCTACTACCATATAACTAAAAGATAAGAGTACATATACAAAGGGAAAGTACTCTCTTATAATAACATACAATAGTCGGTCCATAGTGTGAACCTGACTATATGAGTTGGCGCTATAACTATGCCATAATTATAGTACTCCAAGTGGCTGTCACACAGCCTATTATCCCACTCATTGGCAATATATCAACCATAATCTCACCAACCATGCAAGTGACATAGGTGCGGAAGCTATCACCCAGGTGGGTCATCAATGTTCATCGTAGAACTAGTAAAGCATCTCAACACTTCTCCTCGAGCTCAACTCTACACACTGCACTCCAAGTAAGCTCGATTACTAGCTAGTTGTATGCTACTCATGTTGTCACAATAAATGACAACTGCCCTATCCACAAGCTCACCCATATCACCAAGTAGCTTATGAAATCAAGCTATCTCACAAGCTGCCATAACAACACCCCTATACTTTGCCTCTATACTCGACAAGGCAATTGTTGGCTTCTTTTTAGTGCTCCAACTCACATCAGCACTCCTAAATGAAAACATAAAACCACTGATAGATCTCTTGTCTGCAATACTATTAGCCCAATCAGCATCTGTGCATCCATGTAGCTTTATCTCTATACTAGCCTCATAGAAAAGTCCATAATCAACTGTGGACTTTATGTAATACTGGTAGATCTCTTGTCTGCAATACTATTAGCCCAATCAGCATCTGTGCATCCGTGTAGCTTTATCTCTGTACTAGCCTCATAGAAAAGTCCATAATCAACTGTGGACTTTATGTACATGAGAATCTGTCTAGCTGCATCCAAGTGTGGCTTCCTAGGGGCTTACATAAGCTGACTCACAAGTCTAACAACATAGCTTAAGTTTGGCCTAGTAATGGTGATCATGTAGATCAAGCTAGCCACTATGCGCATGTATGTAGTGGGGTCCTTTAAAAGTTCACCTATTTCTATGGACAGATTTGTGTTCTGCTCCAATGGCACTAAAATAGTCTTACAATTTATCATACCATCCTTGGACAACATGTCCAAGCCATACAACCTCTGCAATAACAAAATGCCATGAGGTGATCTCACCACCTCTATGCCTAAGAAATACTGCAACTCACCCAAATCCTTCATATCAAACTTTTACTTCAAAAGCCTCCTGACATCATGTATGTCAACATCACTATCACCAGTGATAATCAAGTCATCCACATAGATAACTAATAGCATGATCCCTCTATCTTTTTCACATAAAGTAAAAAAACTACATTGGATATCTAAAATCCAATGGTAGCAAGATACTCCTCAATCTTATTTGACCATGCTTTGGGTGCCTACTTCAAGCCATACAAGGCTTTGCGTAACCTGTATACAAAATCTAGGTGTCCATCACTCTCATAACCTAGTGGCTGCATCATGTATACTTCTTCTTTTGCAAATCACCATGAAAGAAGACATTCTCTACATCCATCTGAGGTAAAGACCAACCCTTTACTGCAGCCATAGAAATGACATCTCTCACGGTTTCCATTCTTGCAATCGGTCTAAATGTCTCTTCATAGTCAATGCCATAAGTCTGTGCATAGCCCTTAGCAACCAATCTTGCCTTATACCTTCTCACTGAACTATTAGTGTTATGCTTGACCTTATACACCCGCTTATATCCAATTCCTTTCTTTCCTTAGGCAAAGACACTAGCTCCCATGTTGCATTTGCATCCAATGCTGGCATTTCCTCATTCATGACATCTTCCCATTTTCTATTTTCAAGGGCCTGCTCAAAACAAGTGGGCTCCAACTCCTATATTTCTTTGACCATGTAAGCATAATGATGGGATGTATATCTATCATCTCTCAACCTATCAAAATAGGCTACCTAACCCTCGTAGACTTGCGTACACTTGGATCACTGTAGGTGTCCTCAAACCAGCCTTGGTTCTCCTTACACCAGGAGTAACCATAGATGAAATGTTAAGCTCCTCATCAAGGGTCTATTAAGAGCCGCTAGAGTCACCATCCACATATGAGTAACATACTGATAGATTAGGAACAAAAGGTTGACCTACCTTTTCCTTTCATTTATGTGATACATACATACCTACATCTGTCCTCAATCTGCCTGACCATGGACTAACATTGGATCCACTACTAGAGGAATCTCTAGGTCCACTAAGAACTTATATTTTCTACTCTACATGTGGTGCAACATTAGCACTTCTTACATCTACATCTTCGGTTGCCTTCACTTGGTGGTGCATATCAGCTACTCATCTCGTCAAAGACAACATCTTTGCTTACTCGCATCTCACAAGTGGTAGGGTTATAAACATCTATAACCTTTTTGCTTCATAGCATAACCAATAAAGATGCATTTCTCTATCTTTGGATCCAACGTTGTTCTTACTTCATCTCATGAACATGCACATATGCAATACACCTAAACACTTTTAAGTGAGACACATCCGATCGTATGCCTATAAACTTATGTTCATGCATTATACCATGAACAGCTCTGGGTGTCCTGTTCGTAATGTACACAACCAACTATTATACTGCTTTTACCCAAAAATAATGTGGCATATTCTTTTTAGCCATCAAGGCACGTGTCACTTTTGTAATTTGCCTATTTTTTCTTTCTTGCAACACCATTCTATTACAGAGCATACTTGCTTGAAAACTATCTCTTAATTCCCTGCTTTGTCAAGAAATCACTAAACTCATTGGAGAAATACTCTCCCCCATCATCTGATCTCACGCATTTCATTTGCTTGCATTTTTCATTCTTGTCATTTTTGTTACCCTTTGCAACCAAGTGACACTGATTTTTGAAGTCTTACACAAAACATCCTTGAGGATTAAACCTCACTTGCAAACCCTGCTCAACCATCTATCCAATAGAAACCAAGTTCTTTGTAATATTTGGAACATGAAGTATATCTGCCAAGTACTTCATTTTGTCATCTTGCATAGACAATGGCACTTTACCAACATGAGCAATGGGATGCATAGTATCATCACTTGTTTCTACATGTCATTCTACTTTTTATAGCAGTCCTTTGCCATGTGCCATGGTTTGCCACAGTAATAGCACTCTATGCTATTTGCACTCTGATTTCTTTGCTAACCACCTTGGCCTCTTTGGCTCCCCCTACCTCTAGACTGGCCTCTTCCACCTATGTATGATTACTGCTATGCTACGAATCATTGGACTGTTATTGTCCATAATTCTGATTTCCTTGTTGGCCACCACCTTGACCATGACCTCTACCTGTATCTCTACTTGAATTAGAGTAGAAGGTCTGTTCTGATGTGTTCTTACTCTGTGATTCAAATAAACACTCACCAAATCATCATCTTCTATTGATACATTGATAGACCCAAGAGATTCAATAACAAAATGGGTGCATGTTAAAAGCTTGGACAGCAAGCTTGTGAAAAAGAGAGGGGACTCTCTCTAACTAGCAATGATGAAGGCCATAGTGGCCTGCAAAGGCAAAGAAAATGTTTGGATGCCTCACTTGGGGGGCAATCTTGGAGCATGGACTGAAAGCTCTATGGATGAGCTTATGCAACCAACAACTATGGAAAATTTTATGAAAGCTTTGAAAAACCTCAATAGATAGAGGAAGTATAAAATGGCAAAGAAGATGAAAAGGTGCAGTTGCATTAGGAGGTCAATTGGCCCGTAGAATGGCATCCTTGGCTCAGCAACACAACTCCTTACCTCTAGTACAGGCAGTGGGGGCACTTTTTTGAAGATAATCTTGCTTGTGTGGATAGAATTAGATGATACTGCTATCTCAAATAAATTTGTGTGGTGTAAATAAATCCAAGCTTAAGCCCCCATTCACATGCCAAGGTCTAACCACATTCAAAATTCTCTCCATCTATGCACTATTTACACACGTGCTCATGTTTTTGACGAAGGTATACATGTTTTTGTACATGTAATTTTTTAACTCCCTCCATCGCTCGAAAACAACGAAAAGCCGTGGTGTTTTTTGACCATTTTGGATGGGTGCCCTACCCTTGCCTTGATGCATTAAAAGGATTATATTTTCTCTTAAGCCAGATTTATGAGGATCCCTTGTCTGAGCCCGCGGGTGCTCGAAATGGTTTGTAATGTGGTGTGCATTGAGTTGTGCACGCATAGGCGTCACACTTCATGGGTTGGCTCCCACCCAAACATTTATGTTCAAATTGGACTCAGTGGTTCGCTGTGAGAAAGTGGGCTTCAAATAGACTTCGTGTCTAGGATGGTAGACACATGCACACACACTTATTGAAAACTCCAATTTGCATTGAGGGGGAGTGTTGAGATTGGCAATGCCAAATTGTTGGGGTGGTGAGATATGAGTTGGTCAAATCGAGAGATTGTATGCACACACCCAAGTTTACATTGAGGAGGGGTGTTGAAATGTGCAATGTAAAATGAATGGGTTATTTGTTTGAGTGTGGGAATGCACCCTAGAGGTGTAAGATATTGTGCTAAGATAAGAATGCCACATGTGATATTGTATGGTGTGTGAGTGTTGACCAAAATATGCTGACCAAAATAGTGGAAAAGGGAGTGCCACATGGCATGATGACGTGTAAAGTGGGATAAGGCTAGAAGGGCTATATCATTGTATGGTTCATTGTGAATGCAATAGAGATCTTGTATTAAGTATGCAATCTCTCTCTCTCTCTCTCTCTCTCTCTCTCTCTCTCTCTCTCTCTCTCTCTCTCTCTCTCTCTCTCGTCATGGAGTTTTTAGTGTGGTATAACCCACCTTAATCTTATGCTTAATCTTGTGTCTATCACCATGATCAATCCCATATTAGGATTGTTGACAAAAATCATTAAAGTACAAGCACCAAAAAATATTTGAAGCATGCAACAAAGATAAAAACCCTCCAATTGGTAAATAAATGCTTCATAGAGCAACAACTCATTGTACACAAGCGTTCCAAGATACCTACGAGTAAGAGGGTACCATGGCTCGACACCCTTAGTGTATCTAAGCTATTAACCTCCTATCTCTCTTAGGTAGATCCTTTAAGTAGTCCTCATGAGATTAGCAACACAAATGTTTGCATAATTCACTATATTATCTTGCAATTTTGTGCCAACCAAAGCATGTGTATTCAAACAAAAAATAAAATAAAATAGTCTCATTGAGGAACAAGACTACATAATACAAATTTTGTCATAGTCTCCTTTATTTTCTAAATAAATGTCCAAAATTTTCTCATCCATATTTGAAACATTTTATATTTAAAGAGAAACAAGCAAATTTCCCAAAAATATATTCAAAGAGACATTCTATATTCAAAGAGTTATCTTCTAAATTTTTAGATAGTAAAGTCCATAAATACACAAATGAACAAAGATAAAGATATACTCACTAGTTCATCCCTTGCAAGTTTGATAGAAGCGCAATCTCACTAACTCTTGTCGGATCTATGATGGTACACAAAACATGGTGATGCTTTGCCCTTGTATTTGAAAATCTCTCTTTTATGGTAGCTTTCCAAGCCACTATTCAGGGGTTCCCTTCCCAAACGTAAAACATCCTACTTGTAAGCATGTACAATTTAGGGATTCTCTAAATGTCCTCCTCAAACTCCTTGTTGACGTCTTGCCAATAGGATCCCAGACTGCTATTATGTCTTCACTTATCATTGTGCTCTCTATCACATGTCCACATGGACACTATGAAGGCACCCTTTTTTGGCATATATTTTTCCTTACCAAATGCTATCTTGAAATTCGACACATCATTTCTCAATTGATCCCCTCACCTATTAGCCTGCAAAAAGTGGGATCATTGGACATTGAAAACAATTAAAAAGCTTGGTTTTTTGCATTATATCTTCTCCCCTATCCATATAATTTTGTTCTCATTTCTTTTATCATTAGATGGAGGAATCTCAGATTTCATAACATATGGAACAATTTGCATGTTAGCTTCTTTTGGGGCTAGTTCATCATCCACCTCATGTGCTACTTGCAATAAAACCATCAAAAGTCTGGCTTTCAACTTCTTCATCACATCCTCTTCTTCTTGGAAATATGTCTCTACCACTCTACTAATCTCGTCTAAACTCTTTGAGGGTAGAGGATCATGATCTGTATTCCTCCACCCTCTTCCTCTTTTTCCATGCTTTCCTCCACCTCCCTTGGATAATAGACACAATTCAAATGTTATGAACATAATTGAAATTGGAATTGGAATGTAACATGGCATACATATAACATACATATCCATCTGAGCATTCCAAGCTTACAGCAGCCATAAAACATCACAGAGAGCATTTCCATTGTCATATCCATCAGAGCATTCCAAGCTTATAGGCATAAAACATCACATAGCATTTCCATTGTCATATTATGTGGCACCCCGAGAAAGACCCCAAAACAAACATATCCACTAGAGCACTACCATTTCCATGTTATGATACAACCCGAGAACGATGCCATCATTGCCAGCTATTATGACCCCTCGTATGGCATACAAATTCATTAGAGTTTTGCCATCATATGGCATACATATGGCTTAAATGGCCCTCAAATCTTTTCCCTCATATTAAGGCAATGGTTCCACTTGAAAAATGGCCAAGGGAGACCATGTCGGCACAGCCTCCCTTGCCCCTATTCTGTTATGCTTAGGGTGTCCATAGATATACTAGTGTGCCAGTCACTAATAAAATGAGTGACCTACACTCTAATTCTGTATAATTATACACTCTAATTCTGTATAATTGAAAAAAGATAGGAAAATTGATGTTTAATATGGATGCAAATTTCCTGCAAAAGAGCATGCACAATCAAAAAGATTGAAATTAGATACCAAGTATTAGGAGATGTAGGCCATGTATGGAAAGGCTTGTAAAAACATATGATATTCTTTCCTTGTGAAATAGTAAAATTTCTATCATCCCAACACACGTGGTGTGGTTTGTACATATACGGGGTAGCATTGATGGGCACTGCAAATGCATCTTGGACTACCAAATGCATGTTGGACTACCAAAATTACATGGATATGTGCAATGGGGTGGTATCCATGGCTACCCTTGTTCTAGCATCTATAATGCAAGCTACAAGGCATTAAGGTAGTAGATGTAGTGTCTATGGAGAAATAAAACTTTTGCGCCTGCTTGCTTCAATTTTTTCACCGGAGGCACTACCTATGCGAGTGTCAATCCCTTGGCATCCACCATATATGACCTTTTCTCTCCACAACAAAATGGCCAAGGGAGGTCGCGCTAACACAACCTCCCTTGGTCATTTGTTTTTGTGGAGAAAATTCCATGGGCAAGCATGGTGGATATGCCATGTATTGTGCATATGCTATGGCCATGTAAAGTGGCCTGACAAATTCCCATGTGCCTCACACATCAAATTCCCCATGGCATATATTTAAAAAAATGCCCTGATGAGGCCGCGTTGGGCAATATGTTTTTGTGAAATTCATGGAGCTATGCATTTTTTATACATGAATTTCGTGGATCCATGCCTCCTCACATAGTAAACAAGATGGCTGCCATAACCAGAGATAAACATGATGACTTCCATAACCAGAGATGAATAAGATGACTTCCATAGCTAGAGATTTTCCCACTTTTGTGTCAAAATAAAAGCCCTGAAGGAGGCCACACTGGCGTGGCCTCCTTCAGGGTTCTTTTTTGTGTGTGTGCATGGGAGATTGTCACTTCATGCTATGGTGGTAGGCATGGAAAACAATGCCATTTCATTATAAGAGAAAGGAGTTTCTCTACTTGGCTAGAGGCCATGGGGGTTTCACTGAGCTCTTCATTTGGACCATGAATGGCTATCTCTTCACATAGTTGAGAGGGTGAGTACTAAGCGAACCAGATTGGAAAGATGAATCATAGTATGCATGATGAGAACATCAAAATGGTGGATGAGTCATGGTAAAGCTCTTCAAAAGAGAAAGAGTCTGAACTTTATTGTGGGAAAGAAGTTTTATATTCAGCCCCGCAAGGTTGAAATTCTAAAGATGGATGAAAAATAAGCTTTATTGGGCTAACCGCAATGACATTATTAGAAGAGGACCCACGGATGCTCAATGGCTAAGATGTGTCGAAGACACAAATAATTCTCTAAGACTTGGGGAGAAGAGTTAAGCCAGATAATGCTACAAAAACCTCAAGAACCAAAAATCAGCCAAGAAACTCCCAAGCTCATAAGATGGGAGAGAAGGAAGCAAAACAAAGCATTGGTTGAAGCTAAACAAGAAGTTAAAAAAGGCACTGGTAGGAAAGGAGGATCATGAGGAAGAGCCTAAAAGAGTTATTATATGCCAAGCATGCCCTCACCACACAAGTCCAAGCGCTACTCGAGCAGATAGAGTCCTAGAAGCAACAAATGCTAGATGAAAGATCACGCCAAAAATAGTTATATAGGGTGCTCCCCAAGGAGAGCTGCTAGTGCATACAAATCCTTACTCAATAAGCTGGGAAAGTTTCTCCTTGATTTAAATGGCTTCAAGGAGAGACATCTTATAGGGTGTTTTTGAGACAAGTTGAGCACCACGGATTAGCTCGATGTCATGATCGACTTCTCGAGGAGGAGCTAGCTCTATAAGCTTGTCACTCACATGAAAGATGTTAGAGAATTATTAGAGCCAAGAGGGTTTTGATTCCTTACTAGGTTCAGTAGCTTTGTTGAGTTTAACTAGGAAAACTTGATGTCCCTTATCATTCTCCCTTGAGAAGATGTTTTGCTTTTACCACTCTAGACTTGGGTTTGCCTGTCTTCACCTGAATCAAATCTACTTGGCCATGGTCATTTTTAAAAGTGATACTCTCCTAGTTACAATGAATACTCTCCTGGTTACAATGAATACTAGCATTATTTGCAATTAACCAATCCATCCCAAGGATCCCATCATAAATACCTAATGGTAAGTTTTTAAAATGGCCATGAGTTTGTTCACTACCCAATTCAAAGTCAAGGTTTCCTATAGAATGGTGAGATACTATTTCCTTCCCACTAGCTAGCTCTACAACCATTTTCCTAGCTGGTTTTTAACCCAAGTTTAAGTTTTGTAAGCACCTAGGAGAAACACATGAATGGGTATTGCCACAATCAATCAAGAGCTAGAATGGCTTACCATGATGAGTGGCTAGGGTTTGAATTACACCAAATTGTTGATTTGGATCTTGATGTTCTACCGTCGGAGCAACTGCTCCATGACCTCTACCACATCCACCACCTCTTGTACCTTGGTGGATGGGGGTTCCACAGCCCTAATTTGCTTGAACGCCTTGAGGAAAAGATGATGCTAGCTTGGGGCAATTGGCCCTAAAGTGTCCCGGCTCATTGCAATTCGAGACACAGAGGGGCCTCCCTAGAAGAAGCAGCATACAAACAGGGAACAAAGGAGTTGGTTTACCGCCCTCGGTTGTAGTAGGGAGAATTTTGTTGGGGCTTCTTGTAAGACTTATCTTTGGGTTTGCTTCAGGGTAAGAACTCTTCTAAGGCTTAGCTTTACCAGACTTCAGCTCTTTTTCAAAGAGGTTTTTCTTGTATGAGAGCATCTTGCAATGTGTTATTATAATTGATGATTTTTACACCACAAAGAGACCATAAATTCATCTATCAAATGGGCATATACTATTATTGAAGATGGGCATGTTACAACTGACGTGAAAAATTGGATGAACTTTAGAGCTTTCTGGTAAAACTAACTTAGAAGCAACACTACCTACTTTTTTAAGTATTGTAAATGGACCACAATACCTTGGAGATAGCTTCAGACTTCTCCCCATTTTCAAAGATTCGAAGTGTTTGGGAACCTTTAAAAACACTTTATCACCTTCCTCAAAGATGATTTGTCTACGATTTTTGTTGGCATAATGTTTAGCACGGTCTTGTGCTCTCTTAACTTTACCTTTCGCGATTTTCATCATCTCCTGGAGATCTTGAAGAAAATCTTTAACCTTTTGTATCTTTTCTTTCCCGAGTCCAATGGCCACTAGAGCTCGCGCTTGAAAACCATACATCAACATAAATGGACTAAATCTCGTGGTTGAATGTTTGGCACTATTATAAGAAAAATCCAATATGGATAAATATTCTTTCCAATTGGTTTTTTTTTTTTTTGCTTACATATGCTCGTAGCATATCTTCCAAGATTAGGTTGACTCTCTTAGTTTGACCATCACTTTGAGGATGATCAATCATACTTATACTTAGAATGGTGTCCAATCTCTTCAACACAACACGCGAGAAATGACTATTAAACTTTGCATCTCTATCATTAACTATATTGGAGGGTAGGCCATATAATCGATAGATATTTTCAATGAGAATAGCCTTGCTAACTCAGGTGCAGTCACACTGTCGTTTTTGTCAAAATAGATTGACACATTTTAGTCAACCTATCCACAACTAGCCAAACCGAATCGTGGCCTCTCTTTGTTTTAGATAATCCAACTATAAAGTCCATTGAGATACTCTCCCACTTGCCATTTGGGATCTCTAGTGGACATAGTAAGTCAGCTACCTTTAGGTGTTTTGCTTTATTGACCTGGCTTTTTTGCATTTTAAGACATAGTCTTGGATGTCCTTACTTAATCCAAACCAATAAAATTGTCTCTTAACTAGTGCATATGTCTTCCATATTCCAAGATGACCAGCACTCAGACTATCATGACATTCATATAAAATACAGCCTCTAATGTCTGAGTCCAAAGGTATACATACTCTACCTTTGTAAAGTAGGTAACCATTATCGATGGAAAATTTCTTTTAATGATTTCTTCATCACTTGTATAAGTGATATGTCTCCTTGAGACATCTCTCGAGGCTTACCACTAGTGGAAGTGTCTATCTTGTTAATAGGGCTATCTTTATTTATACTCAAGGGATCCTTCTTTCCAATGACACTCCACATGTGGGCATAATGTGGATCATCAACACACTTCCCCTTAAGTGATTCCAAAAATCACTCTTAATTTGAGTAAAACTCAACTCGTTAACCATGGGCATGTGACTCATTGAATAAGCTACCACATTATAACACCCCTTTCTATATCGTAGTTGAAAGTCAAACTCTTGGAGAAACCTTTCCCATTAAGCTTTGTGTCCTTTCAACTCTTTTTGACTAGATAGCCATTTTATGCTCTCATGATCAAAGACTATCTCAAATCTGGCACCATATAAATAATGCCTCCACATCTTCAAGGCATGAATTATAGCATATAACTCCCTTTCATAAGTTGAACAATTTTGTTGAGCTCTGTCCAACTTTTTACGTTCAAATGCAATAGGTTTTTCCCCTTGTAAGAGGACTGCTCCTATTGCATCATTACTAGCATCCGTCTCTACCACAAAGGGTTGATTCGGATCGACAACTTGGAGAATGGGAGTTGTAGCTATAGCTACCTTAAGTTTTTCAAAACTTCTTAGCTAGGAATCCCCCCAAACAAAGGTCTTTCTCTTTCCTTTAAGTTTATCCGTCATCATCAGAATAGCTATTGTAGCATAATCTCAAACATACTTTCTATAGAATCCAGACAAACCAAGAAAAATTTGTAATTCTTCTAAGTTTGTGGAATGTGGCCATTTCAATATGGCTTCAACTTTTGCTGGATCCATATAAATGCCATCTTCCGAGATTAGGTGGCCTAAGTATTGGATTTCTTTTACGAAGAATTCACATTTACTCTCTTTGACATAACGGTGAATGCTTCCTAAGTAACTCAAATACTTATCATAAGTGTTCAAGATGTTCTTTCTTAGTGCGACTATAGATCAAGATATTGTCTAGGAATGTGACATTTATGAGTGTCATGAATGTGGCTGAAGCATTAGTCAAACCGAAGGGCATAACTAAAAACTCATAATGACGAAACTTAGTCCGAAAAGCAGTCTTTTTGGACATCCGCTTCCCGAATTCTCACTTGATGATATCCAGATCGTAAATCGATTTTCATAAAGTACTTGGCCCCTTGAAGTTGATCAAACAACTCATCTATTTGCGGCAAAGGGCACTTATTCTTAATCATGATTTGATTCATATCACGGTAGCCTACACATAGTCGCATAGATCTATCTTTTTTCTTCACCAATAGAATTGGTAAAGCCCAAGGCAAAGTGATTGGTCGAATGAATCCACTTTTAAGGTATTCCTTTAACTATCATGTAACTTCTAGTTCTTCCTTAAAACTAAGCCGATAAGGAGGCTTACTTGCTAGCTTTGAGCCAGGTATTACTTCGATTGGATGTTCAACATCGTGGTGGACAGGAGGTAATCCTTCTAGTAATTCATTTGGAAACACGTCTTTAAATTGTTGTAATAATTGCTTTAAGGATTCATTAACTTTTTTATCGTAAACATGCTTTAATTGAAAAGAAGTCGTGTAAACACTATGCTCACTCAAACCACTTATGTTTTCACATGTGGAAAAGGAAATGACATCATCAAGAATCATGTAGCATAAAAAGATGTTTTCTAGTTCATTAGCTTGTACAAGGAGATTGAGTTCTATAGAGCATATAAGAGGTGAGGAGGGTACATCATGTTCACCTTGCAAACACATTTTCTTACCATCTACTTCAAACTCAAAAGAATTATGTAAATAACTTCTAGACAAAGATGGACCAATGTTATATAGCCACTCATAATCTAGAATAACATCCGCTCAAGTGATATGCATAACTTGAAAATCCAAATGCATCTCATGACCTTGAATGACTAATGGGACATCACGAATTACTATGTCCCAGACATCTTTATCATAGCCGTTAATCAAAGAAACCACATACTTATGGTCACTTGGGCTTTCCGAAAACTTTAATTTCTCTAAAGTATAGTTCAAGAAATTGCGCGCGGCACTATCATCAATCATAACTCGTACTTTGTGAACTTTAATGTGAACATACATTCAAACAAACTCATGTGGTCCAAATGTTGGCACCCACATCGATGACATGGCACAACACGCATGAGTAGAATCGGGCATGATAAACTTAAACCTCTTTAAACTTATGAGAAGTATCTAGAGGGAGCACTTGAATAGTGTACACTTGGTTTTCTTTACTTTGATCACTTTGATTCTTCTCATTTTCTTTAATTTTAGGACACTGTAGCTTGCTACAACCCTTTCCCATGCAGTGAAAACATAAATGTTCTTTTTTAGCTCTTTCAAAATCTTCATGCTTCAAAAATTTTTGTGGTCCATTAGACTTCTTATATTGGTCATTCTTTTGGTTAGGTCCCTTTCTTTTATTTTGACCTTACTACTTGGAACCCTCAGGCACACTAGATGTTCGTTGTGCATTTTGTGCACACTTTTTTTTTCCGACAGTGTCGTTGAAAATCTGAGCAAACTTAATTGCTTCTTCTAAATTTTTTGGCTCATTTTGTTTAACTTGATTCTTATAGTCCGAGTCTAATCCGTGAATTTTTTGAAATTCATCCATACCTTTCAACTTGAGAATGATTTCTCTATAGCTAGAGATATATTGAGTCAATGTGAGATTTCTCATCTCACAATTGTTCCACGCTTCCCAATTACGATCTATCTCATTCTCAGGAAGAAATTCTTTTATGAATGCACTTTCAAATTCAGCCCATGTAGTAGGCCAGTTTTCGGACTCCTAGCTCACCCACCACTTATATGCTTTACCTCTTAGAGTTAAGCTCGCTTCTAGCACGTGTATCTCCTCTGGACTTTGACACAATCAATGCAAATCCTACCACTTTTATAAAAAAAGTGTTGACTGCATCCTTATTGTGTTTCTTCTCCTCTCCATTAAACTTCAGAGGTTTTAAATCTTTTAGAATAGCAACAGCATCTCTAGAGTGAGACTGACATTCCTGTTGCCCCCTTGGGTGGGAGCTACTGGCATCCCTCCCCCACTGAAGCACTTACAGTGGTAGAAGCTTGCATATTATCCTTTAACTCCTGAAACGTCAAATAGGGAAAGTATACGGACTTAGTGTACATAATTACTGAAGATTAGTAATAGAGACCAAACTAGTTTTAAGTTTGGTCAACCTAATGTGAAAACTAGTCACACTAGTTTGGCCAGCCTAGTGTCAAAAGTAGTCACTTGTATACAAGTCATTTTTTAGCAATACATAATCTCTTACACTAGTTTTCTTGTAAGTTCTCCTTTTTCCCTCTTCTTGCTTGATTGCATACTATTATATATGTCATGTTTTATAATAAGCAATACATAATCAATCCCTTACAGTAGTTTTCTTATGAGTTCTTCCCTCTTCTTGCTTGTTTGCATGCTAAACCAAATTATCAAGAAGGTCATCGTTTGTCATCGTGACATCAAGATTGGCCACTGCCTTTTTCGTGTCTAACAAATGACTAGGATCTCCACTTACAGACTTGTTAGGATTATTTGATTCCATATAGACCCTCTAAATGTGATGCAAGATTATTTGATTCCATATAGACCCTCTAAATGTGATGCAAGCGAATAAACACAAGCACCAACCTCAAGTCCAAGCTCTTGGAAATCAATTGGATTGTTAGCTCAAAGTGAAATTGTCGATGCGATATTAAATTCTGATAGTTGTCGTTTTTGAGAAGCTCCGTCCAATCTTCGTAAAAACAATCTCGAAACTCCACCTGGCGAATCTCAAAGTGAAATCGTCGGTGCGATATAAAATTCTGAGAGTTATCGATGTGAGAAGCTCCGTCCAATCTTCATAAAAACAACCCCGGAAACTCCACTTGGCAAATCCTCCGTGGGAAAAGCCTCTTGGATACAAAGGTATAAGGGTGAAAGCATGATACGGTGGACTGAAAACATGGGTCCTGGACAATGGTTAACAACTGGTTGTGAAACACTTTTATGTAAAGTTAGAGAATTAAAACATGGTTGTTTAATCTTGTTTCATGTTTATTATATCTAAAAGATACTAGATAAATTACTAAATACATCTTATGATGATATTAAATCCACTAATATTAGTTGTCTTTCAAGTGTGGTAGCAACCAATGAAACTAGTAGAAAGTGTACCACCTTATGATGCTTTCAGGCATAAACCTTTGTAAGGCTATTTGATTTGTTTCTTTTTTATTATTATTAGAGATCGGTGAAGCTCCAGTAGTCTTGCAACTCAGTGGTGGTAAAGATGGAGTCAACTAGGGCAGACGTTTTCCAGGTGTTGGTAAAGATGGAGAGTCAACTAGGGCAGACGTTTTCTAGGTGTTGAGGCAATGAGTGGTGTGGCTGGCAGCGTCTCTCAGGCGACGCCGAAGCCAGGTGGTGACGTCTCTCAGGCAACGCAATTCTCTCCAGAGCCAGCAGGCTGGTTGTTTTGTTTGTTTAGCCCATCCGCACACTGGCTGTTGTGCCTGTGCCAATCTCTATGGTGGCAGGTGTATACACCGTCGGCTGGAGGACATATACCACTAAGTGAGAGAGAGAGAGAGACAAACTCTCCTCCATGCCTTCATGCCTTCAGTATTTTTCAAGCTTCTCCCCTTTGTGCAGCGTTCAACAGTGGAGAACATACGGCTCTGATACCAATATCAAGGCCTCCATAACTGCATGACCTTCTTCTCCAAAACAAAGTGCTGACAGCCCCTTCGATTCACCTCCCCCAACCACAGCCAAAAGCTACTCGGTTCCTATAACTAGACTCAAACTAAGTCCATATAGCTACTCGGTTCCTATAACTAGACTCAGCCTAAGTCCATATTAGGGAATTTGAAAAAATCCCAATTTCCATTTTCATATGTTTAGGACAAATTAGCCAATAATAGATCAATAAAATGTATTATCTTCTTTTCTCCAGACTTGCATATTTATGATATTGAGGCTTATAATACTCAAAGCATACTATATTTAAGGACAATCTTATGGGAATGATTTATTTAAATGCACATTGTATATCAACAAATTTTGTGATCACACTCATCGTATTACCTTAAGCATATATTGAAAAATATAGAAAATGACTTTTGATTAATTCAAAGTCATTAATTAATGACAAGCCCTTTACAAGGATAACATGTCCTAGTCCAAACTCAAAGCTCGTAAATACTTCACTTCGATGAACTCAATACTATATCCACGAACATTCCTCATCATTGAGTGTGTCAACTTGATGACATCCTTATGTTCATTATGTAACTACCAATATGGCATTAATTATCATATTTGTTTGTAAGTAAGCCAAAGATAATAATGGAGATAGAAAAAAAGACATTTACGAATCCAAGAAAATAATAATTGGTAGATAGACTGATCATTGAAGATAAAATCTTAACAATGATACTTATAAATTGCCACGAACCAATGCTCATTTTACAAAACATATTGATGAAACATAATGACAAATGATGAAAATTTAATATTAATAGTCGGCAAAGAGCTCATCTCCCACCTTGAGGTTACGTATAGATTCAACATAAACATATCCATATTCAAGATTATTAATTGAGTTTGTTTATGCCAGGAGGCAAAGATGAAGAAAACACATATCTCACACTCCCTTTCTCAATGAAACCCTTATAACTTATATTTATGTAACTTGCCACATTTCCATCTCGAACATCACCCCATGATATATACTCGATCCTCTTCGACATTAACTATTGGGTCCTCAAGAATGGAATGTCTTCTTGATATGGGATGCATGGAACACAACAAATTCCAATCACATGAAGAAATTTAGATCCATAGTAGTGCAATAAGCTCAGTCTCACAGAAGGAACACTTGATTGTTCAATCACACATATAATTGCTCTCAAATATTGAATATATTTTCACTACATAAAATTAAACTTGGTAATATGATCAGTTGTCCACATATTATGGATGGTTTCAAATGTTGGATTTGGTTAGTTATCCAGATCTCACTAGATGATGTCTTGTGCATGGATGTTATAAGGAAAAAAAAAAGATAGAAGACATTCAGTCAATCGACCAAAGATCAATTAAAAATCACAAACTCATGATTTCATTGCTCTTAAATAATCAATAAATATTTCAGTACATAAAATTAAATTTGTTCATTTAGTTAGTTATCCATGTATTTGGATATATTTGAATGTTGTATTCAGTCAGTTGTACAAATCGCACAAGATGATAGTAGACATCTTATGCATAGATGTTAGATTCGATTACTTGCCGAAATCTATGTTAAGGGTGGATAATACTAGTGGTCAAATATTATAGATGGATGTGAATTTCTAGATTTGGTCACTCGTTGTTCAAATTCATGTCATGGGTGTTAATGCTTTGGATTTGACCAATTATCTGCATCTTATGTATGCCTATAAACTTTATGTGGCCTTATTGACATACCCAAATGATTAACTATATACGAGGATTAAATTTGAACAAGTGTCCAAATGCTTGTTTGGGGTGTCAATCAAAAAATCACAAACATATGGTCTGATTGATCTAATGAACATGGCATATGTTTTAATCAAAACACATGGTCTAATTGATCCAATGAACATGGCATATGTTTCACTTTATAACAATGAACAAATTATGATGTAGATACTTTGTCATTATGAACAAATTATGATACAATCAAGTTAGCTCAACAATAGTGTCTTTGAATTTGACAAAATGAAATAGAAGTTATTCTACTAAGTGAAGATCATAAGTAAGATACATACAAATCTAATTGATGATATTCGTAGAGAATTTACTTACATATCACAATTGAAAAATCTATCCTACCAATAAAATGAGAACTAAGTGTGCTTTTTAAACATCTGTTGTGTCTGACTTATCAGAAAGAAGTTGATCAATAAAGTCTAACATTGCCCCTTTGTAAGTGTAGCTATATGCTCTGGTGTGGGGCCTTCTATCAAAAGCTTCTCATTTGTAAACATAGAATTCCCTCCCAACTTTGTGATTCTAGTGCATGAATTGATTTCAAGATTCCCCTTGACAAGGCTCGAACACATTGATTTGATCTCGTGTAATTCTTGTAAACTTGGAACCATTGCCATTATCTTCCATTTGTTTACAACAGCCATTCTACATGCACTTCCTGATTGCGAATACATCAAAAACATACTCATCCTTTCTACAAAAATATCATAGATGTAAAAATAACATCTTTCATATTTAGTAATAATCTATGTGCAGTAGCTTTCTCTTCCTGGGCATCTGTGTCACCATTGTCACTATCACTATTGTCAACAGTATCTAAAATATATGGTCTATGCTCCAAATCTTTGTAGAGCGACGATGATTGTCCATTAGTAATACATGCACAAAAAAAGTATTGATTGATCCATCCACATGATCTGTAGTATTAGGAGGGTTAATATCCTGTGAACTGATAGGGTTAATATCCACTATCACTACTCTCACTATCCATGCACAAAAAAAGTATTGATTGATCCATCCACATGATCTGTAGTATTAGGAGGGTTAATATCCTGTGAACTGATAGGGTTAATATCCACTGTCACTACTCTCACTATCCATGCTACTAATTGCTAGCTTGTATTTCCTAGTTGCCTTTTCTAAAGCACTCTCCAAGGCTACAAGATCTCAAACATGTTTGAGCTCCATGTCATGCTTGAACCTCATGAACTGGATCAATCACCATTGCACCAATGGTAATTGGTTTCTTGAATGTGTTTAACTTTGAATCAGAATCAGATTTAGAGGAGAATAATATGGTGATAAATACATCGAAGCCCCTGGCCACCATCACCAAGTATATGTAGAAATACAAGTCATGGTTTTGCTTGTATACTTTGAGACCACTTTCTTGTCAAAGGGTTAGCACTTTGAAACCACTTGCTTGCTGGTAGTCAAAGGGTTTGCACAGCTAATAGGAAGGAGTTTAGAGATTAAAGCATTCCACAAGGTTATTAGAACATTCATAGGTCAAATAATGCTACAAGACTCTTGGACACTAGTCCAAATATTTTTCTATGGCTTCAAATAAATATTTGAACATTAGTCCAAATCTTATCACTCAAAATGGATTTCATTGGCCCACCATTAGACACTCAAGCCACTACATTGAAAGTTTGGACATAAAGATTTGGACAGATGTCCAACAATAAGGACTTGGATTTCAACAATAAGGACTTGGATTTCAATAAGGACTTGGATTTCAATCATCTTGTTGCAAGCTGAAATGTTACTCTACACATACATTAGTCCACATCTTGGGCATTCATTTGAGGATTCATAAGTCAAAAAATTATAAGAAAAAATCACTCAGCAAGGCTCTTAAAGCATTAAAAAATTCAAGACTTTCCCAAGCTCTTAAAGCATGCCAAGATTTGGCCCACTAGTCCAAATCTTAGGTCATGGCTTCAAAGAGCACTACTATGGATCTCCCCCATGACACAAATATTTGAGCATCGGTCCATATCTTAAACCTTAGTTTCAAAGAGGATTTTTATGGTCCTTCAAAGAGGGCTACTATGGACCTCTTCCATGACACATGTAGCACACTTGGCTAGATCTAATGATGGCATGGTTAAAAAGATCTTATAAAGGCTAAATCATTCCACAAGAGGCTCTTAGAACATTGATTGGTTAGATAATTCCATGAGGTTCTTAGAGCATGGAAAAATTTGGACACTCGTCCAAATCTTACGCACGCCAATGCTTTACAAGTTTAGACACAAAGATTTGGGCATAAGTCCAAAACTAAGAGCATGGATTTCAAGTCTTAATCTTGTTACATGCCAAGGCTTTACTACAACTGCATTCAAAGGTCAAAACATTCTAAGGAAAAACTATTCTTCAAGGATAGTAGAGCATTAAAAGGACAAATCATTCCTTGATCTATTATAGTAGAAAGCCAAGATTTGGACACTAGTCCAAATCTCAGGCCATGGCTTCAAAATAGCACTATTGTGGACCTCCCTTGGTGTACACAAAGATTTGGACATCATCCTATATCTTAGGCCTTGGTTTTAAAGAGAGATATTGTGGTCCTTCAAAGAGGGATACTATGGACCTCCCTTATGGAACATATGGCTAAAAAGAGGATTATATGCAACAAGATTGGACACTAGGGCCATTGCAATGCAAGTTAAGGGCACGGATTTCAAGTCCTAATTCTGTTACATGCCAAAGCTCTAGACACTAGGGCTAATGCACTAAATTTTGGCACATTTGGTACTAGACGTGGTTATGAATTTGGCCCTTTGAATGGCCAATAGGGTTGTTAGCCTGCTCTCTACCCCCCATTTAGATTTGGCCATAAGTCAAAATTTTGGGGGATCTAGTCCACATTTCAATTTCACTCAACTATGGATGTGGTCTTGGTGAAAGTTCATGGCAAAAGGTAAAGTTTCCAAATTCAAATTCAAATTCAAATTTTGAAATTGAGAGGGAAAACAAGTTTCCCAACTATATTAGAAATATTTTTAAAAAAGGTTGAGTCCACTCATTAAAAAGGTTAAGTTGACTCATTAAAAACTATTACAGCACTCTTCAAGGAGCAAGTGTGCAGAACATGGCTGAGGAAACTTGGAGATGCTAAGCTCAAGCAATCTACCTTAAGTCCACACAACAAGTAAGGGATTCTCCTATGCCGAGTCGAAGGTTTAGTAGGTGAAATAAAGAGATAAAAATAAACCATGCATTTGTAAATCTTGGTTATGCTTTTAAATCTACACTAATAAAAGGTTATCATGCATGCTTAATCTTCCATCAAATTTGTCTGATTTACATATGGGTGAAGGGGGAGGGAGATCTTCAAAATCGTGTTTTTCTTGTTAAAAATTGTGAAGGTGAGGGCACCATACTTATCTTTGAAGACCTTTGTGTTTTCCTTTGCTATGTTTTTGTTGCCTATGATTTGTCCTTTGCTTCATAGTAGAGAGCCATTGTCTATGATGTTGTCTTGCGACATATAGCTCATATCCACTAACAATCCTGAAGTTGTTGCCCTTCTTCACAAGGATTTCCATAAAGCCCACTCGATTGGGCCTTCCAAGGAGCATGCAATATCAAATCTTTTCTATGCTCATTTCTATGTTCAAGTCCCACCGTTGGTCGTATATGCCCTCGTGTTGCATTCTACCGACATTAATACCTCTCTCTCTCTCTCTCTCTCTCTCTCTCTCTCTCTCTCTCTCTCTCTCTCTCTCTCTCTGTGTGTGTGTGTGTGTGTGTGTGTGTGTGTGTGTGTGTGTGTGTGTGTGTGTGTGTGTGTGTGTGTGTGTGCAACCATTTTAAACCACTTCTCATCCTTTGAGAAGGGTCCCTTAACGGCATCTTCCATCAACGAGAAGGGGCTCTCCCTTACACCTATAGGTCGGGGATCTTCAGCCTATGTGTTGGCCTTTGCTACTCATGGAGCATATTGTTGGCAACATGCTCTGAGCCACATGTGCCTAGGGTTTCCTTGCTTATCAAAGCAAAGGAGCCATCAAAGCTAGGAGTCACCTTATGCCCTTCTCGTCCTTGTTGGCAACATGCTCTGAGCCACATGTGCCTAGGGTTTCCTTGCTTATCAAAGCAAAGGAGCCATCAAAGCTAGGAGTCACCTTATGCCCTTCTCGTCCTTGTTTGAATACTGTACTTGCCTTGCCGCGCCTTTCTTTTTAGACTTGCTTTAGAAGCCTGTGTGTGCGCCTTTAGCTGTACGCATCATGCTCTTTTGAAGAGATATGGTAGGCTAGAGATAGAGTAGATTAGCTTAGGGTAAAGCTTAGTTGATGTGTTATTAAAATTATATGTTTTACTAATAATATGATGTTATATTATAGATTTACTTTCAAATTTTCACCCAAGCCCTATATATAGGTAAAATACACATTTAATATATACATTATATAAGTGAAAAGAAATTAAACTATAGATATATATACATATATATAAGTGAAAATAAATTAAACTATAGATGTCTTAAATAAATATATTGTAAATACATATTAAAATAAATAAGTTAATAAGTTAAACATTATGTACATACATAAGTAGACATTTAAATAAATAACTAAATACATTATACATTATGTATGCATTTAAATAAACAACTAAATTTGTTATACATCATGTGCAAGCAAGTTATACTCGAATATTATGTGGGTGTGTGTATACAAAAGTTATTAAGTTATATATAGTATAATCTATTTTTTTAATATATTCAAATTTAATAAATTATTTATGATTAATGTAAAATTAAACTTATTAATTAATGTTCATGTTAACGTAAAATTGTCTATGTATGTCTAAATATATATGTATGTATATAAATACACACATACACACATACATATATACATATAAAATATCTATTTTGTACAAATATAACCAATGTTTTTATATTAATACACATATTTCATTAAAAAATGATTATAAGTCTTTAGTTTATGATGCCAAAAGATTTTTTCCATTTTGAATGTGTTCAAACTTAACAATTTAAAGTCCCCCAAGTCACACAAAGGTTTAGACGCAAGTCCTAATTTTAGGGCATGGATTTCAAGTCTAAGTTTTAGATCATGATAATATTTGAGCACTAGTCAGAATGAAGGTGCAAGGTTTTTCCAAGAATATGAGTTTGGGCCTTCCTTCTGGTGCACAGAGTTTTGGACATAAGACGAAATCCAAGAACATGGGTTCCAAGTCCTAGTCTTAGAGCATACTAAGATTTTGGCAATTGTCCAAATCTAATGGCATGGCTTTCAAAATAGCTTCTAAGCCTTTTCCATGCCACACATAGATTTGGATACAAGTCCAAATCTTTGGGCCTTTCCAAATTAAGGAGAAATGTTTCTAAGAACATTACTTTGGGTCTTCTTCATGAAACACAAAGATTTGGGCACAAGGTATCAATGGAACTACTTTTAAGTGGTTACAAAAATACTTGATTTCAAGTTCAAAGCTTGGCATGCTCAATCATTGCGCTAATCTTTTATTCATGCTTTCACAACCACATATAATTAGATTTGGACTAATTTCTAAATCTTGGTGTTCACAAATAGAGTTTAGGTGTCCACAAGCATAGATTTGGACTCTTGTCCAAATATTTTAATTGAAAGAGGACAAGCCACATGGCATCGCTTATGCTAGCCATGGTTGGAGATTTAGACACTAGTACAAATCTCGGGACATTTATCTTGTAGCCTTGGTTGAAGATTTGGACACGAGTCTAAATCTCATGCAATTTCTCTTGTAGCCTCAGTTGGATATTTGGATACTAGTCCAAATATCAAGCCATTGCTCTTGGTGTCCACAAACAGAGATTTGGTCTCTTATCTAAATCTTAATTTTGTAGAAGTCATTATCTTTGGTCATGGTAGTCTTGGTTTATATTTGGACATTAGTCCAAAATTCAAGCTAAATGGCATTACTTATGCTAGCCATGGTTGTAGATTTGGATACTAGTCCAAATTTGAAGACATTGCCCGATAGCCTTAGTTGGAGATTCAGACACTAGCCAAATCTTAGGCCATTTCTCTTGTAGCCTTTGTTGGATATTTAGATACTATTCTAAATCTCAAGCGATCAATGCTCTTGTTGTTCACAAATAAAGATTTTGAATCTTGTCTCCAAATCTCAATTTAGTGAGAAGAATCCATTATCTTTGCTCATGATAGCCTCGGTTGGAGATTTCAACACTAGTCCAAATCTTAAGCTACATGATGACATTACTTATTCTAGCCTAAATCTTAAGGTAACTGATGATATTGTTGATGCTAGCCATGGTTAGAGATTTGGACACTAGTCCAAATCTCAAACCTTTTCTCTTGTAGCCTTGGTTGGATATTTGGACACGCCCAAATCTCAGGCCAATGTATTTGAAGCCTTGGTTTGGTTACTAGTCTAAATCTCAACCCATTTCTCTTGGTGTCCATAGACAACAAAGATTTGAAATCTTGTCCAATTCTCAATTTGTGAAGAGAAGCCATTACTTTTGCTCATGGTACCCTTGGTTGGAGATTTGAACACTAGCTTGAATCTTGTCCAAATCTCAATTTTGTGAGGAGAAGCTATTGCCTTGGCTCATGGTACCCTTGGTTGGAGATTTGAACACTAGCTTGAATCTTGTCCAAATCTCAATTTTGTGAGGAGAAGCTATTGCCTTTGCTCATGGTACCCTTGGTTGGAGATTTGGACATTAGTCTGAATCTCCAAGCTACATGGCATTACCTTGGCTCATGGTAGCCTTGGTTAGAGATTTGGATTTGGACACTAGTCCAAATCTCAAGCTACATGGCATTGCTGCACATGGACTCCCTCCCTTCCATGTCTAGTCCAAGGGCTATTTTAGAGGGGTCTTTAATATTGTCGGGCTATTTCACTAAAAGCTTTTTTAGGAAAAATTGCTAGTGGGGCACTCAAGACCATTACAATTCAGATTCTTCATGTGGAAAAAGGTTTTAGTCGTGCCATATAAAGTGCACTCAAGACCATTACAATTTAGATTTTGCATGCAGGAAAAGTTTCTGGTCATGTTATATAAAGTGCATCCTAAATCCTTTGAATGGTTGCCAAAGAATGGTGGTTTGAATTATGGAAGAAAGATAGTGATGGTAACACAATACTACCGATAGGATTTCCATGTGTTGTGATGGTAACACAATACTACTAACATGTATTCCAAATATTTGAGTACATTAAAGATCACTTAGAGGCCGTAAAATGAATTAAGGACTACATACAATATTGGAAAAGATAGGCTGACTTTCACCTTGTACATCCCGAGTGATTGAGTATTTAGAAAACATGGTTCAGGTGCTAGAGAGACTAGGATAGAGGCTTCTATTAGAACTTTTAGCCAAGAACTCTAGGCACACATGTGGATGATATAACTATTGATCTTGATGATTAATTCTTGGGATTAGAGGAATTTGATGATCACTATTGTGGACCATAAAGTAAAAGGCAAAAGAAAGCTTTTCAGCCCATGGTTAATGTTAGAAAGGGAGGCTTTTTTCTTATTCGACCACCATCAGAACCAATAACCAATATATCATAAATGGTTGGGTGTAGCTATAGATGTGAACATATCTGAAAAACTACAATAACCAATATATCCTATATGGTTGAGTCTAGCTTGGAGTAACAATATATCTGAAAACTACAAGAGGATCTAAATACAATATTAGTCACCTATATGCAAAAAGAGAAATGTTAGTGATGTTGAGGTTTATAGAGATTGTTTGAACAAATTCTAGATGTGTAATAAGAAGGATCATATGCGTTAGAAAGTATCAGACACGATAGCTTTGGGTTACTAAGGGGCCAAAAGTTCCATAAAAGATTAAGATTCCAACAAATGTGTCTGTTACTTGGCAAATGAGAGTTTGGCAACATCCAAGGAATTTGATGAAGGCTAGTGAGTTAAGATTATTAGAGTACTAGTTGGATCTATGTTGGTCACCTTTTGTTTATGAGTTAGTGCATGCTAGTCCCCTATTATTATTTTTTATACTTTTGTTTCAGATTTTATAGATCTTTTCTTAGCTACATTGTAGCTCAAACGATGTTTGTAAACGCTATTTAGATTATTAAAGTACTAGTTGGATCTATGTTGGTCACTTTTTGTTTGACTTAGTGCATGTTAATCCCCTACTATTGTTTTTTTATACTTTTGTTTCAAATTTTATGGATCTTTTCTTGGCTACATTATAGCTTAAATGGTGTTTGTAAACACCCCACATATGTTATTATCAACCTTGAGTAGCAACACTCTCTTTCAAATTTAGTGAAATTACCAAAGTCATTGAAATTACCAAAATTAATTTAAAGATGTCAATTTCATTTTTTCTAAAATGCATGGATTTTTCCAAATTTTCTAATATGGACTTAACTCTTTTAATAGCATTATGCTCTTCACACGTTCCCGGCGGCCACTCTTATTAGTGCATGGTCACCCTAGAGTCCGTAAACGGTCTTTTGGCTCCCCTAAACCCTGCATGTGCCTTGCCCGGATGGTTGAGCTATCTAGGCTCCCAGTAATTCCATTGTTGACATTTCAAGACTATGCTTCAAAAAGACAAAGGCATGCACATAAAATGCCTGAGATTTAATGGTGGGGGAAAATATTTTTCCAATGGATTCAATGGTTATCTCTAAGAGAGCATGGGATAAAGAGACAATTTACATGTATATACACCCCGCAGCAAAATGGGTTACAAAAAGGAAGAATTAGCATATTGCAAAAGTTTCCCATACATTGATGAATGAGAAAGAAATAATTGGCATATTGTAAAATTTTCCCATGCATTGATAAATAAGAAAGGGATGCGTAATTATTTTTAGATTGAATTAATAGCATTGTAGTTTACATTATGAATAAAACCCTCACCGTTGCAGTTCATGGCATGATGCCTGAACAAAACTTTACCAATAGAAAACTAGATTTGTCACACTTCAAAGTGCTTAGCTACATTGCCTACATATATGTGCCAAATGAAGTGAGAAGATTCTAGATCCTTAGGTAGAAAAATGTATCTTTATTGGATACTCCCTTGAATAGAAATTCTATAGATGTTATAATCGCACTACTTTCATGAGATGCAAGTGAGCAAGGATGTTATTTTTGGTGAGATAAGGAGATGGTATACACCAGTGAAGAATTGCATTGAGGTTGATGTAAATAACAATATGGTTGTAGAAAATGGAGAGCAGTAATCACATGTGCTTCGTAAACTTGGAGAGTCCTCTAACAGTGGATCTATTGTTAGAACTTGGTGTCAGGAAGGTTGAGACAAATTGCCAAGAATTCTTACGCATCATTTAGTGGTCCTACACGTGCTAAAAGTTCAACAAATTCACATGTATCACATAAGGAAAACGAGAATGTAGATTAGTCTTATAATACTTGATGTTTCAATAGACTATTCTAGTGCCTCAAAACATAGCATTGATGGAAGCCTTGGGATATCGATTATTGTTACACCAGGTATACGAAAAGCCAAAGTAGTGTTAAGAACACCTAGTAGTAATCTAGATGTATGTAGGTCTATGAGGGTTTCATATCGAGCCCATCATTTGTTGAGATTCAAGCTTGATGTCAGTGTGAGCCAGTTGTGCTATGTGCTGGCATGTTAGGTAGGAACATGTGAGACATAAATGACCGCATGTCCAGCTGGTCATAGTGTGTGGACATTAGCTAGGGCTAGATGTGTGTGGACACAACTCATAGTGTGTTGTGTGTATTATGGATTATGGCATTATGCATTGTGTGAGAAGGGAGATGGCTTCCCTCTATGGTTAGGGTTTGCAATACACATTAGGGTTTGCTCCTGTGTGTGTGTCTCCTCTCCCTCTATCGTTTTTTCAACATGGTATCAGAGCCTTGTGCTGTCTATTAGGGTTTATGAGTGAGTGAGAGAAGAGGGAGAAGAAGCTGTGAAGAGAAGCTGTGAAGCTTGCCATTGAAGCTGTGAAGCTTGGAGCACACCGACGAATACTATCAGATCTGAGAGCTTGGCCTACCGGGTAAGGTCTTCTAAACATCCTTGAGCGGATTGCAGGTGATTCAGGCAAAAACAAAGCAAATTAGAGCAACTCAAAGCAAAGAAAAATTCTGGTTTTTGGAAGCTTTCCATTAAAGCTTGGAAGCACTGATGTATGGTGAAAATACATGTAAATCTGGCAAAAACATATGTATCTGACAAGGAGGAATGTATTGGCAACTCATATGCAATCCCTATTGTGATTTGGAGCAATTTGGAAGCATTTGAATGAGTAAAAATTTTTGGTTTTTGAGCTCTCACAAAACAGAGAAAAGCAACTCAAAATTTGATGCATTTGGAGCATGTTTTTGGCAAAAATCAAGGCATTGACTGGTTGCACACATACCTAAGTGTGTTGGGCACTTGATTACCTCATCAATTAACATTATAATCACTCCCAAATCACTGTACAGCAGGCGGCGCATTCTGCATAGAGAAACAGGGCAGTTTTGCGATTTTTTTGGTACGAGGAGATCGATTATCACTTGGTTGCTTGATTACTTCCACAATTTCTTTAGCAATTGGTTGCTACACATACTTGAGAAGAGGGCTACATGGTTGGTTTGATCAATTATGCTTAATTGAGCTGGGAATGAGCTGATTAAAAAGCATGTCCACTGGTTACAGAGAAATAGAGTGATTTTAATTGAGCAATTAATCTTTGGTCTTAAATAATTGGACAAATTCCTTTTACATGGAGTTAGTGGACATCATTGCTAAGCTAATGAATTCCTGGTTGCTCAATTTGGACAAATATTGAAGAAATTAGAGCAAATTTGCTACTGGTTTTTCTGGTTTTTTCCCAAAACAAAGAAAGGGGTTTTCAAAAATTAATATGTACACATGTCAGATGGTGTTGATACTCTACATTGAGGTTGTTTAGGTGTCAATGCAAGTTTCCCATACTTGATTGCACCACTACATTGTGATTTGGAGCCTTGGAAGGCGCATTAAAACAGGGTATCTCGGACTGAGTGAGCCAGTTCATTTTGGATGCATACAGGTTGATTTTCTACATCAAGTTTGAAGATTGTTGGCTATTTTGGAGTACCTGGAACACTCGTTGGAGTGTGGTTGAGCTGAGGAAGGCTTCGTTACAGATTTGGAAGTGTACGCAAGGTGTTTTTGCATTGAGCAAACATGTTGGATAATCCAGTACAGATTGTTGGTGAAAAGCTGGATAGGAAGAACTTCGAGGCATGGAAGTATAGGATCAAAAGTTTCTTGAAGGGAAAAGGTTTTTGGAATCTCATTACAGGTGCTGAGCCTACCTTGCGTGGTCTTGGCAAGGAATATAAATCTTTTGATACATCCATCTCGGTTTCGGAGTACAGGTTTACCAGACTTTGATGAGTTGGTTTCCCTCTTGCTTGTTGAGGAAATCAAACTCAGTGATTCATTTCTGGATGCATCTACTAGCCATGATGATAATGGCAGAAATCAGGCTTTCTACTCGCAGAGAGGTTTTAGAGGCAGGGGGAGATTCGCATCATGAGGTCATGGTCATAATTGTCGTGGATGGCAGGACAGGTCACTACAACAGAATTTTCAGCCTTCATATGGTGCTAGAGGTGGTCGTGGATATGCACCTCAGAGAGGCAGAGGTAATCCTCGTGGTAGAGGACGTTGGCAAGGCCAACAGACATCTATGCAAGATGTGGAGTGCCATTATTGTGGGAAGCTTGGTCATATGGCAAGAGATTGTTTCCGCAAACAAAATGATTTGAGAGGGGGTAGAGCACAACGTGGTGGTCATTATGGTGGAAATTATGCACAACATGGTGGTGGAAATTTTGCATCAAGCAGTAATGATGGCACTGCAAATCACTTGTTTTCCATGAAACATGTTGTTGGATCTATGATGACAAATGCTGAGAATGATGACACTTGGTATATGGACTCTGGAGCATCAAACCATATGACTTGTCATGGTGAATGGTTTGAGCATATGAAGCCTATGGATGTGAAAGGCTATGTGGAAACAGGAGATGATACTCAGCATGCCATTACACATATTGGAAGTGTACCATTGGTTATGCACAATGGTCAAACAAAATCTATGTCAGATGTATTGTACGTGCCTTCTATCACAAAAAGCTTGGCCTCAGTTGGTCAAATGGTGGAACAAGGATTACAGGTTCGTTTCAATGAGCATGGTTGCTTCATTGAGGAGTTTAAGAATGGATATAGAGTCATTGCTAAAGGAAAGAAAGAAGGCAGGTTGTTTAAGCTAGATGCTAGGATTCCTGAGCTAAAATCAGCCATGTTCTCTAAAATCAGAAATGTGGTACAGGACATTGATATGTGGCATAAGAGGATTGGACATGTCAATATACAAAGGTTAAAGAACATGCAGACAAGAGGCATTGTCAGTGGGCTGCCTAGATTCAAGTATGATGGGAATATGCATGTTTGTGAAGCCTGTCAGTTTGGAAAGCAGGCAAGGTTGAGGTTCCCTAGAGAAGGAAATATGAGTAGCAGGCCACTTGAGATAGTTTATCAAAGGCAGTTTATACTATGTGACATTCATAGATGATTTCAGCAGGATGGCATGGATATACTTCCTCAGAGAGAAGAGTGAAGTATTGGAAAAGTTTATGGATTTCAAAGCTTTTGCAGAAAAGCAATATGGCTGTTGGATTAAATGTTTGAGGACAGATGGAGGTGGTGAATACACCTCAAAGGCTTTTGAGCATTTCTTGAGGAAGTATAGTATAAGAAGACAATTGACTTGCAGGTATACACCTCAGCAAAATGGTGTGGCTGAGAGAAAGAATAGAGTCATATGTGAAGTGGCAAGGGCAATGCTTAATGAAAAGAGCATGCCAGATTATTATTGGGCAGAAGCTTGTGCTACTATGGTGTATATACTGAATAAAACACCTACAGCAGCCATTCATGGAAGTACGCCAGAGATGCGGCTTACAGGTTATAGGCCAGATATTGGACACCTCAAAGTATTTGGATGCATAGCTTATGTACATGTGCCTGATGACAGGAGAAAGTTGGATCCTAAGGCAGAGAAGTGTGTATTTGTTGGTTATGCATAGGATCGTAAGGCATACAAATGTTACAATCCACAAACTAGACAAGTGGTTATCTCACGAGATGTGGTGTTTGATGAGCTTGCTAGTTGGTACAAAGCAAAGGATGAGGGTGTCATTGAGTCACTTGAAGTAGATGTGCCTGTGAACTTGCCACAAGCAAGTTCTAGTTCTACTACTATGTCTAGGCCAGCAGCAGAGCAGACAGCAGAGGCTGAGAGTAGTATTGTACGTCCATGGTCAAGACATTTGAGGCATGAGAATGTGAGCACTGGGAGTAGTGCTATGGATAAAGGAAAGAAGAAGGTTGAAGGAATTGGAATTACAGGTTATGAGTCGTCCAGTTCAGAGAGTTTGGATGAGGAACTTGGCATACCTGTTTTACGCACACCTGGTGCTAGGCAGGATAGATATGTGCCACCACATGCTAGAGTGACAGGTGTTCAGAGTGATCCGCATGCATTGCGGAGATCCCAAAGAGTCAGATATCCAGTTGACAGGTTGACATATCAAGATTTTGCTATGCATTATGCATATATGACATCTATGGTGAAGCATGTGGAACCTACATGCTATACAGAAGCTATTGGAGAGCATGTATGGGAGAAAGCAATGGATGTTGAGATGGACGCATTGGTTCATAATGACACATGGGATTTGGTTGTATTACCATAGGACAAAAATGTCATTGTTTGTAAATGGGTTTACAAAGTGAAATGCAAGTCTGATGGTTCCATTGAGAGGCATAAAGCAAGATTGGTAGCTAAGGGTTATGCACAAATCCAAGGTTTGGACTATGATGAAACATTCAGTCCAGTGGCAAATATGGGAACAGTGAGAGCAGTCATTGCTATGGCTGCAGCTAATGGTTGGGAAATGCATCAAATGGATATCAAAAATGCATTTCTGAATGGTGATCTACAAGAAGAGGTTTATATGGCACAGCCAGAAGGTTATGTACACCCAAGATATCCCACTCATGTATGCAGATTGAAAAAGATATTATATGGTTTGAAGCAAGCACCTCGTGCTTGGAGTGATAAGATGAGCAGATATCTTATCTCTCTTGGATTTCAAGTTTCTACAGCAGATTCTTCACTCTATGTGAAGAAGACAGATCATGGGATTGTTTTACTTGTCATCTATGTGGATGACTTGATTATCACAGGTGATCATGGTATAGATGTGATGCATGTCATTGAGTGGACAATTTGACATGAAAGATCTTGGTGAGTTGAGATACTTTCTTGGAATTGAAGTGATCAAAGATCATGCAGGTACATGGTTAGTACGCCAATATGCATTGGATATGTTGGCAAAATATGGCATGACAGGGTGTAAGCCTACGAGTACACCTTTGGAGCAGAATGTGAAGTTGTAGGCTGATTATGGTGAGGAGTTGGATGATCCATCTATGTACAGAAAGATGGTTACTAGTCTCATTTACATGACTATCACACGCCCGGATTTGAGTTATGCTGTGGGGCTAGTAAGCCAGTTCATGCAGAGCCCCAGAAAACCTCATTTGGATGCAGTGAGACGCATTATGAGATATGTGAAGACCACTGCACATTATGGTCTACTTTATGAGAGTGGTAAAAGCTTGGGTATACATGGCTACACAGATGCTGATTGGGCAGGTAGCTCATATGACAGGAGGTCTACTAGTGTTTATGCTTTTATACTTGGAAGTGCCGTGGTGAGTTGGAGTAGCAAGAAGCAACCTACAGTTGCTTTATCTAGTACAGAGGCTGAATACAGGGGTGCAGCCATTGCTACTTGTGAGGCAGTATGGTTAAAGAATCTCTTGGCAGATTTAGGTGAGCCTATTAATGGCAAAGTTGTCATTCATTGTGACAACATGAGCAGTATACAGTTGGCCAAGAATCCAGTGTTTCATGCGAGGACCAAACACATAGAGGTCCATTATCACTTTGTCAGAGAGAAGGTGCTGGATGGTACAGTTGATCTACAGTATGTGAAGACTAATGAGCAGGTGGCTGACATCTTTACCAAGCCACTTAGCAGGGAGAAGTTTGAGTACTTCCGTACTATGTTGGGAGTACGTGGGATGAGCTTGAGGGGGAGTGTTGAGAGCTTTGATATCCCAAGCTCATCTACATCTTCATCTATGATAGTACATCATGAGCTTGAGAGGGGCTGTTGAGATTCAAGCTCGATGTCAGTGTGAGCCAGCTGCGCTATGTGCTGGCATGTTAGGTAGGAACATGTGTGAGACATAAATGACCGTGTGTCCAGCTGGTCATAGTGTGTGGACATTAGCTAGGGCTAGATGTGTGTGGACACAACTCATAGTGTGTTGTGTGTATTATGGATTATGGCATTATGCATTGTGTGAGAAGGGAGATGGCTTCCCTCTATGGTTAGGGTTTGCAATATACATTAGGGTTTGCTCCTCTGTGTGTGTCTCCTCTCCCTCTACCGTTTTTTCAACATCATTATCATTGCACCATGTGTACAAAAAGCCAAAGTAGTGTTGAGAACACCTAGTAGCAATCTAGATGTATGCAGGTCTATAAAGGTTACATATCGAGCCCATCATTATGCTTATTTGGTTAAAGAAATACAAGAGATAGAGCCCACAGGGAGGCACTTGGACATAGACATTAGGAAGATGCCATCATAGATGAAGAGATGGTTACATTGGATACAAATGAGACGTGAGAGTTAGTGCTTTTACCTAAGAAGGAGAAGAAGGTAGTTGGATGCAAGTGGGTCTATAAAGTAAAGAAAATGGGTTTGTGAGTACGTACAAGACAAGATTGGTAGGGCAAGGGATATGCATAGACCTGTGGGATTTGACTATGAAGAGACTTTTAGCCTCGTTGCTAGGATGGAAAATCATGGGGGTAGTCATTGTTATGGGTTGTAGCTAAGAAATGTCTTTATATTAGATGTATATAAATAATGTATTTTTACATGGTGATTTACAAGAGAAGGTTTATATGGTGTAGCCACTAGGATATGAGGACCTTACGCACTTGGAAGAGTTTATTTATAGGTTATGTAAATCCTTGTATAGCTTGAAATAGGCACCTAGAGCATGGTCAAATAAGATAGTAGAGTATCTTATCCCTATTGGATTTTATATATCTACAATAAATTTGTCATTGTCAGGTGAAAAAGATAAACATAAATATTATTCTAGTAGTCATCTATGTTTATAACTTCATTATCACATGGGATAGTGATGTTGACATTCATAAGTTGAAGGTGCTACTTAAGAGGAAGCTTGAAATGAAGGATGATTTGGGTGATATTCGATACTTTTTGGGTATAGTGGTGCTTAGACCATGTGATGAGTTTGGATTTTGTAGAGGCAATATGCTTTAGAGATAATGCCCAAGTATAGAATGATAGATATAGGTGATCTTTTGGAGGACCATACTATGTACATGCATATTATAGGGAGTTTGATTTACATGACTATCACCAAGCCATATTTGCACCTCACACTATCTAAATGCAACTTTTGAGGATTCTACATAAACTAGCTCTCCAACCCAACTATGTAGTTCATGTTTAGCCTAGTGATTGCCATGTAGATCAAGCTGCCCACTATCTTCTTGTACATAGTGACATTCTCCAAAATCTCACCTGTATTTGCACTTAGCTTTCCATTGTCATCCAATTGTATAGAAATGGGCTTACAGCTAGCCATATCATATTTGGACAACATGTGTTTTGTATACTCTCTCTGATAGCCATATGCCCTCAGGCATATGGCTAAATGGACTTATACAGCTAGCCATAGCATATTTGGACAACATTGAATGTGTACATATGGAATGCATCCAACATTTTCAAGTGTTACAAATTTGGTTTTTTGCTAGCATACTTCTCCTCTAGAGTCACACCATGCACTGCGACTATGGGGGTCCTGTTCATAATATAAATTATAGTCGCAAAATTACTTGTCACAAAACTACTTTAGTACAATAATGGTGAGGCATGCTCTTCTCATCCACTATGCACTGCCAGTATGGGAGTCCTATTCATAAAGTAAACTATAGTCGCAAAACTACTTCAGCCTAATAATGGTGAGGCATGCTCTTCTCAACCACATCAATGCACAATCAACCTCTACAATGTGCCTACCTATTCTTTATCTTAACAACATCATATCTGCATGTGAATTGCCTCTGAGTTCCATGCTTTCTCAATTACTCACTAAAATTATTGGAGAAGTACTCTCCCCCTCCATCTAACCTTAGGCAGTGAACTTGCAAACCTATTTGCTTTTTAGCCAAAATTCTAAAAGTGAGTAAACACTTCACTTTCTCTTTCATGAAATAGACCTACACCTTCCTTATGTGGTCACATTAATAAAAGATACATAGTAACGATCATTGATGTTGTCTTTATGGGCCTACACCTTCCTTACGTCTTTATGGGCCTACACTTTCTCTTTCATGAAATAGACCTACACCTTCCTTATGTGGTCACATTAATAAAAGATACATAGTAACGATATCCTCCCATTGATGTTGTCTTTATGGGCCCCCATATAGCTAAATGCACCACATCAAGTGCTTATTACTTACATCCTTATCATGTGGAAATGCATTCTTTTGTCTGCTTTCCAAACTGACATGCTTCACATAATTTATGCATTCTATCCACCTTAAACTTTGGCAAACTTGTAACAATTTTTGAATTCTACATAGACTTCAATCTCCACTCATTCACATGACCAATACGTTTGTGCTAGATATCTATATCAGTCACAACACCTACATGTTATGCAAACATAGCATCTTTCACCTCAAGCACGCTTACATTCAAAGTAAACACCTCTCAGGCATGCTTACATTCAAAGTAAACATTATGCCCTCTCTTTGTTAAAGTCCTCAACGTAGAAACCTTTAAGGTTAAAGCATATGTGCAAACCCTTCTCAATCATCTACCCAATAGAAAGTTGCCAAATTCTTTGTTATATTAGGCACATGAAGTACATCAGATAAGTAGCTCATCTTGCCATCCTATATAACCAATGGCACACTCCTAATGTGAGCAATAGGATAGGTGTGTCACCCCCCATCTCTACATAACCTATCTTTTCCAAATTTTTGACATCTCTGACCCACTCACCATGACAAGTCATGTGGTTAGAGGCTCTCAAATCCACATACAATACATTATTACCGTTTGTGGATACATCTGCACTCACTAAATTCAACATGTGCTATATAACAAATAAATGCTCACATTTATCCTCAGCATGCTTGTTTGAAGACGTATAATTGTTTTGCTATAACTTGCCATTTTTTTGTGTCACCCTGCTTCTTTGCAACATTCTACTCTGCAAAGTGACCTAGTTTGCCATAGTAAAAGAAATCCATTGAATCTAATCCCAATTGTTATCTTTGCAAATTACCTTGGCCTCTCTGGCTCCCCTTGCCTTGAGATTGGCCTCTTCCACTTGTGTGTGTCTGTTGTGCTACCTGTGAATCATTGGATTATTGTTGTCCATAATTTTGAATTCCAAAACGGCCACAACCTTGACCTCAACTATGACCTCTACCTCTACATCTACCCAAATTTGAGTAGAAGGCCTGTTCTAAAGTGTCCTTACTTTGGGAGGAAGAGTCTTCACCCAAAGACTTCTCTTCTATGATTAACATAGACACCAAATCTCAAAAGTTGGGAACATTATCTCTTACAGTAATAGAGGTATTGAATGGCTCATATTCTTTACCAAGCCCATTCAAATAGGCACTCGCCAAGTCATCGTCTTCCACTAAGATATTAATAGATCCAAGGGATTCAACAATACCCTTGATCTTAAACACATACTTATTGATGGACTTGTTCTTCTTCTCCACTATATGTAGCTCCTATTTTGGCTATAACTTCCTTGCCTTTGTGTTTGTCTAGAACATCTTCACTAGTTTTTGCCATGCAACTACTGTTGGAGTGTTGGCATCCTATATATGCCCTATGATCATGTCTATTACACTGATTGCCAATACATGACTTTCCGTACACCCTGGTTCCAATTTTTAAGTGCTTTATCTTTGCTCTCGTAACGTTCTCTTGAGGCAATTTTAAAGGCTTCTCATTGTCTCCTTCAACATAGTCCCAAAATCTTTTTCCCATTACAAAATTGGCAATTCTGAACTTCCATGCATGGAAGTTGTTCTTATCAAGCTTCTCACTGATAATTTGGTTGATTTTGTATTTGATTGACACCCGAGTACCCACTTGTGGTACTCGGGTATGTGAGTGGTGAAATTGAGTAGTATGGTGTGTGTGTGTGTGTGTGTGTGTGTGTGTGTGTGTGTGTGTGTGTGTAGCTGGGTGAAATTCTCATGTGCGACTAGGAATGGAATAAAAACTTGTGAAAAAAGAAGTTGTTGATCTTATCAAGCATCTTATTAACAATTTGGTTTATATTGTCACACATCTTTGCTTGCAATAGCCAAAAATCTGACATACAATTTTTGTATGAAACCTACAACACAATTATATCTTATGTAACTTCTATAATGGTACTTCTGCATAATTTGTATGTCACAAAACATGACTAGAGTACACATATTCATATACCCACAATCAGCAATACATGTACAATCACTGTCTGGACATCCAAAATACATTGTTGCACTACAATAATGAAAGTCTAGACAAAGACATTTCCAAACCAGAACTTCCCAAAAGTGCCTAAAAACACCTTGTAGAGGCTGAACAAAGGCCAAAACACACTCGAAATGCAAATCTAGCCACAAAACTACAGTATAAAGTACTACATACAATACAGGTACTACACCAGCGAAGACATGTCCTCAATCGGAGACATGTAGAGAGCTATCCAAGGGGTGTCGTACCAAAATATAAAGAAGAAAAGATGACGATGCTCTTACCTGTGTACCATTTCCTTTTCCTTCATAGAATTCTTTGCTTGTCGCTCATCTCCTTAGCTTAAACCATGCTCTGATACATAAAAATATTAGGGGAGGAGAGAGGCTCTTTAATTAGGAGGTTTTTTCCCCGAGCATATGTATACACTCTTGAGTGTGTAAGTGACCTTATTATGTTACTTCACTTGTACTTCACTCATTCTCATCAATCTACTTTAGTGTTGTGCTTCAATCTATCTCTTCTTGCTTAATGTTGCATCTATATATTAATGCTACTTTGAGTGTTGCGCTTTCATCTATCTCTCCTTGCTTAATGATGCATCTATGTGTGTGTGACTACATTGATCTCCATTGCAACAATTGGTGAGAACTGAGTTCAGTCCATACTTTTACATAAAAAATAGTAAAACAGTGTATGCTCATAGGACCTCTTTGATGCACTCCTACATTTATACAATATCGGGCAATCATATGTGGAGCAAATTAATTCTTAAAAATGTGCTATAAATTAGCCCATATACTAGCTAAAAATTAGCTCAAATTTTAGCTCACGGACTAGTCTATTGATGAGGCAAATTTAGATGATGTAGTGGAGGAAAGGGTAGCCATACACGCATCTAAGAGTATGCCAAAATGGCTAGTGCAGACATTGCGGGATAGCAAATTAGCTACTCCTTTACCCAGCAGGAGACGTGCAGGTTCTCATCATGCATCTTATTCTTTTGTGGATCATGATATCATTGCCAATATATGGAACAAAGAGGACCCTGTTTCCTTTTAGGAAACATAGGAGAATGATTATTGGATGTAGGCCATGCAAGATGGAGGCAAGATGAGTACAGCCCAATCCTCAAAAATGACACTTGGTATTTAGCAGATTTTCCTTATGGTAAAATCTTCATTGGAATGAAGTGGGTTTATAATCTAAAGCGTAAAGCTGATGGTAGCATGATCGCTTAGGCAAGGCTTGGTGCAAAGGGTTATGCTTGAAGAGAAGGGCATAGATTATGATGAGAGCTTTACACGCATGTTTCATATAACTATGATCAAGATTATAATTGCATCATTAGTAGTGCATCATGGTTAGAATATACATTAGTTGGATGTCAAGACTACCTTCTTAAATCGTGACTTGTATGAGGAGATTTAAGTATCTCAACCTCATGGTTATGTTAAGAAGGGGCACAAATCTAAAGTATGCAAGTTAAGAAAAGATTTTTATGGCCTTAAGAAGGCTCCCAAATCATAGTATGAGAAGATAAACACATACTTGGTTATAAATGGTTTTTGCAATATTCCAACTGAGAGGACCCTGTATGTAAAGGCCTGTATGTAAAGAGGAGCAAGATTGTTTTTTGGTCATTGTTTTATACATTGATGAAATGCTTCTCATAGGCCCTAATGAGGAGAAGATTTCAGCCTTCAAGAATGAATTATGATGTTACAGTCAAAGTATATACAGAGGCTGCTTACACAATTTGGTCTTAAAGACTATAAGCATGTTGCTACACTAGTAGAGACAAGATCTAGGCTTAATCTCCAAAATACAAGTTAACCATTTGATGCATCATTTTATTAACAACCAACCTGTAGGGTGCCTCATCTATCTATGTAATATGAGGCCAAGCATTGAGTTTGGAGTCTCGCAGGTTGACCAAGTTTATGCATAGTTTCGATTACATTATAGGCACAAGTTGACCTTATAGAGGAAACATAGGCTAGTAAAATCTAATGCAACACTTAGAAGGTCATAATATCAGACCAGACTTCACTAGGAAAACAAACATAAAGCATTAAAAGAGCGTTGCTTCATGGCTGGCTTTGGACTTTACGACATAAAGATGAATCTCCGGGTCCCAAAGAAAAAGCATGCTTATTATCCGCAATGCTACAGATTGATTGTTACTAGTGCTAGGTAAGGAGTTTTAGTTTTGGGTCGTTGAAAGCATCACTTTATGAAATATCTCGAATAATGGGAGTGAGTGCATAAACAATCCAATTACTAGGATGTTTCCATGTTTTGCAGCTTGCTCCCTTGGCTAGCATCTACCTTCCCAACATTTCATCTGTTGAGCACAAAGCCTCAGTAAAGCTATCTTTTCATTATTATATAATAGTCCAAAAAACTCAAAATCGGTCTCAGGTGTATGGAACAGGGGTTATGCAATGTTTCGGCCTTTGGGACCATAAAGGCAAATAGCTGGCAAATCTATAAATTATGGCCAAGATGTTTATCCAAATTGATATTGGGACAGAATGAAGAGCTGAATGGGACTCATATGAAAGGAACTTGTATGTAGAAGGCATGTATATAGGTAGCTAGGTCATGTGACCGATCAATGATCCGGACAAAGTCCATAAGTATATGAAGCTAAGTACATGGTAGTTTTTACAACTATGGAGTGTGTATAGCTCAGATACCTTATGGCACGTCTTGGTGTTAAACAATAGTCTGCCACCTCCATCTTCATTGACAGCCACAATGCATTAATCACTCAAGGATCGTTGTGATTCATGTTTGCACAAAGCACATTAAAGTGCATTATCATTATGTCAAGGAGAAGCTCATTTGTTGCAGGAGAGATTAGCCTAGCCTATGTCTTTACACATGACAATGTGGTAAATATATTCAAGAAGATTCTCTCATGAGAGAAGTTCGAAGCTTTTTGTAAAGCTTTTAGCTTATTGCCATTTGGGGATTAATCAACCACATGATCCATGTACATGTTTACATCATCCATCTATAGGGAGAATTTGTAGCATTTATATAGTAGTGATGTGTGGATGTAGACTAATAATGGGTCATGGCACTTTTTCCCTCTTAAGGAAGCCTTTTTTCCTAAGCATATGTAAGAACTTTTATGAGTGTGTAAGTGACCTTATCATGTCACTTCACTTGTATGTTACTCATTCTCATCAATCTACTTTGAGTGCTGTGCTTCCATCTACCTCCCCTTTCTTTGCTATATCTATGTGTGTATTGCTACATTGATCTCCACTCTAATATGCACGTATTTATCACCCCATGTGAAGGTGAATCTTTGCAGTTGTAAATAAAAGGACCTAGAATTCAAAAAGGATGGCATAAAAAATACTTCTAGTATATAATCTAATTACCCTTTTTGTAACTTCTACTTCTAAATATTTATACATAATTATGAAATATGGTGAGACTTTCTCTTTTTAAACTAGAATTTTATTATGCATACATATTACGTTTAAACCTCTCGTTTATTTTTAAAAAAAATATCCATTTATCATTCCTATATGAAAATACTTACAAAAATGTTAACATAACTCTCTTTCAATTTAAAATGAATTAATATGAATTTTTTTAATCATAAATAAGTTCAAAAGAATTAATTCTCATTTTAATTAGAAAAGAAATCATAAAAATGCTTAATCTCTATCTTGTTAAGCCTAGAGTTTTGACTAAGAAAAATGAGATTAATACTAAGATCCATCTCTCCAAGAAGGATTCATCCATAAAGATGAGTAATCTTTCTAAAAGAGAGATTTACTAATCAAAAATATTATATTTGAGCATAAAAGATTAGCATTAAACCATTTAAACAATATGAATCACTAGAAGCTTGGTTTTAAGAAAAAACCACTGATTAAAATTCTTCCCAAGCATTAGAGAGGTTGGGAAGAAGATTACCATTGAAAAAGATAGAAAAACACCATTGATTTAGGCTTACCCTTGGTTTTTGGCTTGATTCTTTAGAGAGAAGTGAAGCCCCCAAGAGAAAGCTTGGCCACCAAGATGGAGAGGGTAATCTCCAAGAGAGGATGAAGCTTAGTGAAGCTCCAAAGCTTCCCAAAGAAGAGGCAAAATAGAGGGATAATAAAATTACACTAATTTGAAGATTATATTGGCATGTAAATACAAAAAGATGAAAATACAAAGAAATGAGGGTCTATTTAAAGGTGAGGGAGGCCACCAACCAAGTCCAACTGAGATCTAGAGGCTTCCACCTTCAGTTTGATCCATTTTGGACAAGTTTGTTGCCATATATATAGGCAGTGATGTGTGTGAACACACTTAGGACCGCCGGGGCATCTTTTCCCTCTTTAGGAGGTTTTTTCCCCCGGCTTTATACGCCCATCATTCTAGGGCTAACTTATCTTTTGTACATTGACACAATGTATTACATTGTGTGTTGTGTGCATTCTTGCTTCTTCTTCTCCAAGCTTTGTGTGCTTTCCTGCAACCCTAATTCCAACAATTGGTATCAGAGCAGGCATCGGCTCCCAGGGCTACGCCGCTAACACCCTCCGACTCACATTCTCCGATTGAGGTGAGCTTTCACGAGCGCTTGCAGGTCTCCATACTCTGGAGATAAGCACGTAGGGCTTGGTGTTCTCAAAAATTGCATTTGAGGTCGTTTCATGCTCCGTTTTTGCATTACAAGTTCTGCATAGGTGTTCGTCATTTTGTGCAGAAATTTCGACAGTGCAGTTTTTTACAAAACAGACATACGTATTCTATTGTAGACCGTGCTACATAGCATGAGTTGTTTTCTATTCAGTCTTTGCTTCATTACAGGTAGCTCTTGCATCAGTTTCAGTCAGTGGCCATGGCTGATAATAGCAATGATGTATTTCGCATGTCTCTGATGACAAACTGGAAGGAGACAGCAACCTCACAGCAACTACCCACTTTGGGCATACATGATGCAACATGTTTTGGTTGCAAAAGGAGTGTGGAACATTGTGCAGGGTACGGATATACGTCCAGGTTCTGTGGATGTAGGATGTGTTGAGGATGTTCCAGATTCTAGCAGCTCTACTGTTGCTGTTTTGCCCACTGCTGAACAAGCTCGTTTTGGGATGGTAAAGATGCGCAGGCTCATGCCTTGATTGCACTTTCTGTCAAATGTAACATCACTCCACATATTTGTTCAACTAAAACAGCAAAACAGGCTTGGGATATTCTAGCTGGTTTGTATGCAAGTTTTGTATGCAGGTCGTAAACGAGGCAAAAATCTCTTCCCTGCGTAAATAGCTAGAATCGAAGATTATGCAGGAAGATGATGACATGAATATTTTTCTTGATGAGATTAAAGATCTCAATGAGCAGTTGATTTCTACAGGTGAGATTATTCCTGATCATTCTCTTGTGTAGATTGTTCTTGATGCTTTACCTGAGTCATATCAAACTTTTACTTCCACGTGGAGACTTGTTACTGAGGACAGACCTGATGTTGTCAAGTATGATACTTTAGTCAACAAGCTCTTGCAAGAAGTGCAGTCTAGGCAAAACATGGCTAGGCAGCGTGCAGTTGATCAGGCATTTGTTGCTGCGCCCAGTAGAGAGAAGTGGTAAGGCAGCCCCTTTCACTGTTTCTTCTCCTATTAGTAGGTCTGCAAATTCTTCTCCTTCCACCCACATAGGTAGCAACAATAGGTCTAAGAAGGCTCTTGATAAAGGCAAGAAAAAGATCAAGTGAAACTATTGTAAGGCAACTGTCATTAAGAATTGCCCTAAGCTAAAGGCTAAAGAGGCAAAGAAGAAAGAGTCAAATGCAGCCACAATAGCGGATGCTTCTACAAATGCAGATTCTGCAAATGTTGTGCAGGATACAAAATGGACGTTTAGCGTGTATTGCCAATATGACCCATCTGTACATGATGCATGTTTGGTAGTTCCTGCTGACTCTGATGTATGGTATTTTGACAGTGGTGCTACAAAGCACATTACCTCGCATCATGATATGTTTACTTGTCTCTTGAGGCTGGCCCTATTGGGAATATTGTCACATGTGCCAATAATGCTTCTTACCCAATGAAGGGCGTCGGTAAAATTATGCTTATTGTTGCAAATGGCAGTGCTTTCACACTTTCAGATGCTTTGTATGTGCCAGGGGATAAAGAAGAATCTATTGTCTATCTCTGCGCTTGCTAGACTTGGACTTATAGTCAAATTTGTGGATGACAGATGTATTGTTTATGATTTGACTTCTGGAGACAGGATTATTGTATCTGGCACTCGTTTCGTGGGCTGTATAGGCTCAATTCTTATGACAAGTGTGTGGAAGATTCAGCAGCTGCAGTTTCTGATGAAAAGACAGTTTTAGATGCAAAACTATGGCATGCTCATTTTGGTCATCTGAACTTTGCTAGTTTGCTACGTTTGCAGAAATTTGATATGGTTGCTTTATTGCCCCCTCTTGAGGCACCATTGAAACATGTTTGTGAAGGCTGTATTTTGGGCAAAATGCAGCGTTCTGTGTTTCCAAAGGATGGTTCTATGCGGGCCACTCGCAAATTGTAACTTGTATACATAGTGATGTATGTGGCCATGCCTATGCAAACTCCGTCATTTGGTAAACACTTGTACTTCGTGACTTTCATTGATGATTACTCAAGGCATGCATGGGTATATCCACTGAAGGCAAAGTCCGAAGTGTTTTTGTGCTTCAAACAGTTTTTGCTTATGGTTGAAAATGTATCCAAATGTACTGTGGACACCCTCCATTATGATCGAGGGGGGGAGTACATGTCTAAAGAGTTTGATGCATTTCTTGCTAGTCGTGGGATAAAACACCAATGTATAGTGTCGTATATCCCTCAGCAAAATGGTGTTGCTGAGAGGAAAAATAGGTCACTTATGGAGATGGCACGATGTAAGAGCCAAGCTTTGCCACATGCGTTTTGGCTTGAGGCTGTCATGTGTACTGCACATGTACTCAACAAGTGTCCCACTAAGGCCTTGCAGTCTGTTACTCCATACGAAGCTTGGCATGGCAAGAAGCCTTCTATTGGTCACTTGCGTGTCTTTGGTTGCTTGGCCTATGCTTTAGTGCCTGTGCAACAACGTAAAAAATTGGATGATAAGTCTGTCAAATGCATTTTTGTTGGTTATAGTGCTGAGAGCAAGGGTTACAGATTGTATCATCCGCAGTCAAAGCGTATCTTGATTAGTCGAGATGTTGTTTTTGTGGAAGATGTGGTGCAGCCTTTGTTATCATGTACCAAAGAGACAGATGTGAGCTCACGGGATGTATTTGATACGTTGTTGCCTCTATTTACGGGTGGGAATTCAAATGTAAGTCCTAATGAGGCAAATATTCAGTCTATGCATATTTCAAACGACATCATAGATCAGCCTATTTCTGATGCAGATTTACAGGATGTAATTTATGAGGATAGGGCTGAAAATGAGCAGGCTAGAGGTATGCCTAAATGGCTGGTGCAAACCTTCCGTGATAGTAAAATTGATGCACTTATGTCTAGTCGTACTCATTCACGTTTTCAGCATGCCTCTTATGCATCAGATTGTTATGCTTTGGCTATGTCTAGTATGTATGAAGAGGAAGAACCTCTTTCATTTGATGAGGCACAAAAATCAGAAAATTGGTTGGCTGTAATGCAAAGTGAATATGATGCTATAATGAAGAATGGTACATGGTCTTTGTGTGATTTGCCTATTGGTAGAAAGGTCATTGGATGTAAGTAGGTTTTTAAGTTGAAACGAAAGCCAGATGGCAGTGTTGATCGCTATAAGGCTAGACTTGTTGCAAAGGGTTATGCTCAAGAAAAGGACATTGATTTTGATGAGACCTTTGCTCCCACTTGTCGTATGACTACCATTCGTAGCATTTGTGCATTGGCAGCTCATAATGGTTGGAATGTACATCAGTTGGACATAAAGACTGCGTTCTTGAATGGAGATTTGCATGAGGAGGTGTATGTATCTCAGCCTCGTGGTTTTATTCAAAGAGGGCAAGAAAACAAGGTGTGCAGGTTGAAAAAGGCTTTGTATGGTTTAAAGCAAGCTCCACGAGCTTGGTATGAAAAGATACATGCATATTTGACTGCACATGGTTTTTAGAATAGTCCAACAAAAAGCACTTTGTATGTTAAATGTGTGGATGATGTACATCTAATCATTGCTCTCTATGTCGATGACATGCTGCTCATAGGACCAAATGAGAGTCATATCACTGATTTTAAGACTGATTTGAATGCCTCTTTTGAGATGTCAGATTTGGGGCATTTGCATCATTATTTGGGGATACAATTTAAGCAGTGTGATGGAGGTATTGCTTTGTGTCAGACAAAGTATATTGAGACTACGATTGAGTGTGTGTGGTTCAGACGGCTTATGGTGGCTGACTTGGGTCTTGGACAGGAGCCTGCCACCTCTATCTACACTGACAGTCAGAGCGCATTGGCAGCTGCGAGAAACCCAATTTTTCATGCTTGCACAAAGCACATTTGAGGTGCATTATCACTATGTCAGGGAGAGACTCTCAGCAGGAGAGATCAGCTTGGCCTATGTGCCAACATAGAACAACCTCGCCGATCTTTTCACAAAGGCGCTTCCTCATGAGAAGTTCGAAGCTTTCCGCAAAGCTTTGGGCTTGCTCCCCTTTGTGGCCTAATCTACTTCGGGCATGGCACTTCCCTATACATGAGTGCCAGCTCTCGTTCACACTATCACTCCCAGGGGGTATTTATTGCCATATATATAGGCAGTGATGTGTGTGAACACACTTAGGACCGTCGGGGTACTTTTTCTCTCTTTAGGAGGTTTTTTCCCCCGACTTGTATATACGCCCATCATTCTAGGGCTAACTTATCTTTTGTACATTGACACAATCTAATACATTGTGTGTTGTGTGCATTCTTGCTTCTTCTTCTCCAAGCTTTGTGTACTTTCCTGCAACCCTAATTCCAACAAAGTTTTGGATCAGTTTAGCTCACTTTTTTGATCCAATTTGAAGGAGGAGAGAGGAGAGAGGAGAGATAAAATATTTAAAATATCTAATTTTTTTGAATTAAAAATGTGGAATAATGATGTGAAATAGGCGCCTCCTTCACGAGCCCCCTCCCTCCTTACTGAGGTGTCAAAAATTTATTTTTTTACTATAAATCTCATTTTTTAACTAATAAACCCAGTACTTAGTCAACTCTTCGTCTTATGTGAGAATTTACTCATTTTTGGGAGATTTTCTTTTATTCTTTGCATTTTTCTTATTGAAACACTTGGATTAATCCTATTGGCCCTTTAGAACACTCTTTGAACCTTAATCAAAAATTTCTGAAAATGTGGACCCTTAGGCTAAGGTGTCTAATACACATATTCAATTAATTTCTAATGCATATTAAAAAACTCTTTTTGAACTTCTGTTTGAGAAAAATTCACATTAAATATAAGAAAAAACTTTATATCCAAAATATCCCAAAATTGAATTACCTCACTCTAGAATATTTTCTCTCTCTAGACCAAAAACAAGGAAAATAATGTTTTCTTGCATTCTGAATTAGAGGATGATTACAGGGGACTAAGAGGAGAGCTTATACATCTTTTAGGGTTGAGGAGGAACCTTACACTTTTGTAGACTCTCCATTTGCATTGCCCACATCTTCCTTACTAGCCTCCTCTCCTCAACTCTCAGTTTATCAACAGCTCTGATGATACCTTGCATTTCATTGGCAAACAGCCTCCATGATCCATCCGACATACCTCTCCTTCTCATCCTCCCAATGGCTTCCTTGGTGTATTTAGCAAATAGATCATCTCTAAGTATTTAGCAAATAGATCATCTCTAAGTAGAAGGTTATTAACTCTAAATTTTCTAGTAGGAAACTGAGTCAGTTCTAGTTCCTCCCCACCATCAGTTGCAAACCAGCTCCATTTCAAGGGCATATGATCGGAGATGGCCGTGCATTATAAGATTAGGAGTGAGATGTGGAATTGGATTGCCTTACAACCATATTTTCTAAGGGGCCATGGCAGCCCTTTGGATGGTGGAAGGGTTGAAGTCGGGACCGGCGCGTAGAGAGAGAAATGGGATAGAAGGGTAGGTGTGGGCGGGGAAGTTGAGGCGGGCGTTGGGCCCTCGTGTGGAAATTAGCCAGAGGCTACAGCCATGCTGGTGTTGCCATGGCTGCAGCATTCACGAGAGCGAGAGGAAGAAGGATACGCGCTCACAGTTATGAATCGTTGTTGATTAATCGATTGACGTTGGGCCCTCGTGTGGAAATGAGCCAGAGGCTACAGCCATGCTGGTGTTGCCATGGCTCACAGCATTCACGAGAGCGAGAGGAAGAAGGATACGTGCTTACAGGTAGAGGAAGGCCACGTCGTAGGCTCGCGCGGCGGCCTGAGCTGTGAAGTAGGAGCCGAGCCAGATGCGAGTGTTACGAGAAGCAGAGGCGCCGGAGGAGGACGTAGGGTTATTGCCGACCCTAATTTCCGACACCCACGCGCGCTTCCGCACACCTCTGTAAGGCTTGCTGGATCTGCTACGTGATGATTGATCGGACTCCTCCATGCAGCTGAGAGAGAATTATTCAATCACGCTACCGACGGGGCGGCGATTTATGGATAAATATTGGCGCCGCCACCATCCTCCCAACGATTCCGTGCGCAGTCAGATCATGTGGTTGGCACGACTACCACGTGCCACACGTGCTCCCTCATAGGCGTTGAAGTCCAACTTGTACTTTAAGGATAACTTGTACAAAAGAAACGGTTCTTTCAAAGCCTCACCCAATCAAAATTAAGATTAACATTGGGAACAAGTCAAAATTCCTCAAAAATGGCTCCAAATTTTCAATGTGGAATAGAAAATAGTCCATATAGCTTTTACAAATCGTACGCTTCTCGTCGGTATGGGCATTGCTCGCTTCCTACTGTATTTTTCTCGTCTAAAATTTAAAAAATCCCAGTTGCAATCCGACATTGTCTTTAATTTTAAGGGATGAAATTTACATGTTGTAGTTATAAATCTCGGAATTAGTATGGTTTTAGAGATTTTTGGGTCTAGATCCCGTTAGGTTTTAGCATTGCCTTTAATTTTAAGGGTTGAAAAAGAAACATTTTTTTCGAGCATTGGGTATGGTACTTTAAGTCTTACCAATAAATGCCCTCTCCTTGAAATTTCTAGCATGAAATTACGTTCTTGGAGGTGTGAAGAAGACTCCAAATTTTTAATGTGGAACAAAAAATAGTCCATATAATTTTTACAAATCATTTATAAGGCCACAATTCTCCGTATGTGTATTTTAAGTCTACCAATAAATGCCCTCTTCTTGAAATTTCTAGCATGAACTTGTATCTTTTATGTTCTTGGTGGTGTTGTTCCTCTTAGATATTCAACATTTTAAGGCATTTTAAGTCAATATAGTAATTTTCGTTTTCTCGAAAGTGAGTAGAATATGTGAGAAAAAAGGGAGGTAAATGAAAAGTAGTAAAGGTTTGATTTTTTCTTCTAGTCAATAAGTAGGTTTATTTATGCAAGTGGAGCTTTAACGAAATCGTTCCCATTCGTTTACTACCAATTTCACATATCCACTCCTTTGTATCTTTTCCCCGCTTTACCTTTCTCGTGCAAACCCACAACCCCTACTCTCTTTTTCCCCTTATCCATTGGCATTCCAACATTATATTTTTGTCATTATAATACTCACAAACTTTCAAAAAGGCATGCTAGTTGATTCATTTGTGATCACTATTTTCTTGTGAGGTTTCCCCAAACATGAGGTGGCAAGATGTAGACATAAGACCTAACATTGATTTGGTAAGTCTAATCACAATCCTTTTCCATTCTAGCATTAAAGTTGTTATTTTCCAACGTTGGCCATCACAATTGCCAATATACAAAGACACTATGTGTGATATTAGCTCATGTGTACAAGCCCTAGCAAGAAAGATGCGATTTTGTCACCCGTTGATAATAAGAAAATATATGAGCCAGAAGCGTGTGTTAAATTTCTTATCTTTGTAGTGGGAACTTTATAACTTTTTGTAGTGGAGTTACTTGTAACATTGTAGTGGACTAAGCACCCAATGTTACAATGATTACAAGTTCAACTTTCAAATATAGACTTAGCAAAACTCTCAATTCCCCGTATCCTTTTTGCTCAACAATGTATGGAAAAACACACCTTAGGACTTAGAAGAATTATAAGATTGACCTATCACAATCCATTCAAAAATATAGAAGTTTATGTTTCTCATTATCTTGTGATTTGTGCAAAACCACCAAGGGATTAATGGTCTACTACAAGGAATAAACGCCATCTTATAATTTGTGCAAAACCACCAAGGTTAATGGTCTACTAGATGGCTTTTATTCAAGGAATTTTAAGTGATGTGCATCTTCACTATGAAAAGTTATTATTTAATATTCTTTGACCTTAGAGATGAAAAATATACTGTACACCAAAGGATTAGGGACTTCGTATATTCAAAAAGCTAGATGGGAACTACTCAAACTAAAAATGCATAGTCAACACAGCTCGTAGAGTATTTTGTGTGTGTGTGTGGGTAACCACAATTTCATCTGGGGATGGAGAGTTGGCATGCTACTTCTCCAAAAATTAATAAACCAATAAATGTCCCATTAGAAGAATATACATAGTTTTGTTGGGATCAAGGTATTTCTTGTGTGTGTGTGAACCACCTCCTAGAGGGGTACTAAATAATATCTAGATATTTTGTGTGTGCTTGTAGTGAGATCATTGAGGCAACATTTGTAACCTATAAAGTTGCATGTACTTGCCCACTTGAGTTGATAGAACGGTTGGGTTCAAGTGAGAGGACCCAAGTTCGATGCTACGCGACATGGATATGTGTGTGTGTGTTCGAATATATATCGATTTCCCTCACACAAAGTTGCATGTTATGTTATTGAAGAAACTAATCAACTAACACATCATTAAGTTGTGCACTTTGTACTCTCTCTCTAGTATTATATTCTCTCCCTAAACTCTCGCTGTCTTTGTCTGCTGCGTCATACCCATGGCTATCTTGACCTTCAAGCCCACCATAGCTCACCAAGGTTTTAATGTGATATCAAAGAAAGGTTGTTGAGCTAGAGTCAACCTCGCCAACTACATATGCCACCCTACTGCACAGCCCGACCACCTTGGCACCTACCCACATATTCGCCTGGCTAGTATCGGATAGATGATATAGGGATCGAGCCTGAGCACAATCACCCAACTAATGTAGAAGAAGCAGGCGAATTCAACATTCTACTACATCAGCACAAAGGGGAGAACCTGTCTCGAGTCAATCAACCACTTCTACAAACATCATCTCAGGTTATTTTGGGGTTTTTTCATTTTTTAACAAAATCTTGCTTAGTTAAAGCATTAATTCTAAATCCCTTAATATTATCTTTCAAAATTGAGGGCATGTATCAAGCATTAAAGGGTTGCTACACCTTGGTATATCTTCATTTTTGAAAACCCCCATGTTTGGAAACTCTGATTTTAGAAAAGCCTAATTTTTAAAAACCCAAAAAAGGTCCTTTATCTTCTCTACAACTATGAGCTATCGCATGTTAACAGCCAGGTCTGATGGGGCCAAGGTTTCCACACCTGGCAAAATGAAGATAAAGTTTCATTTGATGAAAGAAAATCCATGGGGTTTGGTGAAATGCACTACCAGTGCAACATCCTCCTTTGATGTTGATGCAACCAATGAAGAAGATCCAAAACACAACAAGATCAATTTAGAGTCGAGACGACATATGTTATCATCGTTGTTAGCTTGGGTGATTATTATTTGTATCACATTTCTAATCTAGAATCACCAACTAAAGCTTGGGCAAAACTTGATTTTCTTTTTAATGGTAGTGCTAAAAGCTAAAAGCTATCTTTGAAAATCACCTTCTTTGATTTGCACTATAACATAATGGAGGGTTAGTCGGGTGCAACAATGACAGGATGATAGCCAGGTGAGACTCGCCCCACGAGCTGCCTAGCTATAGTTGGGACAGTAGCACTACTTAAAATCCTTTGAAGTAAGGGTGCTCATGATGTTAGTTTTTTTTTATGTGCAACACTATTGCAACACCTCTCTTTGCATTATCTCAAAAAACCCTCTAGCAGGGATTTCATTCACGTGATCACGTTAACCGCGAAGTGGTAATAACACTAGTTAATAACACTCTCACACACTTGTTAATATCATAGATATTCACACAACCGGGAGAAACTTGCTATCCCGGTTTTCCCGGCGGGCTACTAGCTTGGCCCGGCGGGCCACTGTTTAGCCCGGCGGGTTACTTATCTAGCCCGGCGGGCCCTGGGGCCTTTTTTTTTGCGCCAAAAACTTGGCTGTTTTGGAGGGACCTATATAAAGGGTTTCCCCTCACTTCCAAATGTGCTTTACCAAAGCACTTGGGTGGCTCACCTCAGGCTAAAAGACACAAGAGGTGAGTATAAATATTCTGGATTTTTGTTTGAAGCTTGTTAATAATATTTTGTATTTTATAAGATTTTGATTGTAAATGGTTTATCGTATTTGTTACGTGGACTAGCAATGCCTCCTCTTGGGTGGTCTACTCGAGTGCCAATTGGTCTGGGTAGGAGCTTCCCTAGAGGAGGGTATAGGTGGTGAGATGTTCGGGACATCATCTCTATCTAGGGATGGATTGCCTCAAATGCATCTCACCAAACGTTTGGTTTCTTTAGGTCGACTAGTAATACCTCCTCTTGGGTGGTCTACTCGAGTGCCATTTGGTCTGGGTAGAAGCTTCTCTAGGCATGTTGCCCACAATGCTAGTAACAAAATGCTTGATGGCTGCTCCATCAGCACCCACATGGATATTTTTCACTGCGCGGACAACCTCACCTAATATTTGCTCAAATCGATTCCTATCAGACACAATACCCTCGATGTGATTAGGTGACAAGCAACTAATGAAGGTAACGAGTTTGATACGAATTGATTTCTTGATTTCAGGAGTAAGTGCAAGCGTCGCCATCAATCTGCACAATATAATTGATAAATAGTTGCAACATTTATAACCACAAAAAATGCTATTTGTAAGCTAACTAAGAGATTTCTACATCCAACACACTTATGACTCATGTCATGCAAACTAAATAATCACATTCATCGTCAAAAACAAACACAAAACACAAGTTTACGACTTAACTTGACGTCAGCAGACCTAGTCAGTATACCGACCATCTGCAGATATCGCATTAAGATGAAAACTATGGCACAAGTTAAATGCTTTGACACATCGTCAGCAGACCTAGTCAGTATACCGACCATCTGCAGATGACTATCAAACCAAATAACAAAAACAAACTTCACCACATAGCTTGGTGTCAGCAGACCTAGTCAGTAAACCGACCATCTGCAGATACCGTACTAAGTAGCAAAGCATCACACATGTCAAATGCTACGAGCGCACATCAGCAGACCTAGCCAGTAAACCGGCCATCTGCAGCGGGCTCTCAAAGCATTTAACAAAAACAAAGCCGCATTGTAACTTGGTAACTACAAACCTAGTCAGTAAACCGACCATTTGCAGATACCGTGCCACAACGAAAACTTCTACATAAGTTAAATATTAAGAGTGCACATCAGCAGACCTAGCCAATCGCTCGGCCATCTGCAGCGGGCCTCTTAACATTTAACGACACATGCACATGCATCACAAACAACGTTAAACTTAAGCGTATGCAAAAAATTAAATGACACCAACACTTTCAACTTAAAAATTACCTCAAATTGATCACACTAGCACCACTGACACCAAGTACAAGGAAGATTCTGTGAACAGTGACCCCCTGGACCACCCTTTTATACTACAATATAGCCCGCCGGGCCGGGAGGCGGGCCCGGCGGGCTTCTGCGCGCCCGGCGGGCCCGGCGGTCCAGACTTGTAGCCCGGCGGGCCAATTGTGGGTTACCAGGTCATCCCACCCTCTAGGATTTGAGAACTGTGAATTTTGTGAACATTGAGATTTGTGAACAATAGCTGTGATCACAAGAAAAAAGGCTGTGATCACGTGAATATGAAATCCCTGCCCTCTAGAAGTCTGATTTGGGCAATCCCATAAAGTTAGAATTGGGTAAGTTTGGGAGTCCAATGAAGATTGAGGTAGTAGAGGGTAGCAATTTTGGGGTTGTGGACCTCAACAATCAGGTTATGTTTGATACTAGTAGTTCTTTGTCATTTGAGGACAACGAAGATGCTCAAGAGGCAATTGAAAATGTGATTGATAAGATTACATCAGGGTATAACATGATGATATGGTTGGTGCAAGTGCTAGCTGTAAGGTTCCCCCTTCTAAAATAGGAGAAACACTTAAGATAGTCCAGTAAGTCTTAACTTGGAGAAAATTTCCTATTTATCGACACCTTGACCACATAGAGATTCAAGGATACGATTCATAGGTAAGACCTAGTCCTATCCCATAGGAGAAGCGTGATCTTCTAAAAGTCAAATCACCCATAGAGTAATTTATCATAAATTGGGCAACTACTAGACTTGATTTCTAGAGGCAACGCTTTTTTTCTCATCCATGCAAGGCACAGCCGCTAACCTAGTCTCCTAGAATAGAGTTGCCCAAGAACCTAATTATCTAGCGTAGGGCTGTCACTTAATCTGTTGGAAAGCTACCCGACTAATTGGGTCCACCCGTCCGTAGGATGGTGCCATCGGGACATTCCATCCTCCCACTTTCCACCCTACTCACGCGTCAATTTGTTTTCTAATTAATCCTACCACACTGTCTGACATAAATAAACATATTCCTTAATTACGGCTCTTTTCACAAGGTTTGTTAAAACAGCCTTTTTACACAATACAATCATGCCAAAGACAAGATATATATATATATAAAGTTGATACATGAATCAATTCCATACAAGCCAAACCGGCTCTCTTATTCTTTTCCTTTATTCTGCCGATGATCTAGAATTCGGCCTTCCAGCCACTACATGCTGGGCAAAACCCTACGGGACCATACACCTCAATCGTCGGCCGCTGGCGAGGACTCGAGCCAGCCTGTCGCCCTCTCAGGCTCCATCGCTCGATCCTCCCATCCCTCAGAAGGATGTCTGCACACTAGGGTGGGCTTATTTACCGCACTAGCCTGGGCCCTCAGAACTAGGCAGCATCATAACCTCTCACCTCAATCGGCGAACCTTATTCTCCCAATGGTATGAGGGATACCTTGGGCCATTCTGGGGCTTTTGCTAACGATGTCGCCCGGCTACACAAGCACGGAACGGAGTTAGCGTTGAAGCCAGGAATAACTTGCACTCTTTAAAAATAACACTTTCAATGCAATTTATTGAATACAACATCACACATTTCATAACTTCATACAATTTTATGTCATTATTTTTAAAAGGAAAAGATACACATTTATTAGCACTAATATAGAAAAAAAAAGCTCTTCTTTAAAATATAACCGAGCTAACCTGGCCACCATTTCCTTAAGGAGCTTGAAAAGGGAGGGTTAGAGCCGCATCATGGGCATCTTCCCTAATCTCGTTGTTGCGTGCTCCTCTCGGGGCAATATTATGACATTTTCGGAATGGGGCCATCTTGGACGTCGTCTTGTAGATCTCGCTGCCGCGATCGAAACGCTTCACTCGGATCTCAATTCGGAGATCGTTTGCTCACCGTGTAAGCAAAAGACTATAGCGCACGAACCCTTTCGTAAGGCAAAAACCTCTTATTAAAGTCTACGCAAATGGGGGTGGGAATTGTGAGATGTCCTTAAGACCGTTTGCAAAAGGGGAGAAGGGCTGAGGGCTGCTGTAAGTCTATTCACACGGGGGCGGGGGGGAGGGGGGGGAGGGGGAGAAGAGTTCAGGACACTGCCTCCTAGCAAGAGGGGGATGGAGGAAAATTGGCTTATTTGAAAAGAGGCAAATGAGGGGGTGTGAGAGGGGCGGCTGTACTGCAGCAAGTACACTACACAAGGATGGACGGCGGTACAACAGAGCATACGCTGCGCAGGAAATGCGTATAGCCTGTGGAGCATCCCGGGGGTTTATATAGCTGAGGGGTACAGGTTCGGGCGTTGTGCAAAGCAAGGACGAAAGGACGGTGTACTGTCAAAGGCTATGGATCAGTGGCCTGCATGGGTCTGGGGGAAAGGTACGGTGTCAGTTTGTCAGGGAAAGGAGTGGTACGCATGTACCTTATCTGGTCTGGGGCAACATGGGTGTCCACGTAGGGGTACGTGTGGACCACACAGTGGGCGGCCGTCCTTTGGTTCTTGTGCAGCCATCGTATGGGCGCCCTAGTAAGTGTGTATGGCCCAAATTTTGGGGTGGAGTCTCCAAATTTGGCCTCGATTTGCGTGCCGAACTGCCCGGGGGGTGATTTTTTTTTTATCCGAGAGGTTCTCCTGGTCGTTGGGGTTCAAACCGTTCGTCAACAATCGGACGCCCAGTCGTGCATTTATTAAGGTTTAAAGGTCGTCGCTTTTTAACTAAAATGACTAAAATTTACGTATAAGCTTGATCCGGTGTCTGTTTTGGATACTGTAAAATCCTATATTAGGGTAAAATTACGCGCAAATTCCAAATTTGGGCTCAGAATTTGAAGATTCTAAGTAGAAATGACTCAAATAATAAAATCATTAATTTTTATACCATAAAAACTCATAAATTTATCTATTACATGAACATTTCTTTATTAGTGAAGATGGGTATGTTACACTAGCAGAGTTGAAGAAAAGGGCCCAAAGCCTAATTATGTGAATAAATGATGAAGACTAGGAATAAATGAATGATAGTACCTAATGTGGATGTTGGAAAAAGGACACCAAAGAGAGCCAAAGAGCTAGGCTCACATGTAATGGACAAAGGCTCTAAAGCCACCAAGCTTGGAAAGGAAGTTAAACCTACAACTAACCTAGTTATGCAAAGTATGTCACCACCTAAGCGTGAATGCAAGCCATGAGCAGTGAAAAAGCTTTAAATGATAGAATACAAAATCATTTTAATAGTCTTGTGAGACCATCTATTGTAAGGGGTTGCACAATTCAAAACACAATGAAATCAAAATGGTTTTTAATTTTCTCACAAGAATTTGCAATTGTTAATATTTTTACCGTAAGTTATGTTATATGTGTTTATGAGTTCCTCTGCTATATGTGTTTACGAGTTCTTTTCATCAACTTCCTGTGCACCCTAAATCCCTAGGTGTGATTACTGTTATACAAATAAGTGTAGGGTTCTCTCGTCTTATGTCGGATGAAGGATTCCACCAAGAAGTAGATCAAAGCGGCAGAAATCTCCACCCCCATTTTGAGAGAAGAAGAATGAGGAGCTTTGATAAAAAGTACCTCCTCAAGCTGAAGAGAATTGATGCAAAGTTAAGGCTATGGATAGTGCATCCCTCCTCCAACATTCCTCTTGGTAATTATACTTGCAAACTACCAATGTTACCTCTCCTATAGCCAAGACATATACAGAAGTAAAGGAGGGCCATTTTCCTGGATCTAAATGGTGTGCTTGTTTCAATTATCAAATTCTTCCATAATCAACATATGTCTCCATATGCAAACCAAATGAAGAAGGTCCAAGAGTCACAAAGGGCATAGTGTTCTTATTTGCAAGGATGCACACTATTTTCTTGATTTTTTCTTGGAATGGGTTGATGTGTTTATATGGAGCACTTTTCGATTGAAAAAGGTACAAAGAATATTGCATTGTTGCTTTTCGGATCAATATAATAGGCTTTCAAGTGTCCTTGCCCAAGAGTCACACACGAAGACACTATATTTCTATTTTTTTCAAAAACCTCCCTAATATTTGTTAGTGGTATGAGTGGATGAAAAAAACCAATTGTTTGATATTGGATGACTCATTGTTGTACAAGGTCTAGCTAAATCCACCAGGCACAACATTGATCCTCCACAAGTTTGATGATCAAACACATACACAATTAGAGTCATACCACCTTGAAACTTTGATACCCTTGTTATGGATTTGGCTTTAATGTGTAGATTGACTATAGTACATGAGTCTTCATCAGTTTGAGACTTGCAAATGATAATGCATCCATAGAGGTAATGAAACGCTGGATTATAGAGATTAAGGCTAAGAGTACAAACATAAGACAAAGGTACGAGGGCTACAAAAGAAGACATTGAGAGGGCTAAAGAAGCCGCTAAAAGAAGGTTGAAGAATATGCTTGCTACGCTGAAGAAGAAGCTAGTCAGGCGGCTAAAGAAGACACTCATCAAGTTGAATAAACTAAATAGGAGCATTAGCTTAAAAGGCTTTGACTTGTTCATTTTGTAATAAGATTAAGTAGACATCTTGTACACATTTTATATACTGTGAATGTAATGTCAATGTGATATTCAATTTTGTACATGATATTAAATCTGTGAATGTAATGTCAACAATGTGATATTCAATTTTGTACATGATATTAAATCTTAGTATTTTTTAGTTGAGATAATAAGTGCATTAAATATTGACTTAGGTAATAGAAAAAGGAACCAATTGTTGTAAAATTATGTCTTAGAACTATAAGTTCTTAGTTATAATCTTGTGCTAGTCTATCTACTTTTAGAGCTAGCATTGCTACTAGCATCACTAGTAGAAAAGTAGTCATGGGGGGCCAAAGACATTTGCTTCATAGATTTTCTTCATCAAGCCTAGTGACCATCCTAAGGCAACACTATTACAATGGGGTCATTAGTTACTGGGTATTTTACTAATGAAAAGGTAGATGATTACTACTACAAACTACTAGACAATAAGCATGTGGTGATATTGATTTCCATCTTGTATGATGTATGAAATTTCCTATAGAGCCTATTCTGGGTGAGAGGATAATGTTTACGATTTCACCTGAAGACTATGAGGCTATCTACAATACTATGTCATGGGATTTGTAATATGTATGGTTATTGTCTTTCATTTTCTTTAATACCTTAGTGTATTCTCAAATGTGGACTTTTATATAATGTGTAGACCAACTACAAAGCTAGCACTATTACTACTAAAGCTAGCTTTGCTAGTAGTAATGCTAGAGGAGTAGACAACATATGAGTATTAGTAATAAAGATAGCTCTTCTAGTAGGAGTGCTAGAGGAGGACATCATATGACCTAGGAGAAGGCACTTCATGTCCGAAACCAAAATGTGATAGTCCTAGTTTGGCACGTGTGTTTTATTGATGCATCTTCTCCACAACCCTTGCATACATGCATTACAATAGCATGATAGCCACCTTGATGCTAGCACAAGGCTATCATGTGGTGAATGCCCATGAACACAATGTAAAGAGTGTGACTTGGAGATGGCTTCACAATCCCACTTTCTCTCCCTATGCACATATCCTTCCTTGATCTCCTGGAAGACACGAGAAATACCCTTATGCTTAGCAAGAGCTCCATGGGAAATGTTAGCTCTAAGAAAAGCTACCAAGTTTGTTGCACAGATTGTAATGTAGCTCTGTAGACCTTTAACCACTCATGTGTCGAATCTCTTCACAACTACCCCAACCCCATCATGCTTACCTTTGCCATGTCTAGAGGCAAAAAAAAGTTCCATATCATCCACACAAGCCCATGATCCTAGCATATCTTGCAATAAAATAAAAAAGGTTACTTGGCCTTGAACTGAGAGGCAGGCCCATCTAACAAAACCCAATGCCTCTTGAGAGTGAAGCCTCCATCTCTCAACCAATGGTGATGCAACATGAAACAATGCTACACAAAGGGTGTGTCATGTATTTTATTATCTAATATGAAGAAGTGCATTATCTTCACTTACCATATAATAATATGTAATGTGGACAAATATTGTGACTTGGCTGGAATACGAGTGCATGGATTGAATATTGTTTTTCTCCATGAATGAATAATTTTCAGTGAAGTCCACAAATAGCGCCACCACATCTTGAGGAAACCTCAGAATGCACTCTTTGAATTATTTAGCCTGCCATCTATAGACAAAGTTATGCACGATGAATTTTTGAAGGTCAGTCTTTAACAACTGAAGTAGCTCAATGTATTGCATCTCCTTGAATTTTAGGTCCTTATTTTTTCCTTCTTGCCATTTTTGTAACTACCTATCTCCACATCTTCAAAAATGTTTCATAGAAATACTTTTTGCGTTGTCTCACTAAGCTCATGTGGACATGCTACTATGCTCGTTGAACCAGAAGAATCACATGTACCCATAATACATTGATTAGCTCCATCAATTTTTTTGAGCATAGGAATAATCTCCCAAAGTGTAGTAACACTCTTATATGTATGCTAGAAATATGTGCACCTATACATTGCATCTATACCTGACAGTTGCATTCGTACAATGCTCCATGGAGGCCAAAACTATGAAGGGGAATTAGATCAGATGAATCCTTGAGAAAGGATATGTGCACGTGTGCAATACAACACGTGTACCTTTCCTTTGATTTTTTCCAGACAAAATAGGGCTTAAGAGACTCAAATGCTCGAAGCTAAATTTTAAGGTCCAAATAGCAAGCCTTGAACCATTGGAAGAGTTCAGCCTACAATGGTATCAAACTAAAGAAATGAATCATGATGGGATGAATCCTTAATATAAAGTACATCTTCACATGAATCATGATTGGATGAATCCTTAATATAAAGTACATCTTCACATGAATCATGATTGGATGAATCCTTAATAAAGTACATCTTCACATGTGCAATACAACAACACGTGAAGCTTTCCTTTAGTTTTTAGACAAAATAGGGCTTCAAAGACTCAAATGCTTGGAGCTAAATTTTAAGGTCCGAATAACAAGCTAGGAACCATTAGAAGGGTTTGAAGCCTATAATGATATCAAACTAAAGAAACAAATCATAAAATAATCCATATAATTGGCTTGATTCTAGTAATGCTCGTAAAGCACTACTAACATTAAATAGTGCCAATAATGTTGATTTTCTTAATGCTAATACTGCTAGTAATTCTAGTAGTGCTAGTAATTCTAATTGACTTAATGTTAGTAGTGCTAGTAATTCTAATTGACTTAATGTTAGTAGTGCTAGTAATGTTGATTAACTTAATGCTAGTAATGCTGATTAACTTAATGCTAGTAGTGCTAGTAAAGCACTACTAGCAATGAATCATAAAATAATCTATATGATTGGTTTAATGGTAATAGTGCTGGTAATGCTAATTGACTTATTAATGCCAGCCTTCCCTTTCTTGGGGGCAAGCCAATATTTTTAAAGAACTTGCAGTAGTTTTAGAGGTATCAGCTAGAGTTCAACAAGTCAAATACCCTAATAGTTGACGACTCTTTCTACAAGGTCTTTGGGAATCTAGAGGGCACTTTTGTTGTTGTGCCAGGTATGACTAATTTGGATGAGGAACGCTTCGGCAAGTTCTTAATGCAAGATCTAGGGCAGTTGTACAAGTGGGTGAACTCAATGGGGACTCAATGGAACCTAAAGAGTGGGCAAAGGCGGATCCTTAGGGTATGTAGTAAGATCAGAAACAATTAAGTGCAGTGAAGACTATGAAAGACAACCTAGAAGCAAGTTTAGAAATGAGTTATGAGGAGTGGATTGCTTATAGAGATTCTCAACAAAGGAGAAGCCAAGTGAGGCAAGATCGAAAGTACAAGTGGCCGCAATGCTCAAAGTGAGATTAGGCCATTAGGCTGGGCAATGATATTTTGATTGCAAAGACTATACTTTCATTTTTTGTGTCAACTTTGTTTACCTATGTAATTTCCATATGAATGAAGATTACAAAAGATTTGCTGCACTGATACTACTAATATGTATGGCAATTTGGTCCTTGTAGATTTTGGTGTATTTCAACTCACACTATCATTTTTTTAAAGAAGAGTAGAAATTTATACGAAAAGCAAATCACTGTACAAGAGAGACAAGTGTGGAAATAAAACTTCCCACATCAGATGAAGTAGGAGCTCAAGGTATACACAATAGATAAAACATGAGTAAAGGCACAAAAAAAGAACTGCTAAAATTTCACCCTAACAAAATAAGTCCAAGCACCTAAGTTTCAAGAGGAGAAATATAGGTCAAAAGGCATGGGACAAAGTAGGATCAAACTACAGGTTAAAGGCATGCTGTTATAAATATTTTCTTTGGTTTCTTGATCCAACCTATAAAGGTTTGTACGACCAAGTATAGGCTCCATATGGAACTTGATGGCCCGGACCAAGTGTGAGTACATAAGAACAGGAGGCTTGTCTATAAGAAGCTGCCAAACATCATCATAGAGTTTTTCGTAGTAGTGTCCTACCAATGAACGTGTAGCCAAAACATTACCCCAATTGTATGATCGTACTCTACCAAGTTTTTCCTTTGTAGTAGCAATGCACTTAATGATGTAAAAATCTATACCATTCTGGATGTCCTACACATTTACAGCAAAGTTGTCTCCCACACACAAGGCATCTGGGTGACTTGCATACAATGGGACATCGGTATCATCCTCATCACTTGAGCTACCGTCAGCATATCAGCCAAGGGTTCAATAGTGCAGTACTCCCAGCTTTGTACAACTGGCTTATTCTTGCATCTTCTCCAACGCCCATCCATACATTATTGTCATCCAAACTTACCTACTATAATCATTTTTTATGTTCTATAGGGCTTTTAGTGTCATGGTATAATGGATGTCCATTATGTGGGCCGCAACTTGAGGCTTGATACATCGAGGTTGTTACAATGGCTTTCCAACAAGTATTTTAACCATTCAATTGCACTTTGCTAGTTGATGTGGTTGATGAAGTGGCTGTGGGTGGGGTTGTCCATAGCCGATGGATGTTTTTTTTGGAGAGATTTATGAAGACACTTAAAGGATTTGTTCGTCAAAGAGCTCATCCTAAAGGTATCACAAAAGCATGACAGTGTTCAACATTTTATAGCACATGTAACAATGGAGCTGAATATCCATTCATAGAATGCATAGAGTGGGGACTTGTCTATGCACTTACAACCCACATATTTTCTCTTGACACATCACCTACCTTGATCTCCCAGAAGAACATGTGCACATCATTGTGAGAAAACCATGTCCTCAAGAAAGTAACACCATCGTGTGCACATTTTAGCATGCATCCATTTGGTTTTAGTTATTCATGTGTCAACTCTCGCTTTATGACTGCACCTGCTCCATCGTGTTCTCCCTTTTTGTGCCCTAAACATGGAAAATTCCATGACATCTCCAAGCCAATTGTGGCAAAGTATCTCGCCATAAAATAGAATGGATGCTTCACCTTGAATTGTGTTGCACAACCATCTGACCACACCCAATGGCATTTCAACTGATGCTCTTGATCCTTAAGCCACCTGTCATGTAAAAGCAAACAATGCTGGACGAACAATGTGTCATGTGTTTTATCATCAGAGATATAGAAGTGATAAGTCTTTTCCACATCATCTTTATTGGCGTGAATATAAGTAATGTATACTAATATTGTGACCTGCTCACAGTACCAATGCATAGATTGAATCTCATTTTGTTCCTTAAATGAGTAGTTCTCTATAAATTCAATCACTAAGACCACTATGTCATCAAGAAACCTTGTCAAACAGTCTTTGAACTGTTGAGCTTGCCACCTATAGATGAAGTTATGCACCATGAAGCTCTTGATTTTGTCTTTGAAAAAGTATGAAATCTAGACATCCCATTTGCACCATTGTGAGATCTTTCCTCTTTTTCTTTACACCATCCTCGTTGACTCGTTCTGTCTTGAAACACCTTAACAGGTAGCAAGAATGATATATTACTTGTCTCAATTGGACACAAAGCCAACTTTTTGTGCCACAATGAGAACACGCTCCAAAAATATATTTCCTATCATGAAACGCAAAATCATCACCTTTTGTGCAAAGTAAAGTCTCCCAAATAGATGTGACGCCACTGTAAAGAGAATGAGCTGTTGTTGCAGAGGTAAAATTGTCCACACTCTTGACACAAAGAGAGCAAGTACACATGCATGTTCTATCATGAAACCTTTGATGCATATAATTGAAAGCATCCTTGAGAAACATCACTTGCACGTGAGCTATGCAACAACAAGTATATATGTCTTTCAATAATAGGGCTTCAGCCCCTCAAAGCACATCTCAACAAAGATTTTGGACATGGGGATAGGTTGACTTAAATCTCTTAAATAGCTCTGCCTACATGAAGGAGAAATTTTCAGTCATGAGAGAGCTTAAAGCATGAAACAACTATTTACAATATGTGAAAACAAAACAAATGGCATTTGAGACAATAAATAGCTAATAACAACAACAGAAAACACTTGTTTTAGAGAAGCCTCAAATCTCAAAAAGTGCTTTTGGAGTGCTTCTAGGCACTTTTAGCAGACAACAATAACACAAAACACTTATGGGCTTCTCAAAAGTGCTTGATTTAAGACGAAAAGTGGTTTTAGTAAGATGAAAAGTGCTTGTTTTAAGATGAAAAGTGCTTTTTCTGGTAGATCTACATAATAAAAACCACTTATGTCTTCTGAAAAAGCACTTTGCAAATCTCAGAAAGTTCTTGTGAACTACTAACACTTATGTGCCTCTCAAGAGTGCTTTTCTCTATAAGATAAACATAGTAAAACCCACTTATGACTTTCGATAAGCACTTTTCCAATCTCAAAACCACTTATGACTTTTGATAAGCACTTTTCCAATCTCAAAACCACTAATGACTTTTGAAAACCACTTCTGACTTTTGAAAAGCATGTTTCCAATCTCAAAACGACTTTTGAAAACCGCTTATGATTTTTGAATAGCACTTTTACAATCTCAAAAAAGTGTTTTTGGATTGCTTTTAGTATATAACAATAGCAAAAACCACTTATGATTTTTGAATAGCACTTTTGAAAAGCATGTTTTACAATCTCAAAAAGTGTCTTTGGACTGCTTTTAGCATATAACAATAGCAAAAAACACTTGTGTGCTTCTCAAAAGCACTTTTCAAACTAAAAAGTGCTTGTTGACTTCTTTTCAATCTCAAAAGCTCTTTTGGACTATATAACAATAGCAAAAAACACTTATGTGCTTCTCAAAAGCTATTTATCAAACTCTTAAGTGTTTTTTCACTACTTTAAGCATATAAACACACTAAAAAGACACTGATATGCTTCTCAAAAGTGCTTGTGGACAATCTAGATTGTAAGAACAACTACTATGTAAGTAATTTCAAGGATTCTAGATTGTAATAAGAACAAGAGGTGTAGGGAGCATTGGAGCACTAAGTGTATTGAAAGCAAAAAACATAATGACAGAAAGCACAGTAGAAAATAAAACATGGAGAAGAAACTAGATGAGGTTGAGGAAGGCAACAGTCTAGATTGTAATAAGAACAAGAGGCACAGGGAGCACTGGAGCATTGGAGCACTGAGTGTATTGAAAGCAAAAAACATAACGACACAAAGCATGGCATAAAATAAAACATGGAGAAGAAACTAGATGAGGTTGAGGAAGGCAACAATTGTCATTCAATTGAAGGGTCATTCTATATTCAAAATATGGCAATGCAAGTGTACCCTCTCCTTCTCTGTTAGAGAGGAGGTTGATTAACTTTTTAATTAATCTTTTTTATTAATCATAATTAAAAGTTAATTATGATTAAAAAGTAATCAAATTATGCCAACTAAAAGGCATTCACATGGGCGAGAGGAAAATAGAAGAGAATTTTAGATTTGAGAGGCGAAGAGGGTCCCACGCACACGGGAGAGCATTTCATGCATCAACATGCTGCCCCTATTGCATTTCCACAAAAAATCGATAGAAAATGGATAGAATATCCGTAGAAAACTCGCAAAAATGTATTAAAAATACATTTTAACCATAAAAATGCTCAAAAAATTTCTAAAAATTTCAAAAAAAAATTAGAAATTTAGGGAATCGATTCTACCAAAAATATCCACAATAAAATATGTGGTATTTTTGTAAAAATTTCCATTAATGCTTATTTTAAACCACAAAAAATAGAAAAAAATAGCATTAAACTCACGAAATTTTTCCATAACGTCGATTCGTCCATTGAATAGTTGTAACACGCGTTCCAACCGCCATATCGACGATCCACGTGCAAATCATCAACACAAATCAATAAAATAATATTTTTTATCTAGTAAATATTAAAATTTACTTTAAAAAAATACCCAAAAATTACAATAAGAAAGAGAAAATAACAACAATTAGCCCAAGGGATGCACACATGAAATATAATGAAATACATCATACCTTTACCTTGATGTCCCATACCATCAAGAGGTATAACTTCAATCCAATTGCATGTAGCTATAGTGTGAAATGGTAGGTGAGTAGATATGATCCTCTACACAAGAGACCATAGCCTAAGCCTCCAAGCCTCAAGCCTCAAGCTCCAAGCCTCCCTTGAGTGTGCCCCATGCCCCTATTATATAGGAGGGCCCTCAAGTGACTCTTGACTCCCCATTTGCCATGTGTGACCCTTGGATGCCTGACCCTAACCTTAACCCTTAAGATTAGTCCTAACCCATGCTCCACTACTAGAGCTTGTTCCCATTCTCCCATGCTCACAAGCCTAATGTGGATTAGCCTCCTAGTATATGCACACATAATGTGCATATAACAATTAACTAGAGATTGCTCTGATACCACTGTTAAAATCCTAAGATCTCTCTAGATAATTGTTATGCATAAACATGTATAAATCAGGCATAAACTCATCCACCCGACCACCCAAGCCCAAGGGATGTACACATGAATTATAAATGAAATACATCATACCTCTACCTTGATGTCCCATACCATCAAGAGGTATAACTCCAATCCAATAGCATGTAGCTATAGTGTGAAATGGTAGGTGAGTAGATATGATCCTCTACACAAGAGACCATAGCCTAAGCCTCCAAGCCTCCCTTGAGTGTGCCCCATGCCCCTATTATATATTAGGAGGGCCCTCAAGTGACTCTTGACTCTCCATTTCCCATGTGTGACCCTTGGATGCCTGACCCTAACCTTAACCGTTAAGGTTAGTCCTAACCCATGCTCCACTAGAGCTTGTTCCCATGCTCCCAGCCTAATGTGGGTTAGCCTCCTAGTATATGTACACATAATGTGCATATAACAGAGCACCTCTCTCCAATGTAAACTTTCAAGAAATACACCATTAAGGTCCAAGATCAAAGCCCTTCTATCATTTTAAATGGTGGAGGCTTAGGCACTCTATCAATTTCCAATGGTGGAGACTTAGGCATGGTCCAAGGAATTTCTATGAGCTCCTCATCATCATCTCACTGATAACTATTTTTTCAATAGCCATATGCTCAAGTAGATGTCCTTTCTACCACTCATGTAGTTGTGGGTCCTTGCTTTCTTCATGCCCACTTGGGTGGTCCTCTACCATAATATGTTATAGTTGTGGGTCTTTGCCTTCTTCATGCCCATAGGGGTTTGGTCACCCACCATCATCCACATTTTTTTGGATGCCCACCGGGTCCACTATGTTGTTGCTCTTCACTTTCATCTTGCTATCCAACTATATTCTCCAATGGCTATACGCCAAGCTACTCCATGAGATGGTTGTACATATAGCTTCCCATCATGAGGTATACTCTAGCCATCTTCACTATTCCCCTACCCATCATCCACACTATTTGACTTCCCATTGGGTCCAGTATGTTACAGTTATTCACCTTCATCCTGTCATATAGCCATATTCACCTTCATCCTGTCATATAGCCATATTCACCTTCATCCTGTCATATAGCCATATTCTCTAATAATGGTTGTACGTCAGGCGGCTCATCTAATGGTTGTACATGCAGCTGCCCATCATGAGGTATATTATGGCCATCTTCACTGTTTTGCTACCCATTATCCACACTGTTTGACTGCCCATTGGGTCCACTATGTTGTAATTGTTCACCTTCATCCTACCGTGCAACTATATTCTCGGTCGTACTACGTCAGAGATGGCTCATCTAATGGCTATACATGCAACTACCCATCATGAGGTATACTCTGTCCATCTTCACTATTTGGTTGCCCATCATGAGGTATACTCTGTCCATCTTCACTATTTGGTTGTCCATCTTCACTATTTGGTTGCCTATCATTATGTTGTGCATCCTTCACCATATGAACATACTCTTGCTCACACTATTACAACACCAACCTACAAAGAAAAACATGATACTTAAATTATGTTGCCTTACCAGTAACAACAACACCGTCCATATCCAATTTTCTTGGTTGATTTGGTGTAATTGGCTTGGATTCAACTACATCCAAAATTAAAGAGATGATGAGGTGGGAAGAAAGGCATATAGGTATGCACCAAAAAAGTTGCAATCACAGGCACATACTAGTGGACACACACTCTTCTGTGTAACATGGTAGCCCTAGTATGAACTTTGTCTTTTGCGGAATAGCTTGCTTACAGCTACCCATAGTGCAACTCCCAACAAAAACACACATGTCAACAAAAGCAAAGAAAGTGGTAACAAAGTGGCCACAAGGCAATGAAAAAAGTCTAGTGCATCCATCATGAAGCCAAATCCACATCCCCCACATGCTGATGTAATATTCACATCATTACAAACATCAAGGATGGCTGGTGGGTATAGAGAAACCATATGTGGAGCCTTGACTAACATAGTAGCAATAAAAGATGCACAAAACTCTTACCTTGCACCTTTGTAATCTTCATTAGCCGTTTTCAACACAACCTACACACATATCAATGAAGACAAGAGACTGACATCGTAGTTGTAGGTTGTGCATAAAGCTCTCATGTCAACATTCCCAAATCTACACCGCGACAGCAGTGATGTTGCTATATAGCACAGAAAGCTATATAGCACTTTCAGAGAATGCAGCACGGCTTCATAAACATTATATATAGAAACAAAGTAAACATGAGAAAATTGTAACACCCACAAGGTCACTGCTCCCAATGCTATATACGTGCCAAACTTTAGGAAGCACAACTATATATCAACTTACCTAAGCAGCACTACTAGTATGAAGTATTGTCCTCGAAGAGATGCCAAATGGATGTTGCATAATCATGTACAACACAAAGCTCTACTACTCTCCTAGAAGATGGAACATAGTGCTAAAAGAATGCTACAATTAAATGTGAGTGATGTACCTTTGCATTCTCCAAGGCCTCATGCAACGATTCAGTGTCTTCCTTGTTGCTCAGTTTTTTGGATAGGTCCTCCCTGAGCACAACTGAACTCAGAACATTGGACAAGGATTCCATGGTTGCAAAGATGGTCTGGAACATCTTGCTAAAGGCTAGGAGCTCCTCTCTCTTCTCCATTGCACCCTCTACTTTATGGAGGTTACAAACAACCTCCTCAACAACAACCTACCATTAATCAAGCACGGCCTTCAATTGCATGATGCACTCTACTACCTTTTGCTCCATAACATGCAATGCTTGCTTCCCTTCATCATCATAATGCATTTTTTCCTTGCCCGACCAAATTTTCATTGCAACATTGTCAGACTGGAACATTTTAGAAAAGAAGATGAAGAGAATAGCTGGCAAAACCTCCTCTTCTTCGCATCAAGCTCACCCTTTAACTCACATGCATGCATAATGGCTTCCTCTTCATGAGCCCAATTCACCTTATATTTATCCTTGTCAGTAGAAAGCAACACAGAATTGCAATTTTCCCAAGTAAATCTCTTGGCAAACCACATGGAGAGCTCCTTGTTAGGTGGCATCTCTTGCTACACCTTGACATGAAGCACCATTAGCTTCGTGTATAACTCCTGCTTCACCCAGTAGCACTTTAATTTGTAGCCTGCTTTTGACTTTGGGCATGTGAAACAACAGAAAACTAGTCCTCATAAAAAATGCTCACAAGATTTAAACTCCATGGACTAACTTCCCCCTCTTGCCAACCATGTACCTCCTTGAACTCTTCTACTATCCTGCAAAATTTCCATAATGTACCAAAGTTGACCTCTAGGAGGTCAAGGCTTCTTGAGGGTTGAGTGGAGCTAGAGCTAGGCTTAGAGGTCGATTTATTAATGGGGATAGAGAGGGTTCTCTCTCAAAAGGAGGTCAAAGAGATTCGTCCTTTGAAATTTATTTATTAACCAAACACTAAACAAATGGGTGCAGTGTTATGAAAAGATGCAACCCATGGCCTTTCATGCCTTTATATATTTGTAAGCACAATAGAATCAATATATCAATTTGTTATCTCCTCTCTGTCTGCATATACTCTCCATATCTACATGTGTATATGAGTTTCTATAGGTCTAAGTGTATTACATTTTATCCCGAGGAGCACAAAAGTTAAATGTAGTGAAATGGGTTGTGAAGCTTTAAGTCCATCAATGCTCTAGGCTCAAATGTAAAGCCTTGCTATTGCTTTGTATGGGCTATGAAGCATTAAATCTAATGCTCTTGGCTCAAATGGAAAGCCTCACTACTATTGCTTTGTTTGTGCTTTTTTTTTTGTTGGTGTGACACACACAAAGTAAAGGAGCATGTTAGATACCATGGATGCCTTGGTCAGTCACATCAATTGTGAATACTAAAATTCAACATTGCTATCTTAATCATAAAGTTGTGTGAATGCTTTGTTTGTTATGGGTAGTAACACAATTACGACCTTTCCTATGAGCTCGTGTCCAACTAAGGGGCCGTGGGGAGGTGATCAGAGGCCTTAAGCTAATAGCCTGGTCGGAGCTTGAAGATGCTTATATTAGCTAAGCAAAGGGAGAGCCAAGTGAGCATGGAGCAAGGAGCAAGGATGTCCTAGGGTTAGTGGAGAGGGTTGTGGAGGATGACATCAAGTAAAAGCTAGAATGAGAGACCTAGAAGATGTAGCAAAACAGAAGCCATTACTACACATAATTAACAAGCATAAAAGAACTTGAAGAAGATAATGCCTCTATCTATACTAGGCTTATTGCTATATGATGCAAAAGGAATTGGATGCATAGTAGAAACAACCGATGCAGGAACTAAAGATAATGGTGTGGAAATGGGTCAAAACTCATAAGCAACACAAGTTGTTGAACTGCAAAAAAGAGAACAAGAACAAAGCATAAGGACCATACCTTAGCTTTGCAAAACTCCATCAGCAAGACATGCATAAGTAGGTACAACAAGAAAAGCCACCAACGTGCATGAAAGGATCATGACTACCCACCATGAAGAAACCAACAAACAAGTATACTCTGAAGGAAGATCATGACCATCCCTCTCCCTTATTCAATTTAGTATATAGAAAGGCGTAAACTAGGGAAGTTTATGTAGCTAACATTAAATAGAAAGTCATAAACTAGGGAAGTTAATAACTTTTCAAGGTGGCTATATATTTTGTAGTATAAAACTAGAATGCCCATGGGATGATATAAAGAACTGTTATGTAATAATAAATGTTGATGTGTATCATGTGCTTCACCCATCCATGTCTTCCAAACAACTAAACACTACTTTGAAGCTTTTTAAGCGAAGCAACTATAGAAGGGCATGTCAAGTATACAGGTTTAGCGTATCTTTACTTTCATCAAAGATGGTGGAGTTTTGGAGTATTCTACACCATTATCTTGAATTCAATACTATGGGATGCAAGGGATATGAATATATAGCATTAGATCAACAAAGAGCTATAGGTTTGCATGTGCTATGTATGCATCGTACTGGGTTCTTCCATTTGATATATGTCTAGTCTCTTTAGTTTCTTGCTACTATGTGTCTACATCTATACTACCATCTACATGTATAGTATGTATGTGAACCGAGATATAAACCATGTATGCTACCATCTACATGTAAACCATGTATGCTACCATCTACATGTATAGTATGCATGTAAACCATGTTTGTATATGTTTACTTGTATTGTTTATTCTTTGTATGATCTATATATGTACCATGTTTATATATGCTTACTTATATTGTTTATTCTTTGCATAATCTCTATATGTACCATGTATGTATCTTGCTTGGTTGCTCCTTCTAATGCATCTTCCTATACTACTTTGTACGCATACTTTTGTTGCCTAGTTCGATCTTTGTACATATGCTGTGTATCTACATGTTAACACATCATGTTTCTTTACACGTCTTCCTATACTACGATGTATGCATACTATTATTGACTAGTTTGATCTTTGTATATATGCTTTGTATCTAAATGTCATGTAGAATTTTTATGTTCCTTTGCACATCAACTCTATTTAAATGCATATCGTTCGGCAAAAGAACGGATAGATTTAAGAGTTGTCCTTATTTTGATTGGTTGGAAAAATATGTTTTTTTGAGCAATGGATGGGACACTAGGCCAAGAGGACAAAGGAATTTCGGAAACAAGGTAGGGGAGGAGGGGTCACGGCCCATTGGACGGACTGACAAAGCAAGCCAACGTGGCGTCTGTTTGTTGGGTAATTCACAGAAAGACAAAGGTAGGCTCTCCACGTGTACTCTTTCTTCATTTACTGCAATTTTTCCAAGCGTTCGCGCCCTTGGCATACTACAATAGATACCACAAGGAGAGTCGCTGGACTGTAGCAGGTGCAGAAAATCAAAGGCTTCTACAGAAAGACATGGGCTGTTGAAGAAGCATGGCGTTTGCAGGGTCCTGCCGGGCCATAGTCACCCTGCCTGCACTTCAGACGGATCTCTTCAAGGTACGCTCCTGTCCGTGATTTTGATGTCCCTTGCCCTGCTTCTTCTTCTCCCCCCCCCCCCCCGCCCCCCCCCACAACACACACACACACACACAAAACACACAGGGACGAGTTGGCGCATAAATAGGATGAAGAGTAACTCAAGAATAATGGACATACAAAAGTGTGTGTGTGTGTGAGAGAGAGAGGCACCACCCCCCTCCTCTTTCTATCCAAAGCAGTGAACTTGTCCTTTAGTGATAGCTTTCATCATGTCCGAGTTTTCCCTTCACCTCCGGAAACCTGGCAGAAACTCGGTTTATCAAATGAAGATTTGTTTATGACGGTGACATATCTTTAAGCATAAACCTGCACCTACTCTTGGGCGTCGATGACTTGAGTGGGGATATCATAGTACGTATCCATGATGAAGTTGATGATTTGAAGCTTTGTGAGTAGACTCTCATCGCACTTTGTTTTTTGTTAGTTTGGGAATTAACATATATATGTACACATAATGAATGTGTGTGTGTGTGTGTGTGTGTGTGTGTGTGTGAGAGAGAGAGAGAGAGAGAGAGAGAGAGAGAGAGAGAGAGGACCGTAAAGACGAAATATGACCTTCGAGACCAACTACAATGTGTAGGCAATGAAAGGTCTCAAAGTAGAAGTTCATAAACCTAAAGGCTCATTAAACTGCAGTACACATGAAATGGGTTGGAGCTGGCATTCCACTAGCTTTGGCGCACACAGTCACAGAGAGAGAGAGAGAGAGAGAGAGAGAGAGAGAGAGAGAGAGCATATGGACATAGACTAGGAGAATATTGAAGTGCGAGGCATAAGTGCACACCCCTGTGTGTGTGTGTATGTGCATGTGAGAGAGAGGTATGTTCCTTTGATTTCAAGAAAAACACTAAACCTCTTATGAACCAAGTAGGACAAACGAAGCTTGCTTTGGAACGAGAAACCAAAGCGATGCATCCAATTCAAGGCAGTTCTCAGTAACCAGAATGCTACGTATGATAGCAGCAACGAGAACTCATCATCTGACCGTACCCGAGCAGCTCTTGAGAAGCTGTTCATGCACAGTCAGAAACTTGGGCAGGATTCCAAGGAGAGTAAAGGTCATGACTATGACCTTGCCGCTGTGAAAGCCTTTGTTTATGAAGCAGTTGAGGCATTGCACATGAAAGAGGAAGAACTCAGGGTTGCAGAGAGTGCTGTCCAGGCAGAAGAAGAAAGCTTCAAACATGCCAAGTGTGAGCTTTTGGACCGTGAGAAGGAGATGGAGACTACCCTCAGCACCCACAGCAGGATCATTGAAGAGCTTGTCTCTGCAAAACAGAGAAGTGCTGAGCAAGCAAGAGAGCTTAACAGAATGCAGGAAGAGGTGAGACAGAGAGAGAAGGAAGTTGTGATGCAGCAAAACTCCTTTAACCATAAAGTGAACGAGCTTGGGCTTTTGAGAAAGGATTTGTTACTGAAAGAAGAGACCTTGGCAGATGCCGCTAGGGAGCTGGAGGCCAGGGGTTCAAGGTTAACTCAGGCAAGGGATTTTATTTCGAAGCAAGCCAGTCAGTTAGGGGAGCTGAGGAATGCTTTGGAAGAGCGTGAAAGGAGTTTGACTTTGGCAGAGAGAGAGAAGTGCCTACAGCAGGAGAAGCTTGGCAGGGCTGAAGCAGATCTAGAGAAGCGAGCGGTGATGTGGTTGAAAGCCCAGGACCAGATGAAAACTTTGAAGCAAGAGTTGTCCTTCACAAAGTCCAAAAAGGAGTTTACAGAGAAGGAGCTTAAGAATTGTGAGATTCTGCTAGCTCAGGTGCGGGGCGAGCTAGAACTGTCGCAAAAGGAGATTCAAAACTTTCGCAGCAAGTTGAAGGTGCAGGAGATGCAAAACAGAAACCAACAAGACGAGATTTTGCAATACAATCTCTTGTTGAAGAATTTGGAGATAGAATTGTCACGAATACAGAAAGAGCTTGATGCAGAGAAAGCGCAACACACGTCCATACAGCTATCTTACAGCAATCTAAAGAAGGACTGGGATGAAGGTCAACAACAAGCTGTGGCTATGAAGACAGAGCTTCAGGAGCAGAAAAGAGCTTTGCAGGACTCCATAGCTGAAGTGAATGCTTTTAGGTTAGATCTGCAACGCAAGGATTCTGGGCTTTCAGATACACAGCTTCTATTACAGTTGAAGGAGGCGGAGCTACTGTCTACAAAGTTGGAAGTGCAACAATTGAATTCGGATTATGCTTTTAATCAGCTCCTCCTAAAGGATAAAGGTGTCGAATTGCAAGAAGCACAGAAGAAAGTGCAATTATTACAAAATGAGGTCTTTCAGCTGACCACTGATATGCAGGCAATGGAGGTTCAGCTAGGAAAAGTGACCTCTCAGCTTAATGAGAAAGAAGAGCAGCTAAAAACTATGACAGTGTCTCTGAATTGTAAAAGTATCAGATTGTCAGAGGCAACATCCATCATTGAACAGATTGCCACATTGTCTCAAACCTTGGCAGGTGCAGCTAACCCAGCCAAGGCTGCAATCCTTAACGGTGAGACACAATTAATGCAAGCCAACTACCAACTGTTTGCTTCAAATCGAGAAAACCTCGAGAAGGAGCTTCAAATTCAGCATCTGAAGAAGAAATCTGAAACCGATAGTGGGCATCTGAAGGAAGCAGAGGCGGAGCTGGCAGCCTTGAAATGTTGTCTACGAGCCAGGGAGGTTGAGCTTTTGGAAGCTCAAAGGGAACTTATTGCCAAAGACGAAGAACTAAACAATTTACTTCAAAAAATGGAAGCACGGGAAGGAGAGCTTATGAAATTGAGAGAGGAAATCATGGAGGAAGCGAACGCTCTTACCATGCTTCATGTTCTAGCCCAAACACGGGGTGGACCCAAACATCAAACCATAGCTGAGGCTGCTATAGAAAATCTGGAGCTAGAAGCTGCAAAGCTCAATGCAGAGGCTGCGATGTGTGCTCTCAAAAACCTTGCAGAATTGGGACAGGAGCTTGTTAAAGCCGACAACAAACAGGATGAGACTGTTCTGTATAGCCCTGAGATTGCAGCAGATCTTATAGAAACTCAGAGTTCTCACGACTTTCTTGCTTTTGATGCTCTAAAAGCCAGGTTGATTGAGAGGGAGGCAGCTCTAGAGGCTACGAGAGATGCTGTTGAGAACCTTTCAAAGTTAACCAGGAGCTTGATGGAGAAGGCTTGCCTGGAACCACATGTTAACGGTTTGCAAACAAGCTGCAACTACTTTGTAGGCTCTGCTTGAGCTTGGCTTGTTTAGCTTTGTACACTTCTGACATCCTGTATATTACATAGTAACAGCCTTAATTGTTTTTTACACCCAGTTTGCATATTGCATGCACTGTAATGGTAGGGTTGGGATATGGCTATTGCCATGAAAGCTGTTTTGTTAATTGTTGGGGTTCAATTCTGTTATTATCCTAGAGATTTCCCAATTCCATTGCCGCGTGGCATACCTGTATTTGTTTGGTATTTGTCCCCCACAGGCAATTACTTTCAATTTTGTCGGGAGGGGAGAGAGAGAGGAGAGGGGAAAGGAAGAGGGGGGGAGGTGGGGGGCGGGGGGTATTGAATCCTTCTTTGAGGTACTACCACATAAAACAATTACAAGTATCTGACTTCTGTGACCCTCTACCGAAGTGAGATGCTGTAATTCTTGGAGGCACCACCACCATGTTACGTTAAACAACAACGAGTATCGGCCCTCTGCCTAAGTGAGATACTTTGATGTTCGGTTTTACAAGACCTAAGAAGATCAGAGACTCATACTTGTACACGTTCTCACATCCATTTTTAAGAGCACAGATCAGCACAGTCAGAGAGACCAATGATGAGGATGTACTGCAAAGTCGTCGGGCCAAAATTCAGGCAATAAGGTGTTTTGTCTTTCCAATGATGGGGATGCGGACGAGGATGTGCTGTAGAGGCACAGGAATACATAGGTTTTGCTGTCAATTACTGTTATAAGAAAGAACAGGAGTATATCATATCATCACAAAGGTGTTGAAAAACTGCTCGAAACTGGAAAAACAACGCCCCATGCTGCTATGCTTATTGCCAGCAAAAGATCTTGTACTATATCTTGACAAAAGACTTGAAGATGTACCAAAGATAACCCAAGGTGAGATCATTTCCCGTTTTAGAATATATGTATACTCCCTTTGAAAAACCCATATTTTTGCCACCTCCAAGTCACGTGCATCATCCCCATGCATGGATGATGCGTGACACTACACCATAGTGGAGCTTCTTGAATTAAGAATTGATGGAAGTCACTCGTGCGGGCTTAGGCCCATCTCAACATGGCATGAAAAAACTACTAGAACCGCATGGTGTTATTTGAATGACAAATCTACATGAATTTCCTCTTCCCAGAGTAAACTTCACCCACCCCATTACTTCCTCCAAAGAGCTGTTTCCCCAAAGGCCACACAGGGACCATATTGTCTACCTCTGTAAGATCCCTCTATTAATGAATATTGTTATAAATAATTATAACGATATTGTTCAGACTCAAAAAATGTAATGTATGTGTTTGTTTATGCTCAAAGTCAAAATTGATCAGAAGCCATCCAAAACCTACAAATTTTGTTTCAGGCTTGATGATGACCTTGAAAACTTACCTGAACTTTGAAATGATGTTTGTGCAAGGCATATATTATGTAGAGGCAAACAATTTAAATAAGAAAGCTTTTAAAATTGAATGGTCTTATGGCTTTAGGCTTATGATAAGAAAAATTAACTAAAAAAGAGTTATACATGAGAAGGAAAAGCAAAAGGAGAGAAGCTAGTATAGTGCATGCTCATGCTTCATGTATTCACAACTTTGGACCACCTCTTTTTGCATGGATGAGCCTTCTAATAATCCCTATGTAAGTGAGGAAGGGGACTCTTAAGAGACATCCTCGTCATCTTTAAGCCAAAGCTTTGCTTTCTACCAAGCAAGAAGGGGGGGGTGTCAATTTTGGAGAGGTGGGGGCCGAAATGTTGTTGGATTTGCCCAAGATTTTATCAATCTCAAATTGAAGGGGTAAATGGTTGTTTTGATTCTTCACATGTATTCCACTCCCTTGGGCCACCTCTTTCTGCATGGATGAGCCCTCTAATCCCTATATGAGTGAGGTAGGGGTCACCCTCATCGTCTTTACACTGAAGCTTTGCTTCTACCAAGCAAGGAGGAGGGCTCCAATTTTAAAGAGAGGGTATTCAGTTGGGAGTTGAAAATTTATCAGATTTGCCCAAGATTTTATCAATCTCAATTTGAAGGAGTAAGTAGCCATTTTGATTTTTCACATAGCCCTAATTTCTTCTTAATCTCAATTTAGAAAAAAACACCTATTTTTCTTATTAAAATTATAATAAATTATTATGCTTCCTTCTAGAGTAATTTGTTGATTATAGATTGACCTTTAGATCATTGTTAAGCCCCAAAAAAATCCCCAAGTGAATCTCTTAATTAGTGAGTAATTGGAGTTTTAAAAAGTGTGATTACTGAGCTTATTTTGTAATTAAGGGAAGAAAATCCCCAAGTGAAATCTCCTCTTAATTAGTGAGTAATTGGAGTTTTAAAAAGTGTGATTACTGAGCTTATTTTGTAATTAGCAAAGAATTAAGAGAGTGGTTTGAGAAATTAAAGTTGGGGTCATGAATCAATCCTAAATTAAAGTTGGGGTCATGAATCAATCCTAAATGAAGCCTCAGATTCTTTCAAATCTAAAATTAGGTTAATCTCTTGTTGCTGAATATTTATTAATCTCTTTTTAAGAATAATTAGATATTATTAGTAAGAGATTAAGATCAATTAGAATTTTGATTACACAATTGAGATTTTGAGTATTGAGGCTCTCATATGCTTAATTTTATTAATTATACTTAAAGAGCTTATTTAATATTGAGGCTCTTATATGCTTAATTTTATTAATTATACTTAAAGAGCTTATTTCTCACTAATCTCTCTTAAAATTAGGTAAATTAAGTTGAACTTACATAAAGTGACTATACAACCTTGAGATAAGAGAAATGTACAAAGGCTGAATAGGAGAATCTACACCAACATCTTTTCATCCATTCAAGAAGGAAATTCAGTTATCATTTGGCATATTCATAAAAAATCGATCCAACGAACTCAGGCAAGGATAACCTTTACAAAAGTCAACATTTTCACAAACATAAAATGTTTTTCACGACACAAAAAACTATTAGTTTTTCACGCCTGTGAAAATCATCATAAAAAGGGAGATGAAGCTGATGGTCACATCCGCAATTCATCCTAGCCTCATCATCAACTCAAATCCACCCAAAGTGACCTTCACGAGATTTTCACACCGTGAAAAATCACTAAGTTTTTCACGTCATGAAAAACTTAAACCACATATTGGTTACACATTCCTACGACAACTATGTCCGCATACTTATGTAATGGGCATTCACACTATATTTTTGATGAGGAAAATGCCCTAAAGACGCTCCCAAGTATTGAGCTTTGAAGGAAAAACAAGAAGATCTTGGTCAGTTGGCCAAACTTATAGAAAAAAGCCTTGTAACTATGTTTTAGGTACCTCGGGTCACTTACTCCCGGGCGGCCTAGTAGGAAAAGGCTTGGAACTATAAAAGCCAATTTCTCTTGTTTGTAACTCATTCTCCCATTTGTGCAATAGAAGTGTATTGTTCTCTCTCCCTCTCTCTTGTTGCAACTCTAATCTAGCATGTGGTGTGTGCTTTAGGGTTAGGGTTTGGGAGTGACTAGTGCTAATCACTTGTTCCCTCTTGCTTCTTCTCTCCCTCTTGCTTGAGTGATGAGGCTACCATCGCAATCATCTTCCACAGAGATCCCACACGATCTTCGCGAGAGAGGTTGTACCACCCGTTGGATTAGAGCAACCGCCTCGGTGTGATGAGTATGGGAGGACGACGATAACGAGCGGCTACAGTGGAGCTCTTGAGCCTGGCTCAAGCTCAGCGGATCGGCAACTTCCCATGACATGTTAGGGTGAGCTTAACATCTTTGGCACCATGGCCAGGTAGCGCCAATCCGCTACTTGTCAAAAGCCTTCTTTGATTCGAATGCGACGGAGTCTCCATAGCTCGGTGCTAAGTAAGTAGCTTTGGCATTTGGTTTTTGGTTGTTGGATTTTTTTTGTTGATTTGTTTTGTTATTTTTGTTTTGATTTTGATTTTGTGCATAGCTTATGGTTGGGAGTAGGATTAGGTGTTTAGGTTTAAAAAAACTAGAGATTTGGGTGATTAGAGAGCTCAAAGAAGAGGGTTTTTGCTTAAACATAAAGTGCGGACGTACCGTCCCAAAAAATATATATATTTTAAATTTTTTGGCTTGTAAGCGTGCGGACGTACCTTCCCAAAATTTTTTTTTACCACGATCATACCTTCCTAAGGCCACAGACATACGCTCATAAGCATACGGACGTACCGCCAAAAAAAAGTGGTTTTTTTTTGCCAAGACCATACCTTCTTATAAAGCCACGAACGTATGCTCGTAAGCATTGTACGGACTTACCTTCTCACACAAAAAAAAATTACCATGACTATACCTTTCTAGGCCACGGCCGTACCTTCGCAAAAAAATGCCACGGCCATACCTTCCTAAGACCATGGATGTACCTTCATAAAGCCACGGACGTACCGTCCCAAAACAAAAAATCTTTTTTTTTTAAATTTCCAAATGTTTAGGGGTGCTTATGGTCTACCTCCCCGACTTACTAGGGTCGTTTTTACACACATAAAATCCCTCAAAAGACCATTTTTTACCTTAAGGGTGCATTCACGCACGAGGCAAAAGAGAGCCAAAACTCCTATTCTAGGTGCACGTGCGCACCATTGAAGCTTTCCTAGGGTTCCCCACACACGATGGACACCTTTCAGTCATGGTTGGATGCCCCCAACGCCTCCATTCCATTAAGCGGCGACAACCCGGCCATAATTGCACATTCACATGTGGTCGCGATGCCAAACACGTTTGGCCGCCCGTAAGGGCAAAACGATTTATGAAGAGCCCTCATCTAGTGCCCCACTCTCCATACATGCACCCCCATGTGAATAGATGTCGTGAACACACCCACGTATCTCCCCCTCTAACAACGGATCTATTCCCACCTCTCCCACCCTTACACCACCTCCCCTTGAACCAGAACTTGACATTTCGAGCTTAGCACACGCTCTAGGAAGGGGAGTGTCCCAACAATTGCACCCGCAAACCTCACATACACAACCCATGTGGACAAAAAATTTCACTCTTCTATCGAAATTCCACGGAGTTGGAGACCCTGTATTCCACATAGAGGTCTTTAACCAAATCTGTTGGTGCACCCGCATGGAAACCATCTCTTCAGTGTTTCCTCTGCTCTAGGGACCCTACAGAGTGGTTGAATGCCCTCAAAAGAAACACATGCCCGTGATACCACAATTTCATGCATGTGGAATCGACCATTACTTCAAGGATTGCCCTTTACAATCAATTTCTCACTCCACAATCGAAGGCATGCCATCTCTCAACATGTTGAGCATTCATCAACATGGGAAGATATCCATTGTCCCATTGAATGTCATCACACAATTGCAGGACAAGCTAAAGAAGGCCATATCCCAAAAGAAACAACACATTGGCCAAGGTGACTTTGACAAACAAAGATCTTGCCCCGCATGTGCCTCCTAATCCTCCCGTGCATATTCCACAGGTGGCCACCAAGACCAACTCCCACGTTCACATCATCGAACAGCTCAATAACACAGAGTCCAATAGCGACTCACAAGGTCCCACACAAAATTTGTTGAGGTATTTTACCCTCCTACGGCACCCAAATCTCAACCTCCACCCCCATCAAATAAGGACCACATTGAACTTTCATATACCATTGTTGGTCCACCTTATGATTAAGGCCCCACACCTGAGAAAGCTCCTCATCAACGTGACCTTGACGGCCTCTCAGCCTTCCTTTCCTCCCAAATCCAAATGCCCATTGGAACCTTGTTAAAAGGTAATCCAAATTTATGGAGTGACCTTGGGGATTGGTGGAATTAAAACTCTAGGCTTTTGTAGAGGAGAGAGCTGACTCAGATTCCTTGGATGAATCTAAGTCATCCCATCATCCTGAACTACTCCATCAACACAACCCACAACCCAAAGGCACACCAACAATTCAAGTATATGTGTTGGGTCACTACTTTGAAGGTGATGACACAAACACAAGCCTGCCCATTTCCTATAACGGGCATGTGGCCAAAGGCATCCTAGATGGAGGTGCTGGCATAAGTATCCTCACAAGAACATGCTAGGAAAACTAGGGCCAACCACGTCTTAATCCCACCACATTGGTGATAAAGCTTACAGACGGGAAATCTGTACGATCCCTGGGCCTAACGGGATAATCTCAAGGTAAAATTCTGTGACATGACCTTCAACCTCACATTTATAGTCATGTGACATTTGTAATGCCGCCTATGAGTGATAGCATCCTGAGAGAGCAGACCCTTCATGCGACAAACACAACTGATCCATGACTAGGACACATTTATAGTCATGTGACATTTGTAATGCCGCCTATGAGTGATAGCATCACATTTATAGTCATGTGACGTTTGTAATGCCGCCTATGAGTGATAGCATCCTGAGAGAGCAGACCCTTCATGCGACAAACACAACTGATCCATGACTTTGAAGGTGATGACACAAACACAACCCTGCCCATTTCCTATAACGGGCATGTGGCCAAAGGCATCCTAGATGGAGGTGCTGGCATAAGTATCCTCACAAGAACATGCTAGGAAAACTAGGGCCAACCACGTCTTAATCCCACCACATTGGTGATAAAGCTTACAGACGGGAAATCTGTACGATCCCTGGGCCTAACGGGATAATCTCAAGGTAAAATTCTGTGACATGACCTTCAACCTCACATTTATAGTCATGTGACGTTTTTAATGCCGCCTATGAGTGATAGCATCCTGAGAGAGCAGACCCTTCATGCGACAAACACAACTGATCCATGACTGGGACACACAACATGTCTACCTCCGCAAAGGGTCTCAAACGCTCAAAGTTTATTTATATACCTAGCACTCACATCCCATGGCCAAAGATCTCTTTGCCGAAGACTCTATGACCACCACCAGGAGCAATGATCTCTTTGTTTGCGATGCTTGTCATCAAGCCCTTGATGACGCACGGGTGCCATACATGGTCGACTAGTTGAAAACACTTGATACCCTCCCAAATCGCAAACTCGACACGCAATTCGTGCTCCCCAATGGCCATACCCTTCATCAACCCTACAAGGCTATTGTCTCACTTAACACCTTGAGTGTACGCGTAACTCCAACACGAAACGACCACCCTTAGGGTATGGCTAGATTTCCCCTTTGGGAGAAATATGTAAAGAAAATGTGCCTTGTTGTCTCCCACAACAAGCCACAATCTTTTGCCATGGGAAACATGGGTCTCCCTAGACAAACCATCTCTTAACACTGCCCATGCCAAAATTCAATTGCCTAGTGGAAAATGCATACAAAGCCTTGGGTCTTTTACACAAATTGTACATACTATCTCTAACCCATTGGCTTGTAAGTTTTATGTGGTTCCCATAGGTGAGACAAAAGAAGCAGTCATCCTTGGGTCAAGAATGCTACCAGTACAATCAACTCCGCTGATAACACAACTACCCTCAAGCTACAAGAAAGCTTTGAGTAATTAGATACTTACAAATTCATGCATTGGAAGCAAGAAAGGAGAGAAATCTCGCTCACTTTCCTTGGATCAATCACTGTAAAAAGCACATGCACATGCTTCTCACGTGACGACGATAAAGAAACCTCTTGGCAATGGCCCCCATCCAAGCCACGGTTCGATGATTCCCCTCCCAAACATAAAACATATGATTGGACAAATGTTTCAAGCAAGGACACAAGCTTGAGTCATCTTCAAACTCCATGTTCACATCTAGCCAAATGGGATCCCAAGTAGCCATAATCTCGGTAGTCACCAAACTAACCTCACCCTGGTTAGTGTAAATGGAAACTATGAAAACCCCCTTCTCATGCACATATCACTCCTTATCAAATGCAATCTTTAATCTCGCAACTGGCAACTTATCCAACAAAACCACTTACCCAGGACTGGCTGAGCTACGAGAGGCATGGTGCGACGGTAGAGTTTGACATGCACAGAGGCGGACTGGCAGAATTCGACAAGCAGAGAGGCACGGAGCGACGGTGCGAACGAGCAAAGGTCAATGCATAGAGAGGGAGGGAGAATGGAGAGTAGAAAAGATGCTAGGGTTCCCAGTGAGAAGGGAATAGCAACTGCTATGTACACATTATGAACAGGACACCCACTGTAGCTGTCCATGGTATGACTCTTGAACATTAGGAATTTTTTGGACCCAAAAAGTGCCTCCTAACAATTCCTAATTTTAAGGGATTAAAGCTTAAAAAGTTGGGCTTAAGGGAGACAAAGGCTATGATGACCCTTATTTTTCGCCTTGCCACATCAGCCATACCCTCCTAGTTTCACTTTTTAAAGGGAATATTCTCATACTCTCTTACTTTTTGACTTTTCTCATACTCTTACTTTTTGAATTTTTTATCTTCACTCTCTACAAATTGAATCTTTCTTGTTAGTATGAAATCTCCTTTCTTATTAACTCCCACCATATCTCCCTTCCACATCAGCAAAACATTCTCGTATTTAGGTGGGCCCCAAAAAGTGAAAATTTTTATTTTTTATTTTTTTACATTTTGAGGTGGAAAAAACACCACCCAACCAATATGTATGACGAAAATAATTTTTTTCCTCCAAAAAGCTTGTAATTCAAGGGTCACGTCAGAAGCCTGTCAGGAGCCAGTACAATGATCCTTTGATCCTCTACCCACACCACCTACTTCCACAGAGGGTACTCTCTTACACGCAAAAATAACTGGTAAGTCTTCCAGGCTACCCCCGCACTACTACCAAAACTAAACCCACCAAGAATATGGATTGGCGTCCTGATTGTGAACGGTCTAAAACGGTGGCAAGCCCACATCTACCCTTTGGTCCACACCAATCTCATATTCTTGGAGGTGTGGAAAGCTCTTGGAAAACCCACACTTACACACACGAAAAGACTTACATTCAAATCTCACATGAAAAGTATTTAATGAGTGTTGGGTATTTCATTCCTAAAATTTTCAAAGGAAATAACCAGTTGGAGTGCAGATTTCATGTCCTAGATGCAGGAGCACTCCAAGGCCGGATTATCATTGGAAAAGAGTGGATTGATGCCACTCACTGCCAAATCAATTGGCAAGAAGAAACGGCCACCATGAAAATCAACGGCAACAAAGCCACCCTCCTCTTTTGTCCCCAAAAGGACATCCTCCACACACCCTCATCCCCGACTACCCTTCCCCCTCAAGTCCCATCATCATCACCAGAAGTTTCCCCTGTTACCACATCCCATGCCTCACCAAATATGGTCGAAAGGCCACTGTCCGACATCATCCAACATTGACAATCAAGCCTCGTCATCGACAATCCCCCTCAACTCTAAATCCTCAACCACCCACATCACAAGCACCCCGACCTCTTACCTTTATCATGGCAATAAATGGTGGGTGCCCAAGAATCTTCTTACAGCTCAAGAGTTCTATGATGGCTACACAGAACTCTAGATCTCACAATGGCCATCTTTAAAACCCAACCGCAAGAAGCCAACAAAGCCAACCAAAATCAACCCTAAGCCAAAGTTTCAACATTGGCTAGTCCTTGACTGCCTATTTACGAGCACAAGGCTACTACGAAGGCAACACTCGCCTTTGGCTACCCAAGCACACTGCCTATGCTCATCCACCACAACAACTCCCCAAGAAGCTGCCGAGACAAACGGCCCCAAGGCGAAAGGTTAGGCAACCCCAAGCATAGCAAAGCCACCAACGCTAGGGGTGCCTACCAATGTGCTCAAAGCTCAAGGCTTCCATGAAGGCAGCACACACCTATGGCTCCTAAAACCACAATCAAAAGCCTATCCTCAGCATCAACAACCTACTCCTAGCTCAAAGCCTTGTCGACAAAAACCCAACAAACCTCGTCAACCACGTGCCCTCATCACTCTCGGCAACGATGGGTGCCCAAGTGCCTCTTAGAAGCTCAAGGTTTCCATGATGGCAATTCCATCATTTGCCACGACATACCCCTGATAAGCAGTGCACCCAAACCACACCAACAAAGCCGGTACTTGTCCAATCAATGAAGATGGTTTGGCAACCAACAGGCAAGCAAGTCCTCTCTTCATCAACTAAAGCCTGTGGACTTGCCCACACCCAACCCATGGGCACTCAAAAGCTCAATTCGCCGCCGAGCCCTTTCCCCCCACGAAGCCTCGACCATGATCCTCCACCCCGCCCCTCAACTTCATCACCAAACCAAGGGCCAGTGCTACAAATGTCAGAGCTACAAACCAAGGGCCAGTGCTACAAATGTCAGAGCTTATACAACCACTCAAAGATAAACTCAAGGGTAAGCTCACAAATCTAGCCAAATAGGCTACTCAGCACAAAACCCTCTTTAGGGGTGCTAACCAATAGGTACATGTAAATTCTCACCCACATGACTCAAAAAAAAAAATCTCTAGGTGATTAGGACCACGAGCAAACCTTTTGCCCTCACCCATGCACAACACCTATAATTCATAGGGCTTTGTCCTATGCGCACACACCGCCTAGGGCCTCATCATTGACAGCCATCTAGATAGATCTCTGGTGGGGGGGACCATGGTGGGCACAACCCTGGTCAATGGTATGACCCATCGCCTAGATTTTCTTAATCACCCCCGCTTTACCCGAATAACTATGCTTCATGCCTAATCCATTCTATCCATAACTTCTTTTTCGGCTCAAAACCTATGGATCCTCTCCCTTGACTACAACTCCTATCCACACAGGATCCCAGTTCCATGAGCTACAATGATAGAAGAATCCAACCCATAAAAATAAAAAGAGAGAACAATGCAACCCGATAACTCAACACCCACGGGAGCCAAGACACCCATCACGGTGTCTTGACAAAGATGCTAGAGCTTCATAAACATCGCCATCAACTACAACATCTTGGAGTGTAAATAGTTTCATGTGCATTGCCTCCTTGTCCCTCCAGAATCCCCCCCTCACCACTTGCTTACTAACACCATTTTTTTACTAACCCCTCCTCAATAATACCCCCTACCACTTGGATATTGGTTCTTAAGTATTTCATGCTAGTCTACTCATTCAAGTACTTTGACTCCTCTAAAGAGCATGTCCCACCACAAAGGCAAAAAAAAGGAAAAAAAAGACCCCAAAAATAAAATAAAGAGTACTACTGGGCACCTACAAAAAAAAGACCCCAAAAATAAAATAAAGAGTACTACTGGGCACCTACAAAAAAGCAGATTCCTAAGCGCCCACACGACTAGGCAGATGCTTAATCACCAATACTCCACTAACTTCTTTCCATCTTACTAACTCCCCCACCCCCTCTCATTTTCGGAGCGACAGTAGAACCAACCAAGTGCGACACTTCCCAGTGTGCCTCGACAAAATCTTACCGATCACGAGAAAGCAATCGAGTTTAGGAAGGAGAGTATGTTAACCACATAATGGTTAACACATTTCTACGACAACTATGTCCGCACACTTATGTAATGGGTGCGCGCACTATGTTGTAAATCTCGTCATTTGATGAGGGAAATTCCCTAAAGACACTCCCAAGTATTGAGCTTCTAAGGACAGACAAGAGGATCTTGGTTGTTTGGATAAACCATAGAGAAAAGCCTTGTAATTATGTTTTGGGTGCCTTGGGGCACTTACCCTCGGGGTGTGGGAAAAGGCTTGGAACTATAAAAGCCAATTTCTTTTGTTTGTAACTCATTCTCCCATATTTTCAATAGAAGTGGAGTGTTCTCTCTCCCTCTCTCTTGCAACTCTAATCTAGTATGTGTGGTGTGCTTAGGGTTAGGGTTTGAGAGTGATTAGTGCTAATCACTTGTTCTCTCTTACTTCGCTCTTGCTTCTTCTCTCCCTCTTGCTTGAGTAATGAGACTACCATCGCGATCGTCTTTTGCAGAGATCCCAAACAATCTTTGAAAGAGAGGTTGCACCACCCGTTGGATTAGAGAAACCGCCTCTGTGTGACGAGTACGAGAGGACAGTGGTGGTGATGAGCGGCTACAATGGAACTCTTGAGCTTAGCTCAAGCTCGGTGGATCGGCAACTTTAGCACCATTAAAAACTATGGGATTTCATGTCATGAAAACTTGCCTTACCACTTCTCTACTATGACTTACTTAATGTCAAGGTCAACAATAAAAAATGGAAGAAGTCCTAGCATTGGAAAAACTCAACTATTTTTTCATGCCACCTTTAGCTTGATGTTTCATAATGATCTACCACTTCTATATGACTTACTTTTTATCAAGAACAATCAACAATCCAAAAGGAAAGAAATCTTAGCACCGTGAAAGACTACGGTTTTTCACATCGTGAAAACTCAACTGGTTTTTCACACCACACTTAAGCTTGATGTTTGACATTTTCATACCGATCTACCACTTCTATAAGTGTCAGAATCAATCAACTATCAATGTAACATGCAATCTTCAATAATAATATATGTCCATTTAATAGATGAATTTATGGTCTTTTGTGATGTAAAAAGCAACAATTTTAATAAACGAGATATTTCCACTTCGAATCTTAATTATGAGTCCAAGTTTGGTATATGCGTGCGATTTTACCCTAATATAGGATTTTACAACATCCAAAACGGACACCGGATCAAGCCTCTACATAAATTTTTAGTTATTTTCAATTAAAATACAGTAAACTTTAAAGCTTAATAAATGCACGACCGGGTTCCAATTGACAAACGATCTACATCCCCACGACTAAGGAGACAACCCGCACATTTTTGTGGTCATCACGAAAAACAAATTTGCAACCGTTAGGCACTCCGGCACGCATATTGAGGCCATTGCCCCAAAAACAGGGGTCCCCAGTCCAAAAAGATGTCGTTCACATACCTGAGAGCCCGTACAACGGCCGTGTAAGGAACAAAGGTTAACCACCCCAACGTATGGTCTCCACTGGCCGCCACGTGGACGCCCATACTACCAACTGACCCCCGGAAGGTACATGCGCACCACAGCTTTTGCCCGCGCACAGGTACCATTCCTTTCCCCAAACTCGTGCAACCACAGGCCGGTGTACTTTCACTATACATCATCCTTCCTACAATGCTTTGCTCTTCATTTCCCTACACCCATACCCATACCAGTACATATATCAATCCCCCTAGCTCCCTTAATGGCCGACACCCAACACCCTGTTCTGCCCGACCCGACACTGTTGCAGTGACTGTACCCGAGACTCTGTGCAACACTGTGATCATCGAGAGCCCTCTATAGCACCTTTTTACCCATCTCCAAGTAAACCCTGCAAAAAAAAAATTTCACCCTCTCACCCTTGTGTTGAGTGGAGGGTGTCCTTAGCTGCTCTCTCTCTCTCTCTCTCTCTCTCTCTCTCTCTCTCTCTCTCTCTCTCTCCCCCTTCGTGTGAATAGAATTAAGGGAGGAATCCCTTTCTCTCCCTCTAAGCCCAAGCTCTTGCCCTGAAATTCCAGTTTAAGGACACCTTCTCCCCATTTACAGTCGGTGACTTTAGTAAGAGCTTTTTGGCTTTTAGAGGTGGTTCACACCTAGGAGTTTTTTGCTCATAAAGTGAGCAAACAAGCTCCAATTCGCGATCCGACTAAAACGTTGCATTTGCGGCAATGAGGGCTACGAGAAGGTGATTAGGATGGCCCCACCACGAAGATGCCAAAATATCACCTCAAGGGACATGCAGAACAACGAACCTAGAGAGATTGCTCCAGATGTGGCTCCAACTCTCCCCTTGGAAGTCCCACAAGGAATTAATGGCTAGGGTAGCTTGGTCATCGTTCAAAAAAGAGGTTTTTGATTAATCTTTAATGTTAACATTAATAAATTAAGAAAGAAGATACCACTTTCCTTTGCTTTGAAAATACCAATATCCTATGAAATTGTTGTTTTCTCAAGAAAGGGATGTTGTCTATCATGTTCTATGGTTTAGTTTAGCAATTGTTATCTTGATTAAGTTAAAAAGTATAGGTACATCTTCTCCCCGCCTCAATGCTAACCATGTTTTTGTGCTTGTGTAGCCAGGCAGCAATGTTAGCAAGGCTCGGAGTCAGCCCAAGGTATCCCTTATACCATTGGAAAGATGAGGTTTGCCGATTAAGGCGAGTATTGTGATGCTACCTAGTGTTGCAGGCCCAGGCTAGCGCAGTAAATAAGCCGTCCCTTACGCGTAGACATCCCTCTAAGGGGTGGAATGATCAAGCGATGAAGCCTGAGAGGGAAAAATGTCAGATTGAGTCCTTGCCAGCTGCCAAGACGATGAGGTGTATGGTCCCGTAGCGATTGCCCAATCTATAGAGCATGGAAGGCTGAATTCTAGATCATCGGCAAAATAAAGTAAAGAGCCTGGATTTGGCTATGGATAATTCTGAACATTGTATCTATTTTTTTTAATCCTTTGTTTGTAAGCATTGTTGTATCATTGATTGATACAGATTGTTTAAAAATGAACAATGTGTAAGGCCATTAATTAAGGAACTTATTTATTTATGTCAAATAGTGTGGTAGGTTTGATTAGAAAACAAATTGACGTGTTAGTTGGGTGGAAAGTGGGAGGATAGAATGCCCTGACAGCAACATCCTATGGACGTGTTAGTTGGGTGGAAAGTGGGAGGATAGAATGCCCTGACAGCAACATCCTATGGACGTGTGGACCTGATTAGTCGAGTAACTTTCCAAAAAAATAATTAAAGTTTCTATGTTAGATAAATAGGTCCTTGGGCAACCCTACTCTAGAGGACTAGGTTAGCGGATGTGCCTTTCATAGATGAGGAAAAACGCGTTGTTTCTAGAAGTCGAGAATAGAGGTTGCCCAAGCTAAGGTCGATCACTCTATGAGTGGTTTGATTGTAGGAATCATTTAGAAAGACCACGCTCCCCCTGCAAGATAGAACTAGGTCTTACCTACTAATCGTATCCTTGTATCTTTACCTGGTCAAGGTGTCGACAAGTATGAAATTTTTCCAAGTTAGACTTAGTAGACTATCTCGAGGTTTCCCCTATTTAGGAAGGGGAGACCTTACAATTATCAAAGCCAATCTTAGTTCCTAGGACTTGTTAATTAAGGTTGTTTTGGAATGTATGTTTTACCTAATGGTGATTAATAAAATAAATTACTAAAACAATTTGAATTGGTGATTGAATGATTGTAGGAAGAGAGTGACGCTTACTCGAGACTCCTAGTCTTCCAGTGCATCTTCTAGACGGGTTGTCACTCTTCAAATTTCGAGTTCTGTGATACTATGGTGGAGATACTTGAGAGATTGTCCCTCCCTCATCCCTCTCGTATCCAAAGAGGGTGGGGTAGAGATCACCTTTGGAATCGTGGGCCGAGGTACTTTTTCATCAGAGCGGACCAAATTGGGAACCTCACCACCGATTTAAAGTGTATTTTTTGGATTGAAAAGATGAAGATGTCCGTTTATTTTGGTTTCTGGGTACTCCCAAACCCAACAGCTCTGTGACCATATATGGAAATCGCATACCACAAGACCGCTGGGTATACAGAGTAGCCATTATGGGACACAACCTAATAAAGAGTCTACCACCCTTACCATCACTCTTCTGTATCTTAGAAACTACGGCGAAACCCCTATATTTCACCTATGTGGACCATTCTAGTCTCATGTCTTAGTTGAGCCTAGGATTTTCTTTTATGATGAATAAGACTAATTATATTAGTCTCAAATCTTTGTAATAAAACTTGTCCTTGTAAATATTTGAGAAATAAAATGATTTCAAAGTTTTGATTTTAAAAGCATGAGCATAGTGTAAAATATGAATCTCGTAATCCTAAAATTTAATCTTATGATGATGGCCAGGATGATCAGCCTCCACTCCCCAATGCACTATATACAGATGTCCAGGAGAAGAAGCTCCTACTCAAACAAATGCAACCTACCTCCTTTAAGGGGGAAGGTTCAAAGATTGAGAAGGATGCCAAGGTTTGGATCCAAGCAATGGATGATTGTTCTCAGCTGCTGGCTGCCGGTACTGGAGCGGCAAACTAGTCCATGCTTGCACGATTTCATCTCACCGAGGATGATAAAATCTGGTGGAAGCAATGGTGCCGTGAGATAAGGGAGTCATCACTGAACACTCCCAAACATGGGAGGATATCAAGCAAGCTATGAAGGAATGATATCTCTCCCCATCTCATGAATCCATAAAGATGAATGAGTTTTTTAGTCTCAAGTAGCTCAGTTTAACCCTAGAAGAATACTATTCTAAATTCATCACTCTTCGAAAGTATACCCCAGCCATGACTACTTTCCCATAGCAAGTGGCTCGTTTCTGCCAAGGCTTGACTGAACCCTTGGATTCCTACCTCAAAGCAATGAGGCCGAACACATTACAAGATGCTCTCATACAAGCAAAGCCTCTTGTGTGGAAGAGCTGAAGTCTAGTAAAGCTAAGCCTCAAAAGAGATCTTACCTAAAGCAAACCCTAAAGATAAATCTTACAAAAGCCCCAGAAGAATGAATGCTCCCTACTACAACCGAGGGTGGCAAACCAACTCCTTTGTTCCCCACTCGTATGCTGCTTCTTCTAGAGAGGCCCCTCTATGTTTTGAATGCAATGAGCCGAGACACTTTAGGGCCAACTTCCCCAAGCTAGCATCATCTTTTCCTCAAAGTGGTCGAGAAAATTAAGGCTGTGGAACCCCCCATTCACCAAGATGCAAGAGGTGGTGGACGTGGCAGAGGCCGCGGAGCAGTATCTCGCACTGCCTGTGCTATAAGTGAAGAACCAACTCTGGTGAGGCTGAACAAGAACGTGCCACCATCCATGTGGCGATAGAACATCAAGGTCCAAATCAACAATTTGGTGTTAGTCAAACCCCAGCCACTCATCACAGTAAAAGCCATTCCAGCTTTTGATGGATTTTGCTAGTACCCATTCATTTCTTTCTCCAAGGTGTTTATAAAAATGAAACTTGGGTCAAAAACCAACTAGAAGAATGGTTGTAGAACTAGCTCTTCTTGTAGCCCCTTGAGTTCTTCTATCTCCTTCTTTAGCTAGGCGAGGGTGTGGGAAGGAAGCAATATCTTAACACTCTGTAGGAGACCTTGATTTTAAATTGGGCAATGAGCAAACTCATGGCCATTTTAGAGTCCTACCGTTAGGAATTTATGATGGGATCCTTGGGATGGACTAGGTAATTGCAAACAATGCTAGTATTCACTGTAACCAGAGGAGTATCACTTTTAAAAGTGAGTGTGGCCAAGTAGTATCAGTTCAGGGGAAGACAAGTAAACCTAAGTCTAGGGTAGTCAAGGAAAAGCATCTTCTCAAGGGAGCATGTAAGGGACAACAAGTTTTCCTAGTTAAGCTCAACAAAGCTACTGAACCTAGTAAAGAATGTGTGGGAAGTCTAATATGTGTGATGATTATTCATCCTCACATAGCTTATGTTATGACAATCATATGGCTACTCAATACATTGGAGAGCAGATTGGAGAGAAGTCTAATATGTGTGATGATTATTCATCCTCACATAGCTTATGTTATGATAATCATATGGCTACTCAATACATTGGAGAGCAGATTGGAGAGAAGCATCACATGTATTTAAATATCTTAACTGGAAAATTTGACTTTGGTATTGAGTACACATCATCTTGTGAATTGGATTAGGAAAGAAATAAACTCAATATCCACATTTGTATTTTCTTAGTTTTGGATCTATTTATGGAAAAGAAAGAAGAAAAAAACTTTAGCTTTATTCTCTATTGAAGCAGAGTATAATTTAATCAAGAACAATAGTGTGCATAATGGTTTGGCTAAGGACATTACTTTGCAAAATCATGAAGGATCAAGACCTAACTCAGATACTTTGTGACAATCAGAGTTGTAATAATTAACTTGGAAAGAACCTTGTTTTTCATGCACGGATAAAACACATTAAAGTTCGTTATCATTTTTTTGTGAAGAGATTCAAGCAAAAAAAAAGTGAAACTTGTGTATTGCTCCATAGAAGAAGAAGTAGGTAATATTCTCACAAAACCACTTAAAATACTCAAGTTTGATTACCTTAGAGACATGATGGGTGTAAAGATAAATAAGCTAATTATTAAGGGGGAGATTTGAAGGATATTATGTTATTCACAACACATTGTATGATTATGACTATGGTTCATATATGGGATTATTAAATGAGATAAGCTATATAAAGGGTTGTGGAAGGAATATGAAGACTTATGAAAGGAATATGAAGAGGTGTGTGCATATCTCAAAGGTCCAACGAGGGTCAAATCCTTGGGATATCCACACAATGTGACAAAAGGTCAAGACCCTTCATGTTCTTTTGGGGGCTATTAAAGCAACCCTAACTCCCCAAGCCATTATAGTTTGTGAAGAGGTGTGTGGATATCCCAAGGGTCCAGCCCTTGGGATATCCACACAATGTGACGAAGGGTATGCGGCCAATTGTCGGGCTAATCTCACCCTAATACATTTCAAGGGGTTCACCTAAAAATCTGTAAGTATAGCATGAAAGTTCAAAAGAAGGGGTTTTTTAATTAAAAATTTTAAGGTAAATTTATAGAAATACATTTACAAAAGGGGATTTTTAATTGATTTTGAAAAAAAAAATACATAAGTCCATAGAGAAAGAGGGGTCATTTTATTCATGAAAAGTTCACCAAGTAAGGGGTTTTTTAAATATCCCTGAACGCATGTGATACATAGGGTTTCTTAGTAGTGCACCCCCCGAGAAAACATTATTCATTTTCTTAATTAACAATGAGTTAGCAATGCTAATTTTATATTTTTCATATGAGTTCTTCAATCTAAATATGATCATGTCAATATCGGTCCTCCTCAAAAATGAAGATGCATCATGATTGGTATTTTGGGAACCTATATTACCTCTCAACATAAACCAACACATATTAGCACGATAACTGGTCTCTCTTGGGCAACTTTATTACCAACAGACACATATTAGCACGATAACTGGTCTCTCTTAGGCACCTTTATTACCAACAGACACATATTAGCACGATAACTGGTCTCTCTTAGGCACCTTTATTACCAACAGACACTTGCTCTTTGTTGGTGTCTAATGAAAATTCTACTCTCGGGTGTGCCTCTAGAATTTTATCTCAATACACAACTATCCACTGTACTGGAAGCTCACCATTTAAATCGAACCGAGGCTAGTCAAGACCTCGGTCGACCTTGCTATGCAAGACGTCCTCCATTGACTCTCCGTCCAGCAGTTGCAACTTTATCAGTTAGGTCTCCATGACCTTAATCCACAAGACGGTCAAAATGCTTCCCCAGCATTCTGACATAAAACAGTCATTTACAAACAGGTCACAAAATACAGTTTCTATATCGAACTCTTGTCTTTCCCCTTAGTCCACATTACTTATTCCACATTCCATTCATATGTGTACTCATTCTCATCCATTCACTCATATCGACGACACATTATTTCATATACACATTCACATTCATTATTCTACATACACATCCATATTCGTATATCCACATCATACATCCAATCCCATATCCGCATTCATACATACACATCCATATCCACATCCATACATCCACATCCACATCTACATGTATACATCCATTTTCACATCCTCATTCATACATCCACATCCACATACATACATCCACATCCATATCTACATCCATACATCCACATCCATATCTACATCCATACATCCACATCCATATCCACATTCACATCCATACATCCACATCCACTCCGTATCTACATCCACATCCACATTCACATACATACATCCACATCTACATGCATACATCCATTTTCACATCCTCATTCATACATCCACATCCACATACATACATCCACATCGTATCTACATCCATACATCCACATCCACATCTACATTCACATTCACATTCATACATACACATCCACATCCATACATACACATCCACATTCACATTCCCATCCATACATACACATCCACATCCACATCTACATTCATACATCCACATCCACATCCACATCCACATTCACATTCATACATACACATCCACATCTACATTCATCCATCCACATCCCATCCATTCTCGCCCTATCACAACCCATATACATCTTATCCCATCCGATACACTTCTTACCTCATCCCATACACATATTATCACATCCTAACTCATCTTAGCACATCCTATCACATCTCATACACCTCTTATCACATCCTATCACATCTCATACACATCTTATCACATCCTATCACATCTCATACACCTCTTATCACATCCTATCACTTTCCATACGCATCTTATCACATCCTATCACTTCTCATACACATCTTATCACATCCTAATATCTATTTATAGAATACAAGAGAATTTTTATACTTGATATAAGATTTCTTTACGCATCTATTTATGCATAAATTCCATTTACGGAGACTAACACTTTCGAAATAAAAATCAATCTTTCATGCATCTTCCTATGCATAAATTCATTTTAAATGAGAATGACACTTTTGAATTAAAAATCAATCTTTTATGCATCTTTCTATGCATAAATTCATTTTAAATGAGAATAACACTTTTGAATTAAAATAAATTCTTTATGCATCTTTCCATGCATAAATCCAATTTAGTAGGAATTACACTTTTAGAATAGAAAAATTTCTCTTATGTATCTAATTTATGCATAAAATCCATTTATGATGAAAATCACACTTTTAGTATAAAATCATAATCTTTTATGCATACCTCTATGCGTGAAAATCAAATATGATAAAAGTAACACTTTTATTTTAAAATAATAATCTTTTATGCATACCTCTATGCATGGTAATCAAATATGATAAAAGTAACACTTTTATATTAAAATAATAATCTTTTATACATACCTCTATGCATGAAAATCAATTATGATAAAAGTAACACTTTTATATTAAAATAATAATCTTTTATGCATACCTCTATGCATGAAAATCAAATGTGATAAAAGTAACACTTTTACAATAAAATAATAATCTTTTATGCATACCTCTATGCATGAAAATCAAATGTGATAAAAGTAACACTTTTATATTAAAATAATAATCTTTTATGCATACCTCTATGCATGGTAATCAAATATGATAAAAATAACACTTTTATATTAAAATAATAATCTTTTATGCATACCTCTATGCATGAAAATCAAATGTGATAAAAGTAACACTTTTACAATAAAATAATAATCTTTTATGCATACTTCTATGCATGGTAATCAAATATGATAAAAATAATACTTTTATATTAAAATAATAATCTTTTATGCATACCTCTATGCATGAAAATCAAATGTGATAAAAAGTAACACTTTTACAATAAAATAATAATCTTTTATGCATACCTCTATGCATGAAAATCAATTATGCATAATATAAAAATCAATTTCTCTATGATTACAAGGAAATTCTTTCAATTAATCTAGGATGATAATTCCTAGAATATGGTAGGAAGTCCTCTTTTCATGCTTTGAATGAAATTATTTTATGTGTAATTTTTACAAAAATTTTGCCATAGCTCCGTTGCTATGACTAATAAATCTCAATTATTTTAAAAGATAAAGCTTATCATTAAGGGAATGATTAGAATGATCCCTAATTGGATCATTAACCATTGAATCATCAATATTCATGAAATACATAAACTAAAAAAGCCATTAATTTGGCCTCAAGCATAGATTAATCTTGGATTAAGGAAAAGCTTTATGAAAAGCTTCATTTGGATTGAGAATAGGTCATGAGTATGACCATTTCTTGAGTGAGAGAAAGAAATTACATAAAAACCATTAGAATTAAGCATAAATGAAAATTTATGTAATTCCTTACTATTAACTTCAATAGCATTCATCAATTTATGTAATTCTTTACTACCATTCATCAATTAACTTCAATAGCATTCAAAAACCATTCCAATTAAGCTTCTCAAGCTTGAGAGGGGTTGAGAAGAGAGAAACATTGAGAAATTATAGAAAAGATCAAAATTCACCATTTACCTTACAAATTGCTTGATTCTTTGTTCACGGTAGAGGCCCCCAACCAATCAATTGGTTTAGTATGTTGAGGGAGCCATCAATGGGGATTGAAGAAAGAGGGAAGCTCCAATTTCTTCAATTTGGAGAGAATTTTAGAGAATAGTAAAAATTAGCATTATTTCAGCATAATTCTAATATAGTAAAATTCTCTTATTTTTTTCAAAGAACTCGTGTTCTATTTATAGGAGAGGGAGGCTCTAACCAAGGCTAACTGATTTTTAGAAATTTTTAGATTCAATTTGGTTGAATTTGGACTAGATTTGGACCTAGTTTGGTTACTTTTTTATTCCGTTTGGTTCCATTTTGATTTGGTTTGGTTCAAGAGAGAGGAGAGATAAAAATATCACATTATTTTTTAGTTTAAAACTCATTCAAGCATATGAAGTAGGCGCCTCATTGAAGGGACTCCCCTTCCTTACATATGTGTCAAAATGGAATCATTATACCCAAAATATCTCATATTTTTTATATTACTCATAGTTTCTTACTAATAAACCTTGTACATAGTCAATTCTTCATCTTATGTGAGTATTTACTTCTAAATATCTCCCCTTTTTAACTATTAGCCTTGTCTTTAGTCAATTCTTCATCTTATGTGAGTATTTACTTCTAAATATCTCCCCTTTTTAACTATTAGCCTTGTCCTTAGTCCAACTCTTCATCTTATGTGAGCATTTATACATTTTTGGATAATTTCTTTTACAAATTGAATTTATCTCCTCCCCATACATGGATTGATCCTATTGGCCCACAGGACCATAATCCAAAATTTTTTGAAAATCTAGACCCTTAGGCTAAGGTCCTTTATACCCATTTCCAGTTAATTCCAATTGCACATTGGAAAGTTCTTTTTGAATTTCTGTTTCAGGGGAATTCATTTTAATAAGATGAGATATTTTTCTATCCAAAAATATTAAAAATCTGAATATTCTCTCTCTAGGTTAAAACATTTAGAAACAAGATCTTTTATATTTCTGAAGAGGGATTTAATTACACGGGAAGATGCTAGACATCTTGAGAGGCTGGGGAGGAATCTTATATTCTCTCCCACTTGAAAAACGCGAGATGTCCTCATCTCGCAAACTGGGGGTAATTCCGCAAGATGCACGAACTTATATTCTGGTCAACCCAACAGAATACTGGGATAAATATCCCTTATATAGAAGTCATCATTAAATAACAACTAATTCAGATCATATCATTCATATCTTTAACACGATAATGATCCATTATTAGACCGAAAAATTTCTTTCCGAACATTCCTCCACGGGAATTTCAGTCAAGCAAGTTCTCAATTTGTCATCCCTTAACTTGATCTACCGGGTCAAGTGTTAACAGTAGCAATTTGACAGCACAATCCACTAATCTCATAGTGATTTGCTGAAATCATTATCATCATTCTAGTTATGAATATCATCAGAGGGACTCGTCCCATTTACCCTCATTGTGGTTTCGCTCAACTTATTACATTTCAACCAATTTTCAGGGATCATCGTTTTTCAATCAGAATCCAAATCAATTTATCAATTCTCAAACAGAATTAAAAATCATATTAACCACATTCGAATTCATCATCTGGATAGCATTAATGCTTATAATTTCAAGTCTTAGATTTACTCGTATATACTGCCAATAAAGAGCTGCAGTTATACCCTCGGTATATACGGGTAGTCATGATACTTGGAACTATAAGGTAAATACCATCATGTCCAGGCCTCAAGCAGTTAGGGTTCCATAGAATTGCGGTAATTCCATCTGAAGACCCAATTACTAAATTACGAATATTGAGTTTGAATATCAAATTGTATGAATTATATCACACAATTACAACCTTTTTGTGCTTCTTGATAAATTTTTGACATATTTGGCTTCGCAGTTGATCTTTATTAGCCAACTTGCTCTGATACCAACTGTGAGATCCCTCCCCCTACCACGCAATGGTGGATTCGGGGTGCTAGCAGCGGAAGTAGCACTTCTTGCGCGGGACCGGGTCCCACACTCGGCTCACCCACCACGGATATCCAGACAAGAGACTAATCCGTCGATTTTTCCAAAACCGAACCTGGAAAAACTTCCTTTACCCGGAAAGCACGGGCGATTCCACCAGGATAACTTTTTACTCTAACGTAGTCAAGACCATTACTGATCAAGCTGATCCGACTGCACCTATAAAGATACTCGGTCAGATCAAGGAAGAAACTTGCACTTGGATCATTGGGATCAATGCTTTTTTCTCCATTAAGAGGCACAGCCGTTGATTCCTATCCATAGAACAATTACTATCCGGGATTTACTTTATCTATCGTAATGACAGAAATTGAGTCTCGAATTACGGATCCATCAGTCCAGCCTAACCCCATCCAGTCCCATGGGTTAGCCAACCGCCCAACCACTGTAGTGATGGGATCCAATTAGGAATTTCGTTAGATTTTGTCTCGAGTACTAGGGAAAAGAGTTCCCAGGCCCCCTAACCGGAAGTTCATGCAAACATAAAACTAGTCACACCACTTACACACCCAATATGAAATTGCCTTTTTCTCAGCATCAACTAACTTTAAAATAATCCTTTAATGAAACCATTATGTCACTGATGACAATCTTCAAAATCTCTGGTTGAATCCATATTTCCAATCATTCATTCATCGGTGTACTTATGGCATCATTGGCAACGAGAACGCTCACCACCTGTTCACTCAGGGGCCTTTTCTCAATAGTTCCTAGCTCATAGTACCCGATAATATTTTCACATATAAAAATCAAGATGGAATCCTTGTTGAAGATCAGCAAGATCAATCAACAGATCTATATAAGAGAGCCATGGACTCATCCATTGAGGACCAGTAAGGTCAATCAACTAGATCCATGCCCGGTTTCAGAAAACAACTCTTACTCCTTGTTCCAATATCTTCCACGACGCACGTGTGGGTATCTTTGGCGACCCAGAGCCCGAGCATCGTATGGTCAGCACCCTCTAGGATCCTTCGTCGTCGCAGGTGACCTAGCGCTTCACTCATAGGCCGCTTCCTTGGTCCCTCATCCACTGTACCGAAAGCTCACCATTTAAATCGAACCGAGGCTGGTCAAGACTTCGGTCGACCTTATGCTACGCGAGACGTCCTCCATTGACTCTCCGTCAGCAGCAATTGTAACTTTATCAGTTAGGTCTCCATGACCTTAATCCACAAGATGGTCAAAATGCTTCCCCAGCATTCTGACATAAAATAGTCATTTACAAATAGGTCACAAAATACAGTTTCTATATCGAACTCTCGTCTTTCCACATTCTCTCCTCAGTCCACATTACTTATTCCACATTCCATTCATATGTGTACTCATTCTCATCCATTCACTCATATCGACGACACATTATTTCACATACACATTCACATTCATTATTCTACATACACATCCATGTTCGTACATCCACATCATACATCCAATCCCATATCCGCATTCATACATACACATCCATATCCACATCCATACATCCACATCCACATCTATATGTATACATCCATTTTCACATCCTCATTCATACATCCACATCCACATACATACATCCACATCCGTATCTACATCCATACATCCACATCCATATCCACATTCACATCCATACATCCACATCCACATTCATACATCCACATCCGTATCTACATCCATAAATCCACATCCACATCCACATTCACATCCATACATCCACATCTACATGCATACATCCATTTTCACATCCTCATTCATACATCCACATCCACATACATACATCCACATCGTATCTACATCCATACATCCACATCCACATCTACATTCACATTCACATTCATACATACACATCCACATCCATACATACACATCCACATTCGCATTTCCATCCATACATACACATCCACATTCATACATCCACATTCACATCTACATTCATACATCCACATCCACATCCACATTCACATTCACATTCATACATACACATCCACATCCATATCTACATTCATACATCCATATCCCATCCATTCTCGCCCTATCACAACCCATATACATCATCTTATTCCATCCGATACACTTCTTACCTCATCCCATACACATCTTATCACATCCTAACTCATCTTAGCACATCCTATCACATCTCATACACCTCTTATCACATCCTATCACATCTCATACATCTCATACACATCTTATCACATCCTATCACTTTCCATACGCATCTTATCACATCCTATCACTTCTCATACTCATCTTATCACAGCCTAATATCTATTTATAGAATACAAGAGAATTCTTATATTTAATATAAGATTTCTTTATGCATCTATTTATGCATAAATTCCATTTAAGGAGACTAACACTTTCGAAATAAAAATCAATCTTTCATGCATCTTCCTATGCATAAATTCATTTTAAATGAGAATGACACTTTTAAATTAAAAATCAATCTTTTATGCATCTTCCTATGCATAAATTCATTTTAAATGAGAATGACACTTTTGAATTAAAATAAATTCTTTATGCATCTTTCCATGCATAAATCCAATTTAGTAAGAATTACACTTTTAGAATAGAAAAATTTCTCTTATGCATCTAATTAGTCATTGCTTGAAAATGCCCCTTTTTAAATGAGGAGGGTAACACCTCTTACAAATGTATTCATGTGGGATAATGTCCAAGTGTGATGTGGTTACATTCTCTTGATCCTAGTCCTCTACTTATACCTTGCCCTCAATGGCACCACAAATTTCAACACCCCCCCTTGGTGCCATGATGTATAGGCTACTGCAAGGTAGTTGGATGTGAATTATAAAACATCCATCACTTTCCCTTAGTGCAACATGCTCTCAAGGTGGTCAAGTGTGGTAATAAAAGATGTCATCACCCCCCTTGGGTGCATAAATTACTACTCTTAGGTGGTCAGGTTCGATAAGAAAACATAATACAAAGGACTAGGTCTACTCATCGTCGGTGATCTCTTACAATCATGGGCTAAGGTGGTGAGGCTTGTCAATGTAGCCTTGGTTTAGAACAGATGCTTGTTGGGGATCTTCTCTTTGCTTGATGAACCCTCCACGTAGTTGGCATCTTGATCGTCGATGATCTCTTACAATCATGGGCTAAGGTGGTGAGGCTTGTCAATGTAGCCTTGGTTTAGAACAGATGCTTGTTGGGGATCTTCTCTTTGCTTGATGAACCCTCCACGTAGTTGGCATCTTGATCGTCGATGATCTCTTACAATCATGGGCTAAGGTGGTGAGGCTTGTCAATGTAGCCTTGGTTTAGAACAGATGCTTGTTGGGGATCTTCTCTTTGCTCGATGAACCCTCCACGTAGTTGGCATCCTGGTTCTTCAATCTGCATGCTTCTTCCTTGTGCCTGAGCTTTTTGTAGTGCCCACATTTGGGCTTGTGTTTGAGCCTGTATTCACTTTTGAAGTGCTCTTTCCTTCCATAGTGGTAGCATTCTTTTATGCCCTTGCTGCTGTAGAATGCTTGTTCCCTTGATATACTTTGTATTACATTCTTTAACCTCTTCTCTTCTTCAAGTCGTGATGAAATACAACCCTCAAATGTTGGTTCAAGTAAATTCTTTAGAGTGGTCACTAGTGCACCATATTTCTCTAGAATGCTTTTTATAAGTATGGCAAGTGCATCCTTTTCACCTATCTTTGCATCAATGCCATCTAACTAGGTCATGATACTTTTTATTTTGCTTATGAATTATGTAAGTGACCTATGAAATTCCATCTTTAAGCCATAAAATTCTATTTTCAAATGGATTTCCTTATTTTTGGCCTTGGAACCAAATATTAAATTTAATTTATCCCATGCCTATTTTGTCGTAGTTTTGGAATGAATGTGATGAATAAGGTTAGTGCCCAAGTGCAATACAACTAACGAATGAGCCTATTTATCTTTTTCAGTGTAATTCTTAGTTGGATTAGTGGGTGCATTTTCCTTCATTAATTTCCATAGCTTCTTGTTTGTGGATGCCATTTGCAAAGGTCTTGAGCTTTTGAGCTTCAATATGACAGTGTCTAGTTGCATACAATTTGGCAATCAAAAAGTGGTGAAATGTGATCAATTTCTTCCGGCCTATAATCCAAATGCCAAATGAAAGATTTTGATGCTCATGCAAGGTTAATATGACCCAAAGAATTCAACTTTAGCCTTCAATTAAACCAATTTTTGCTAATGACTCCTTAATGATGGTGTTTAAGGCTGAAAACAAACAATGATTAGCAACCACAAAGCTTGGTGGATTAAATTGAGCATGTGTGAGTAGGCATTGAAGGGGAATTTCACACAAGATTATTACCCTTGATGAGTATAAATATCCCAAGTAGAAGAATCAACTCAAAACCTCCAAAAACTGATAAATTTATGCCGTTTACGTCTTCACTTTTGTGTCTCTAACTCGTGTGGTGCACCAAATGCCTCGAGGCTTGGGCTATGTAATCCTTGTATTAGTTGTTGCTAACTAGTCCTATAAGGGGTTGAGCCAATGTGGACTACACGCGACAAATGGAGCGAAATTACAATCGATAGAAAATCACAAAAATCAAGCGATTTCTATGAAATCGAACAAAACCCACGGAGTTGAGATGTCTCTAAGAGGGATTTGTCAATGGTGCAGAGAATCAAGCTAAGAAAATTTTGGCCACAAGTGGCAGCTATGGATAAGATGCTGAAAATTGAGATTAGGGTTAATAAACATGAGATTAGTGATGAGAATTGATTAATGTGGGCTGAGGCTAAGCTAATGGAGAAGCTCATAGGGGTGACTCTAATACCATGTCAAAAGATTGAACAGGAATCCTCAAGCATGCATAGCTATGGCCTAATTATTATAATTAAGAACACTAATCCTATGGTGGGTGTAGCCTAATTAACAACATAATGATGATCCTAATGACTTAATTAAGCCTGACTCAAGCACAATTAGGTTACAAGATGGAAACTTGTACTCATAGTAGAGAGGCTTAAGAGCTGCTTGTATTCATTGCTTGTTGAAAACATCCCTTTTTAGATGAGGGTACACCTCTTACAAAAATGTGCTCATGTGGGATAACGTCCAAGTTTGATGTGGCTACATTCGCCTGATCTTGGTCCTCTACTCATACCTTGCCCTCAATGGCACCACAAATTTCAACATAATCATGATAGTTGGGTAGTTGTTATTGGGGTCCATGTGCTTTTGTAAATAGAGACTATGGTGGTGTGGCTGGTCCATGAGGGGGGATGAGGCCCTCACCAAGAGCCCTATTAAGAGATGAGCTAGGATACGAGTCAAGGCTCTCCACCCATGTGCTAAGTGCTCTTTGTGTGCATAGGTCCTCAATCATGACCTTTAGCTCTACCTTTGTGAAGCTTTAGTAGGCTTTTGTGATAGTCAATGTGTTGAAAAGGGTGGATGATAAAGGGGGTGGGATATGTGATATGCCAAGTTATGGGTTGTTTAGAGACATCATAAGTTCATTATGTATTCCTATTTAAATAGGATCAATGATAGGTATATCATGATTCTTTTCCTTAAGGGTGCACCAAGCATTAGAGATATTCTCATGCAAAATGAGGTGGTAGAATTCATCCTCGCATTGAGCCAAAAAAGACAGGTATATGAGGCTTCTTTTCCTTAAGGGTGCACCAAAAATTGAAGATATCCTCACTCGAAATGAGGTGGTAGAATTCATCCTTGCATATTGAGCCAAAAATGCATGCTTCTTCCTTTTTGGTGGGTAAGGCATTATAAGGACCTCTACATCTCACATGCAAAGATCCACTCTTTCTTGGAGAAGGTGAAGCTGTGTGGATTTGCACTTAGCATCATACCACCCATTCTAAGGTTGTGAGCCAACTCGTTCTATAGACAAGGAACAAAGTAGATGAATAATAAGCTTGTGTTAACTCATGAGGGAGCTGTGATGTGAGGGTAGGAAGAGGGGCAAAGAGATCAATTTTTATGGAAAGGGATTGGTCTAAATGATCCTCATAGGAGATATGGTCAAGGTCATGGTGGTGAACAGTGCACTCAAGTGAAAGTAGTATTGAGAGATGTGGGGGTGGAAGCATGAATAAACCACTCATAGTGAAAGCCAAGTATGTGGGATCGATGGTGGTGGTAGAGTGAAGTCTTGTATATGGTAGACAAAAGTAGGAGACCAAATAAGATACCTTATCATGCAATATACACTAATCAACCCTCCACTATAAGGGAAACATGCGAGGCCACTAAACCTAGGACCATTGAGAAAAGCCATTAGAGATTGCTAGGCTCATAGCTCTCATCTCTAAAAAATTTATACCATATTTAGTGATGTCTCCTCCATTCTCTAGAGTCCTCTATAAGCCCAAATCCCTTGGATCCATCTCTAAGAGGAGGATGGGGTTTTTCTAGAAGTTAAACTAAGTCTTCTAGGAGGAGGATGTCCCCTATTAGAGAAAATTCCATAATTTATGGAAATAGGGACTGAACATCCTACAATACATCCCAAGTGAAGGCAAAAGTCTTTGGGGTAAAATAATATACTACAATATGGACCATCTTGGACCCTGATCAATCCATGTGAAATAGACCCCTCCTTGTCTTTCTGACTATGGTGAGTATCCAATGTATGTGAGGCCTTAAAAACATTGCCACACCACTTGATCCTCATCTCCCCCCAATACAAGTCAATGTACTCCTATAAATATCTAGTGATCTCAAGTATCCCTCTTAATATTGTGGCATTTGTTTGTGTAGAAGAATACATCTTGACCTATGTATGTATCTGTTGGTTCTCAGGCGCACGGGTGAAAGCAATATAAATTAAGTAAGATAGAAAAGTGAGCAGTCAGCAAGTGTATAAAAAGGTAAACAAAGGTAATGTTAAAACCATTACATAACTTTATAAACTAATTTATAAAGTTATGTTATGGATTTGACATAACTTTATAAACTTATTTATGATCTAAAATTTTTACATTAAACCCATATGAAAGCCTAGATGGTAATGTCAATTTAGCAATGTCGAATCCACAACAAGTTATTTTGGTCTATGGACATAACTTTATAAACTAATTTTCTGATCTCAAACCTTTACATTAAACTCATTTGTTTACATAAATTTATACTTGTTATGGATTTGACAGCAGCTAGGCTTTCAAATGAGTGTTGGCACACCAATGACTACACTTTTTCCAATTGGATTTATTAGAGTAGCATATTAACTCTTCCAAAGTCTATCAAGTATCAAATAACAGGGTGAATGCATGGTATGGTGGCTCATACAGCTGTATCCATGGACACTAGCTATTGTGTTATATTTCAAGGGTTGGTTTATGTTTCAAAAGTCACAAAAAAGAATTAAATTATATCATATGTATAACGGATTTGAAACTCCCACGTAGTGGGGTTACTACATGGGTTTCCCGAGCCTTTGTTGCTTCCCCCTCCCTCTCTATACCTATCTCTCTCTGCCCATCTCGAATTTGAAACTCCCATGTAGTGGGGTTGCTATGTGGGTTTCCTCTTTCTTCAGAAGCCTTTGTTGCTTCCCCCTCCCTCTCTGTACCTATCTCTCTCTGCTCATCTCAGATTTAAAACTCCCACATAGTGGGGTTGCTACGTGGGTTTCCTCTTTCTTCATAAGCCTTTGTTGCTTCCCCCTCCCTCTCTGTACCTATCTCTCTCTGCCCATCTCCTCGTCATCACACACAGAGAGCCGTACAGAGAACCTCTGTCCATCTCTCTCTCTCTCTCTCTCTCTCTCTCTCTCTCTCTCTCTCTCTCTCTCTCTCTCTCTCTCTCTCTCTCTCTCTCTCTCTCTCTCTCTCTCTCTCTCTCTCTCTCGCTCTCTCTCTCTCTCTCTCTCTCTCACACACACACACATTAACAGGGTATTTCCATATGTGCTTCCATATCTGCTTGAGGCTATTTCTATATCTATTCTTGGTTTTATTTAATGGAAGGTAGAGAAGATAGTATAGAGCCTTCAAATCTCTGCCCATCTCCTCGTCATCACACACAGAGAGCCGTATAGAGAACCTCTGTCCCTCTCTCTCTCTCTCTCTCTCTCTCTCTCTCTCTCTCTCTCTCTCTCTCTCTCTCTCTCTCTCTCTCTCTCTCACACACACACACACACACACACATTAACAGGGTATTTCCATATCTGCTTGAGGCTATTTCTATATCTATTCTTGGTTTTATTTAATGGAAGGTAGAGAAGATAGTATAGAGCCTTCAAATCAGGAAGGACGTTCTGTTGCGCATTTGATGGTTGCACAAGCAACTCTTCACAGGCACATTTCATTTCATTTCAAGCATGTTCCCATTATTCAAGAAGAAATCAGCTTCTGACTGAAGGTGAACAGGATGCAGTTAGAAAGTATGAAGCTTTTACGAAGAGGGAGTATCGAAAAAGGCATCGGTTATAGAATCAATCACAGGTCATAGACAATGAGAAAGACATTGAATTAAGGAAACAAAAATGCGCAAAGCACCTAGTTGAGCACATTTTGACAGAGCTAAAACCTTACGGGAAAAATGATAGGGCAGATATCAGTAATGAATAGATTCTACCATATACAGAGAACAAATCAAAAAGTCTCTCTCTTTTGGTCTCTGTAAAAAAATCAGTAGCTCATTACAGGTGTTGAAGACTCTACGATCCTCGGATAAATTGTTTTTGAAGTGTGGCACTCTAACAACATCTTAACATTCACCTAAGAAACCTTTATGCTGCGGGGCGGTAAGTAGAGCTAGTAGTGATGCTCATGCCTCTCCATTGCCACTGGAAGCATGTAAAAGAAAAAGTTCCCATTCTAGGCTGACTGAAGAGGTCAAGGAAACAGTAGTGAAATTTTGGATGGAGCATACAAGGGTGTCTCCAAACAAGAAAGATGTTTGTCGGCTACGAACTGGCTACAAGCAATCAATCGAACATCCGGTACACTTGTTGGATGAATCTCAGGTACATAACTCCACTATGGATAAGAGTGTAGTTTGTTATTCATGTCTTGCATATCATGGTGTAGAGGTCATGGATTACTCATTGAAGAATGCTATATAGCTCACAACACCCTGGTACAGCACATTGACTAATGCACAGGGCTATTTTGCATGATTATGTAGTAAATAGTAGTCTCTACGAGCTATATAGCATAATTATCCAATTACATAGCACATGTTGAATTACCATCCCTAATATAGCATGATCATGTAGTAAATAGCACTCTCTACGAGCTATATAGCATAGTTAACCAATTACATAACACATGTTGAATGACCATCCCTAATATAGCATGATCATGTAGTAAATAGCACTCTCTACGAGCTATATAGCATAGTTAACCAATTACATAACACATGTTGAATAACCATCCCTAATATAGCATGATCATGTAGTAAATAGCACTCTCTATGAGCTACATATCACAGTTAACCAATTACATAGCACATGTTGAGTGGCCATCCCTAATATAGCACACGTCATTAAATCCTAGGGTTCTATTGCATAGCAATGTACTAGTTATATAGCACTGAACCAATTATATAGCATTTGTACAATGATATATAAGTCTAAGATTCACAAATAGCACTGTGCATGGGCTATATAGTTGAAAGAATTACTCATAGAGCACATTGACTAATAGCTCACAACACCTTGGTATAGCACATTGACTACTAACCCCAGGGCTATTTTGCATGACCATGAAGTACATGGCAGTCACTATATAGCATAGTTAACTAGTTACATAGCACATGTTCAATGACCACCCCTAATATAGCACACATCATTAAAGCCTGGGGTTCTATTGCATAACCATGTACCATATAGCACTCTCTACAACACACTCAACCAGTTATATAGCAGTACTGAACCAATTATACAGCAAATGATGCATATTGTTCTACATGTATATATGTAGAGACATTAGAAGATCCCCAAAGAAACTTGAAAGATACAGGTTTTTATTACAAATATATAAAATAAATTTACCAATCGCATGCATTGACATGTTCTCTGGTACTTGCATGGTCTCCTCTGCCACAAAACCAGATGTCGGCTTATCACTACCTGAAAATGCAAATTCAATGTATTCATTACTCCAGAACCATCAATGTGGAGTACTTGCTTTGTATACCAATTCAGCAACTTATCGAAACATGGCTCTGTCTTAACAGTTGCAACAGCTTGACCTACCATGTGCTTTGCCCTCTCAGACACAACTCTGCCTACAGCCAGGGTATGCACATACACCTTGGGATATGCACACGTGTAAAAAGAAGATCATGTGATAAACATGGCAGCAAGGCAAGGAAAAGGCATCAAGGGCCGCTGCATCAAAGGGGGATCCACATCCTGCACAACTATATGAGCCAGTGACACATGCTCCATTGAGAGGATCAGTAACTACAGTAGGGGGGAGTGGACAAAATGCATGCAACCCTGATGTCTCAGCCATCCTCTTTAGGCCAGCACAAAAACTGGTGTGTGCAGTTTCCTTTGTCAGTTCCTCCTCAAAGCTTGCCGATACAATCTACAATACAAATAATAGAAAGAAGACTTCAATCTCATTATTAATCATGGACAATCCTAACACAATCTAGCTATGTGACAGTATTTAGTATCTAGCTATGTGACAGTATTTAGTTTATGCTTCATAATACAACTATATAGCAATCATCATCCTTAGGTGGAGGCTTCACTAACACAATCTAGCTATGTGATAGTATTTAGTTTATGCTTCATAATACAACTATATAGCAATCATCATCCTTAGGTGGAGGCTTCACTATAGCTATATAGCACATATCTCCCCTTGATGAGACCTCTTGAATGCTATGTAGCACAATGTGTGCTATATAGCATAAGGTGGTCCTTAGGTGGTGGAGGCTTCACTATATAGCATAAGGTGGTCCTTAGGTGGTGGAGGCTTCCCTATAGCTATATAGGCGATATCCCCCCCTTGATGAGGCTTCTTGAATGCTATATAGCACAAGGTGTGCTACATAAAAGGAGCCTTTCTATGACACAATCTTTCTTACATATAGCATGTGTTGTGCTATATAGCACAAGGTGTGCTACATAAAAGGAGCCTTGCTATGACACAATCTTTCTTAGATATAGCATGTGTTGTGCTATATAGCACAAGGTGTGCTACATAAAAAGGAGCCTTGCTATGACACATAATCTTTCTTAGATATAGCATGTATTGTGCTATATACCACATTCTCTACTATATATCACATTGCTATATAGCATCATCACTACTCTATAACATACTCATTATGCTAAATAAGATCACGAGTGATATTTAACATATTCATTGTGCTGTATAGATAATGTACCATGATATATCTAAGACAAATTAGCTATATAGCACACTAATTATGCTATATAGGAAGCCTACCATGCTATATCTAGAAAAATGATCTATATAGCATACTCATTATGCTACATAGAAAACATACCATGCTACATCTAAGACAAAACAGCTATATAGCACACAAATTGTGCTATATAGAAAGCATACCCCCATGATATATCTATAAAAAATTTATTATATAAAGCATGGTAATTGTGCTATATAGCAAGCATACCATGTTATATCTAAGAAAAATTTCTTATAGCATGGTAATTGTGCTATATAGCATTATTGGTGCTACATCAAAATAAAGTTGATACACAATAGGTAACCAATGCTAAATAGTACATTGGCAACATAATGTAGACAAACAAATATATATATAAATTATAAGGCACGCACCTTTGCATTATTTACTTTCATCTCTAGCTTGGCAATTTCATCCTGCGGTGGTGGCCTAAAATTTTGCTATGAGCTTTATGAGGTAGTCTCGATCACCTTGATCTATGGCAAGTTCAAGCTCCTGCTCGAGTTGACTAACATAGGTACTATTGATTTGCTAAGCACCCTCCGCCCTACGCAGATCTCTCATTCTATCTTCTACTGTTTGCTTTAATTGCTCTACATAGCATCTCACATTCCTCGACCTTTGAACTGCTGCATTGTGCAACTCAACCAGCTCACTCAGCTTTGTCTGGGTGAATTGAAAGGGTGTTGTTGAATGTGGACGTGTATGTGGACCTTTCACAATATGTTGGCTTTGCATCATCCTCAGATACAATCATCATCTGCTCTTCCCGCTTTAAGCGCTTCTTTTCCAGATTGTGTCTCTCCTCGACTGCTCTTCATTGCCCTCTCTACGAATGGAGCCCAAGCGGTGGTGTACTGCTCCTTGCTCTCAGCCCTTTTTGTAGCCTCACAATTCTCCAAGGAAAATGCTTTTGCAAATTGATGCCCGATCTCGTAATTGAATGGTCCTTCTTAATAGACATCCCAATGTTGATGGACCAATCATTCTGCAAACTCTGGCTTCACATGATATGATTTAATTTTCTTGCTATTTCCTGGAAGGGGCTTTGAGCACAAAAAAACAAAGCTCCAATTTTCATTCTTCCCATACAAGGTGTGGGGATCCACTCCTACCATGGAAAGACCCCGATCTTCATGAAAGTCCTATGCCTAGCGATAAAATTTTTGCGGTGAGGTGGGGCAACTTCCTTGATCATGGATGTGCTTCCCTGTGCTTTCCTAGAAGAACTTATGACTTTGTTGAAGAGCCTGACCTTCCCATCCTTCACTGCACCACATGCCAAAAAAAACACCGATTTAGCATTAGATGCATTAGTATTCTTGAATGAACACAATCAGGAGAGAGAGAGAGAGAGAGAGAGAGAGATTAATGAAATGCATGCAAGCTTGTGTGTGTGTGTGTGTGTGTGTGTGTGTGTGTGTGAGAGAGAGAGAGAGAGAGAGAGAGAGAGGCCTACAATATTTTGGCGACATGAAAACTGTGTGTGTGTGTGTGTGTGTGTGTGTGTGTGTGTGTGTGTGTGTGTGTGTGTGTGTGTGTGTGTGTGTGTGTGTGTGTGTGTGTGTGTGTGTATTGCATGTGTGCAATAGGTAAACAAGCAAACCTGTCTAGTGAGCATGTAGAGTGGGAATATACAGACAGTAGAACAAACACAGAGCGGGAATACGCGGCAAGGACGATAACGTTTTAGTCGCACCATAGTCCAAATGAGTTTGAAATGACTGTGGGCTCATTATTGTAAGTAGTGGCCGTCCTACCAATTTTTTCTTAAAAGACGTTCCAAGTTCCATACTAAAAATATTTCCTTTAATTTCTCCAAACCTAGACTAGTATCAAGTGCCTCCCTATTAAATATGCATTCTAATGTGTATTTTACACATTGCCATTCCAACATTAGCTATACATGCATCATATAATGATGTTTGAGTTTTGAAGCCATGTGTTGCTCTCATGTTTGAATATTTAGTCTCAAAAAAATTCACATGAGACACAAATGCAATAGTCAACAACTCATGTACAAAGGGGTCATAAACATGTAGTACCATGGTTGGCTAGCCTTTAACCCTATGCACATGATCAAAGTGAATCCATCCCACTTGCAGGTCTAATCGTCATTCTTGGAAATAATGTGTTCTATGACTCCATGGTTAACCTAGAACTAGCATTCAAGTGGGTTCAACAAGATACAATAGAGTCTACACCTCTCAAGCAAGATGTTCCTTCCTTTGACATCATCATTATCATTGTCTCAATTTTTACCCTATGCACATGATCAAAGTGAATCCATCCCACTTGCAGGTCTAATTGTCATTCTTGGAAATAATGTGTTCTATGACTCCATGGTTAACCTAGAACTAGCATTCAAGTGGGTTCGACAAGATACAATAGAGTCTACACCTCTCAAGCAAGGTGTTCCTTCCTTTGACATCATCATTATCATTGTCTCAATGTTTACATCCCTACTCGTAACATTTCTACTCCACACTTTACCATTTTTATACACTGCATGATTCTTTATCACATCAGTGATCTACTGGGGCAATTAGAATTTAGTGGGCATTAGGTAGTCATGATATTTGTATTTTATGTGAGAGATTTGTTATTTGCATGATGCTAAAATGGCAGGTGGTGATGTATTTGGGATACTTTCCATCACTAGAGGATAAGCTTGATGGGACCAACTCTTGTGGTCCTATATGATGCATCATATGATTTGGTTGCTAAAAGGATTTTAAATGTTGTTTTTAGCATAGAGGAATGCCCTATCGTGCCAACAAAGGATAATATAGGTACTTTGGATAGTGATACTAGTTTAGACGTAGCTGTGGCATCCACCTCTACACCTCTCCCATAGCAGAACAAGTCAGGTGGGATGGAAGGGATGCACATAGACATGCATCAGTGGCACTTTTCATGAATAGGTGCATTATTCCTCATATTCACTCATGTAAAACTACCATGCAAGCTTGGGATACGCTTGCTGCATTTTATCACATGTGTAGTAATGAGGTAGGAGTGGCCTACGTGTCAAAGTAGTTAGAGTCTGAGCATATGAATGAGGAAGAATGGATGAGCTTCTCAATCTCAAAGTGGAGGCTTATCTGGATAGTTCATTGGTGTCTACTATTCTCATAGCTTTATTGGATTCATACCAAGGTTTTATACCCACACTTTGGCTCATGATGAAGGGTAAGCCCAATGGCCTTACATTTGATGAGTTGGTTGTAGTGCTCTTGCAAGAAGAGTAATCTCAACAAAATAAAATTATTATATGTGTGGGAGATCATGCATTTGCTTCTAGTCTAAAAGGTAAAGGTAAAGCCTTCTCTTCAAGGGGACAAAGGCCAAATCAGCATAGTCTTCTTGTAACCAAGGATACTGAGAAGGGGGATGATAAGCCTAGGAAGAAAGGCAAACATAACTTTTATCATAAGCTAGGCCATTATGTCAGCTAATGTAAAAAAAGGTAGGATAAGGATAAGAAGAAAGAGTCAAGCATGATTGGCTAGTGGGGCTAATGCATTAACACCAAAGTGCTTAAAAGAAGGAGTTAATGAACTATGCACACGATGATTAGGCATTCATTGTGCACAGTAGTTATGAACCTTCTATCCATGATATATGAATGTCAGAGATCATAATGTCTAGTATTCTGATAGTGGTGCTAGCATTATCATTATATCAGGGAGAGAGATATTAACCTGGCTTATTTCTCTACACATGATAATGTTGCATATATGTTCACAAAGTTTCTCTTAGGCTTATGTCTCTACTCATGACAATGTTGCATATATGTTCACAAAGGCTCTCTCACTCACATGAAGTATGAAGCTTTTCACAAAGCTTTGGGCTTATTTCCATTTGGGGATTGATCACAGCCACATAATCCTTGTACATGTTGATATCATTATTATAGGGGGGATTTGTAGCCATTTATATGGTAGTGAGTGTGGATGTAGGCTAATAATGGGCTAGGGAAACGTTTCCCCTCCTTAGAAGGTTTTTTCCCCCAACAAGTGTTGTGTACACGCTTTTATGAGTGTGTGTAAGTGACCTTATCATGTCACTTCACTCATTCGTATCAATCTACTTTGAATGTTATAGCTTCTCTACCCAATCCACTAGGAACATCATAGAGATCTCATCCACCCCTTCCTCTTCTAACCATTGCTCTATGATCTAAGGGTGGATCCTTCATTTTGCTAGTGTTAAGGTATATCTTTGTGATTCCCCTACCATATTACATGCAAACCCTTAGTAGGACTCCAACTAATTCCATAGTGGATAAGAATCTGACTGATTCCATAGTGGTTTTGCACTCCTTGGTAGAACTCCAACTAATTCCATAGTGGTTCTACAATTTCCTCCTCTAGCCCAAAAGGATCCCAATTCACCTCCATGGGTAGGTCATTCCATTCTTTTGGTGTTGAAAAGGGAGCAGAATCCTCTTCTTCACCCTTGTTGGTGATCTTATTAGGTTATGGCATGACGGAATAGATCCTCTTGTATCTATTCCCTTTTCTAGTGGTAGAGTGATTGTGCCCTCCACCGCGGTTCTCTCCAACCAGGGGCTATCGCCGATGAGTGTAAAATGTAGGCACCTTTGGCTAGAGGCATGTCCATAGTGTGACAAAATTCAATTTAAAGGTGAAGCCTTCCATGGACATTGGCACATGACTTACAATTCTAAAGGGTAGAACTTCCCATTGGTGGTGGTCAGTTACCTTGATAGAAAAGGGTTTTACAAAGGTCTAATGTTTTCTGGATGTCTCTGGCATGATGTTAATGATGTTGACATGATCCACCATAATGAATGACACTCGAGACTTGAGTGTATTACTCATAGAGATTGGTCACCCACCACAGGGGCTTCCACCTTGGGGGGCTTCACTAATCTACTACTGTTTGGGCAACATGAAATAGACACCAACCTAGTTTTATTTCCCTCCCACCATGGACATTGGCACATGACTTACCATTTCAAAGTGTAGAACTTCATGATGGTCAGCTATGGGTAAAGGGGGCAAACCTCAATTGGTGATGTAAAGACCTAATTCTTTTTTGGTTGTCTCTCTAGCATGATTTTTATGCTTGATCTGTTGTTGACAATGATGCCTAAGACTTAAGAATCGATGATGGGTAGAGACATGATCGCCCGAGGCTTTTATGTTTCGCTACTCCAAGTAGGCGACATGAAACAAACACACCAGCTTGGGTTTGTCACCCACCTCTACTAGATAAGGATCCAACCCACTTCTTAACCAAACTTTGAAGATGCTCAATCTCCTTGAGGCTACATAGTTAGGAGTGGGGAGTGTTCACCTTTTTCCTACACAATATGCTTCCCATGCAAGAGGAGCTTGGTGGTGGGATAATGGCTTCCAAGGGTAAGGAGGTGCTACTCAAGAGAAGAAAGAGCTAATCTCCATGGGGGGAGTGTGGCTCAATGCTTCCATTTACTTCCTTAAAGGCTTGTTTCCCCATGCTTGGAAATATTGCTACATCAAGGGTGGGAGAGGTGTCAAGGTTCTCAAGGCTCCTTGGGTCCATATAACTACTACTACCAGTGCTACCCTAGGATTCTTTTGTTAATGAACCCTAAGAGAATATGTTGATTGGAGGGGTGGTGAGAATATGTTGATTGGAGGGGTGGTGAGAATGGGTTTGGGGAAATCTTAAGTGTAGTGATATCTCTATTTTTAGATAGTGCAAGTAGGGTGGAGAGCCCTTTAGATAGTGCAAGTAGGGTGGAGAGCCCTTTAGATAGTGCAAGTAGGGTGGAGAGCCCTTTAGGAGGTAACACACTTACAAACATTGCAACCTTGTAGTGATCCCACCACATCTAAAGTTTAGGAGAGGCCAAGTGGGACTATTTGGGGTTGCTTGATTGTATTTTTTTGAAATTGGTTAGCTCTAATAGGCGAGAGGCCTAGTGGGATTGATTGGGGGAGCAGCCACATACACCATTGGGTTCTATAGGCTATGGGGACAGAAGCTTGGGCTAATAAATTGGGAGTGTACTAGCTTGGTATTGCACTTGCATTGGGTTTAGGGCATATGTCACTGTCTGTGCCCTAGGTTGAGGAGCATGGTCACATAAGTAGCTAGCAAAGGCAGGAGGGGGTGAATGTTGTAATGAATAGAGTTGTCAGAGTCACATAAGCCTAGGGTTGGGCTATGGGAGCTACCACCACCATTAACAATTAAATGGTGTGCCAAGAAGGGTGCTACCATCGAGGTTCATTAACAATGGTGTGCCAAGAAGGGTGCTACCATCGAGGTTCATTAACAATGGTGACTATGTGAGCATGAGAATAGGTGGTTGTGATAGTCTTCATCATAGGTGGTGCACTTGCTATTAGAACCCTCATGTAGTCCTTCACCAAGGGGTGGCCCCTTGGTGAAGTTGCCAAAGACCCTTTAGGTAATAGTAATACTTGTCCTCATGGGGTTACCCACTTTGAGAACAATACTTCTTAGAGAGAAAATCACTTGGGAGATGATGTTGTGAGAACTAGATATACCATGCAGCACCCTGAACTATTTTAAAGGTATTTGGCTTTAAACTCTTCAATGTGCTACCACACAGTTACACATTGAAGGAGAATGCTGCCACACGGCTGCATTCTCCTTCTTAATTAAAGAGATTATCCATCTTGTCGAGGGAGGCAGATGTTGACAAAGCTACTACCAAGGGGATAAAGTGACCATGTGAGGAGCCAAGGTTGAGGATAGACCTAAGATAATGGGGGGCCAAGAGGTACTGCACTCCACCCCATAAGGTTGGCACAAGCATTCTCCAGTTGAGTGGCTTGGTCATAGATCCTTCTTGAAGAGATTATCCATCTTATCTGGGGAGGTAGATATTTACAAAGCTACTACCAGGGCTAAAGGGACCATGTGAGGAGCCGAGGTTGAGGATAGACCTTGGATAATGGGGGCCCAAAAGGTACTACACTCCACCATGATGCAAGCATTCTCTAGTTGAGTGGCTTGGTCTTGGAATTTTGGCTACAAGTATCATCATGGAGGTGGGAAGGCTCATTATGGAGGTGGAAGTTTGGCTACAAGACTCATTATGGAGGTGGAAAGGTACTACACTCCACCATGAGGAGGCAAGCATTCTCTAGTTGTGTGGCTTGGTCTTGGAATTTTAACTACAAGGTTCATTGTGGAGGTGGGAAGGTCTCTTCAGAACTTCCTCTCGATTTGTGCAGGGAGAGCTCATAGCACCCACTACTATTGAAGCATGCAATTTTTTGGGGTCTTGAGGTAATGGAGCTAACAATACCTTCACATGAGCACCTTTACATGTGTAGTGATGAGATTGGGCCACTGATTCCCCAACTTTCATGGAAAGTTAGTTGAGCTCTTATGGTGGGTGGCGAGATGAGATCATAGTAGTTCTTAAGCCAAAAGTTAGCAGGAAGTGCTATGTCAAGTTAGCCCAATATGGGAAGTGGTTGGTAGGGAAATGGCTATACCACCAGTCTCTACACTTTCTTCCAATGTAGGGAAATGGGTTGGTAGGGAACTGGCTATACCACTAGTCTGCACTTTCTTCCAATAATGTAGTTGCCAAATAGAAAAAATCAAATGTAATCTGCACTTTCTTCCAATGTAGTTGCCAAATAGAAAAATCAAATTCAATGCATAATCCACACCTATTAGTTTAGAAGATGTAGAAATAATCCCATGAGAAGCGCACACCATGAGAAACTACCATACATGGTCTTCATCATCTTTAATGATAGCATCTTTGAAGGTTGACAACTTCACAAGACTACACAACATGACTAAGAATAGTAGCCAAGGGCTTTGACACAGGTGCCACCATTATTATTGAGAATAGGCATCAAAATATCCATGTATGTAACATTGGGGATATGGGCATATGGTTCAAAGGTCTAAAGCCATTTTTGTTAGGTCGTATCATGGTGCAAATGGGCATCTCAGTTGAAACAACTCTTGGGAATCTAGTTAGTGGAGGATCTCACTTGCACCTAAATCTAGGCAAATGTGCTCTTTTTGATGGTGCTCAAAAATCTAGGAAGGTTATGGGAGGGGATTTACTCTTAATCATCTTTTAATCCATTGTATTCATGCCTATTTATAGGTTCTAATCTAACACAAGTATGCTCTCATTTTCCATATTTTAGCTTATCATTATGTTAATTTTGATTTAATCTTGTGTTTAATCCTAATCACATAATGCTAGTGATTAAAAACAATTTGATTTATGGTGAAGGGGGCTTTTAAGGAACTCTTCAATCTTATTGTAAGGGTTTAGACACTACCCTTTACCTGATAAGTTACGTGGTAAGACCTACCCAAACCATGGCAAACTCATTCAAGCTTGATAAATTAAAGGCTATAGTTTTCACACTTTGGCAAACCAGGATAAAATTTACCCTAATGAGGAAGGGGTTATGGGGAGTTACAAAAGATCACACATGATATGCATAGTTATATTCCAAACATCACATAGATAAAGGGTACTGTATAGATAGAATGAATCCATTAAGTGAAGACAACAGTCCATTCTAGGATACACATGCAACATCAAATAGCAGTTATAGCCATAAATCATGACCTCCTCCTTACAAGACCCATCTCATTAGTGAAATGGCAGCATGCACATTACTCTTTCTCTAATTGCTCTTAAAAAGTATCCTTCTTCTATCCTATGCACTACCTTTTTGTCCATCTATACTCATCTAGTACTTCCCATTATAAAAGGTTGTTTTGTAATGAAATACTGGCATATCTTGATGAGTCCATTTAGGAGACCACTATAAGTCCTTCTATGGTGACTATGGAGTTGTTCACCGACCAACACCTAGCATGTCCCAATGGTGGACACTACGTTATCAGTTAACAAACCACTCTCTTGCTTTTAAAGACTTTTAAAATAGTTTTAGGTCTTCAAAAATAGTCATGTCCATTCACATCCTTTCTCACTCGAGTTAGATGGTACATTGGTGCCATAGATACAAATTTTATTCTTGTTCATGAGCTATACCTAAGATTTTACTCTCTTTTGTGCATGCTTACTAGAGCACATCCAAGTCCTACCTTCTCTTCTAGCCTCCTATACTCCACTTCAATCACTTTGGCATGTGGAAAATATAGCCTTGCCCTATTCATGGTCAACACACAACCATTTAGGTAGCAAGGTATATGGCTATGTGAATTTTGGAGCAATGACATCATCATAGTAAAACTGCTATTCTAAATCCTTGGTTCTTCTCCTACCACCGATGCTCCATGCCCAATCGTACAATGACCATGTGGATTCTTCTAATCGAGTGTAGTTCCACATTAGCCGTCTACTCTGCTGCTCCTTTTTGCTATCAGCCTAGTCCATTGGCAAGAGTGGCACTTGCATTGTTGCCCTCTACGTGGGCTTCTTCCTCCTAACTCGGGACCGTAAGTCACAATATGCCATCACTCCCTTACATGGCAGTGAATGAGTTCTATGGCTTCTCTTGTCGATGTGGGTGAAGCCAGTTGGCTGGTGGCCACAAAATCTGGTAGTCCTATTTTGGCCCTTCCTGCTCTTGGGTCTAGGAACTTATCTCCTCTACATGTTCTTTCATGATAAACCTTTTTATGTCCACTCATCTTGATGGTTAAGAGCATCCGCATTGGATAGGCTGCTATTGGCATGCTTTCCTTATCAAGGATTTCTTCTGTTTGATTTCCTATGTTGCTACAATATGTCGTATACTGGCTATCTCTTTCCTAATTTTGTTGAATCTTTGGGCTGGGGTAGTTCCACTAAGCTAGTTCTGTCAGCATCTGTTTCTCTTCTACCTGCAAAGCTTCCTTGGCTTCCTACTCCCACTTGGCCCCCAGAGCTCTGGAAGTCTTGAAACATTTTGTTTATTAGGCTACCAAGTCTTCATCATGTAGTTTCTTGACCATTTCAAATGCTTCTTTTTTTCTTTGTTAGCTCTACTTGAGTAGCAGGCAGTGCGACGTTTAGTTCTTCCTTTGTCATCTTGAAACCTTCTATGTCTTCCTTAGAGACGTGCTTTTGCAACTCCTTCTTCAATGCTTGTCTCATTTTTCCATCTAGTTTAAACTCTTGAACTAGCCCTTCTAGCTCCCCACTTGCACCTTAAGTGCATATTCATATTGACTTTCTCCTCAAGATGCTTGGTTAAGGTGCAAATTCCTATATGCTTCACATAAAAGAAACATGCAATGCAAGTAAAGCATGTGGTAGGGTAATACAAGTGAGGTTATACTTTGGCCAGGATATCCCCACCAAATTCCCCATATTTGAAAACATACTTAGATGTTTTTTTATTGTCAAAGCTTCTATCCTAGAAAGATTATGCATTGTGTGTGTTTATTTGTAGAAGCTCCCCCTCTCTCTTAAAAAAAAAAGAATATGCTATGCAAAACTAAAAAACAAGACTATGCTTTCAACCAAAAACCTCAAGTGACTTTAGGCTCTTACACCATTGCCTAGCTAGTGACTCTCTACATGCTTATATAAAAACAAGACTATGCTAATGATCAAAGAACCAATTGGCGACTTAGTGCACAAAAAATATATAGCATTTTTGTTGATTATACATGTGTCATACAGGAAAAAGACTATGCATTCAGCTCAACAAGACTACCAGTGACTCAAACGGGCACGTAAGCGTGTGAAGGAGCTAAAACCAATTGATAGGCTAGTCATTGAAGGTGGACAATGAAAGCGTCGAATCAAAGCATGCAAGAATATCAAAGTAATGTTCACCAGTCCAAATGATGAAGTGGGTTGCATAATTTGCAAGAGTTCTCACAAAAGACATGGTAAAGTCCAAAATTTAAATTAGTCTCTGAGGATATAGTAAGAGATTGTTTATAAAAGGTGAGTAAGGCTTTCACACTTGGTGATGCTCAAGGTATATATGATAAAGTAGGGATAATCTTGCAATCATATGCTATGATCTACAAGCATTTAGATAAAAGATTTAAGACCATGTTAAAGAGGAAAAAGGTTTTTCCTCTCCCAAAACCCTATCATGTATTACAAGCATGAAAATTGTTGAATGGAAAGATCTTGGAGCTCATTGGTGAGCCTATGCATTTGTCTCATATGCACATTTCTAAATCAGACTCAAAGGAGGTAATAATCAAGCTGAATGCAAACAATAACTTTGTGTTAAATGTGTGCAAGGTACAATCTATATAATATGACAGTTAGAGAATGTGATGATAAAAGTGAAATTATTAATTAGAAGCTAGAACGAGTTATCTTGACTCTCATGTGAATAGAGTCTTAAATTCTAATATTTGCTTGAATCATCTAGATTACTTCATTGTACAATTTGAGAATGAAATATGGTGTCTTGCTACATTTGAGGTGCCTAAGAAGACCATGAGATATTGAAGGATTTATTTAATTTAAGAGAGCTACCAAATGTCATGAGACATCAAAGTAGCAAAGTAGCAAAGAGGTTTTAATGATTGATGAATTTGGTGAGTACTGGTTAGAATGGCATCATGTAGGGGATCTTAAAACTTTGAAGTGCAAGTTTGGTGTATCTAATGTAGCTAATGCTGTCAAATTCCCCTGCTTGCATGTTTGGTGTATCTAATGCAGCTAATGTCGAATTCCTTTGCTTGTATTGTAGAAAGAAAGGTGATGATGGAAAGAAACATTGGATTGTAGAGATTGGTAATGATGGTGCCCCAACACAGGACAACCTTGTTTATCATGCGGAATAATGGTGCCAATGGATCCAAAGTGGGGTCCTATTCTTGACATATGCTTAATCAAAGTCCCTTTTTGCACTTTACATGCCATGGTGAGAATTATAGAGAAATTGGTATATGAGTATGAGTGTTTTTCTTACAAGATACAACCTGATTCTAATGCTCAAGCCATATGTAAGAAAGTGGAACAAGTTTTATCAGAGATTGGATTACATTGAGGGATAAGTGGAAATGAAGAAGGATGATAAAAAGTCATGGCGCAAGTGGGAATCTAATAAGTAAACCATGTTTTGGAGAGGCAAAGGCAAGGAAATTTCGTTAGTGTGACAACCAGAGAAGTATGATGCACGAAAGAAGTTCCATATAGCTGTTCTTGATCAAAGTAACGAAGGAAGGATGCGGATAGCAAAGGCAAATGTGTGGATTGCACTCGACAACACCACTTCTTCAAAAGATGTTATTTACGTCAGATAATGTAAGAGAATTTAATTTGGTTGTCACTATATTTAACAATTCAATGATAGAAGCTTGGACTTCAAGTAGCATCACAAGTTACATGGTAAGAATCATTCTAATATTTGTATTTATACACATATATATGTTATTAGGTGTTTTAATTGTGCATATGCTGATTGGGAATGAAGCACATCTTGGAGGCTCATGGTCCTTACTTTGCAAATGAGGGAAGTTTGGCAATATGGTCTACACAAGGAATGGAGCAATCTCATTAGCAAGCTTGATGTGGTTTTCAAAAGGTACTAGCTCATGGAGGTGGAATACATGATGCCCATGAGACAATTGGTCAAATGGTGGTATAGGAGGATAGAGGTAAGCTATGAAGAGAAGATGTTCAAGTCCATACCCAATGAATCAGAAGTGGCATATAGAGCAAAGATGCTTTATCATGAAAGCACATTATGAGAACTCGACAACACGATAACATCATGCTAATTGGTTGAAAACTTATGAAAGAATCGGTAGTAAATAGAAAGGTAGAGAACAATCCTGACGATACTAATGCTTATTAGATGTAGAGAATAATGTTATTAATACTTTGCTATTGTAAACCACAAAAGCAATCCAATGATGCTAATGCTACTATCCATGTATATAAGTGTGAATATGCTACTTTATTTTTTGTTGATAACTTATTTCCTCTTATCATGAATAGTAACTATCTTATCTCTTATCATGAATAGTAGCTATCTTATCTCTTATCATACTCATCTATAAAAGTGTGAAGTGTAGTCATACTTCTCGCTCAAAAAAGTCTTCGCATAGAAACCTAGTTAAGATACACCTGTAAACGGTCCTTCAACCTCTATATTTATGATAACAGTTGTTGAGACTGTTGGGGTGGCTGATGTTTTGAAATCAAAGTTGTCAACAAGTTTAGATAGTGAAGCAACACCAAAATGGAAGCGCATTTGAATATGGTTAAGGTGAAAGAATTATTAACCTAGGCATAAAACCATGTTACATAGTAAACTGGATAGATGCCTAGTGGCTAAGATACATTAAGGCTACAAAGGTGCATGAAGAGTTCTTCAAGAACTGAGATGAGAAACTAGAGAAAGTTATTATCCATGGTAAGACACAAGAGAGAGAGAGCCCAATCTCTAGAGAAATTTGACTCGTGGCTTTACAAACTAGAAGGACGCATGCAAAACAAAGGTGTAATAGAAATTTTAGTCATAGCTTTCTAGATCAGAAAGATGCAAGAGAAATAAAGCTTTTAAAAAGGAGAAACCAAGAGTATCTTGACCTACGGATGATTCGATAGTTGTTTGTCTCATAGCATAGTGATAAAAGGAAGGTCAGGAAAGGACCCGCAGAGGTCAAGGAGGTCAAGAAAGTAGACTTAGCCAAGCTTGGGTGGAGGAGCCTAAACCAATGTTCAATGCTAAAGATCTGATCCTAGAAGAGGAAATAGAGCTAGTGGATCTATTAAGTGACTTTAAGGGTTACAATGCTTGGAAATATATCGACATAAAGGGAATAATACCTGAGGTGGTACAACACACGATCCTTTTTATGAAAGAATCAAGACCAACAAGGAAAAGACCTTACCAATAAAGCAAAACCATATCAAATGAATCCCAAATATTGAACCATTGTATAAGAGGAGATTGACAAACTCATTGCTACATGATTTATTTATGAAATTGAGCACACTGAGAATTGGGTGTCACTCATTGTCATTGTGTAGCAGAAGAATGGAAACTTACAAGTGTGTGTGGGCTTGAAAAAAATCAATACAGCCATCGAAAGGATCATTATCCCTTGTGATGTACTAAGCATTTTCTAGAGAGAGTCACCAATGAGGCAGCCTACAACTTCTTGAATGGTTTCTTGGGCTACAACCAGACTATCCATCACACTTGAAGACCATCACAAGACTGCATTCATCATAATGGGAGGCACGTTTGCCTATTCGGTGTTATGGGCTACCATAGCTCCAAGAGTGAACTCTACACGCATTCACCTATTGGACAAGCAGTATAACACAACCGTCGTGGGGTACTTACCAATGCTTCGAGCTCGTGTCTCTTGAGGCCTGCAAGCTCGCTTGTATGCTCCAAACTCCAAGCTCCACCTCCACCTAAACATTGTCACCGTGGAGTCGCTCACACCATTGCATATGCCAATCACCCTCTCTCTCACTCTCTCATACAAGCATAAACACACAAGTGTGAAAGAGGAACAATGTTAGAATGCTCTCACTCCTCACTCTCTCACAAAGTACAAGGGAAGAGCTCTCAATAGCACAAAGGGGATTGTGTCCTTTTCATTATGAGAAAATACCTTATATACAATTGGCTCTTATTCACACTTGGGCACCCAAAACTTACTAACTAGTCCTTGGGTGGCCAATCTCTCATAATGTACAACCTTTATAGTGCCTTTACATGACACTTATTAATGTCCTCACTTGAGGATCATGGTGTTAATCCGAATGAAATTAACATTGGGTTATCCCTTTGGACCCTACATCATTGATGATTCAAGTTGTAGAAGTGTTTGGAAGCATTGATGATTTGTGTGCCATGTGGAAGGACTACTTGGAATGATTAAAAAAGATATTTCTAAGGTGTCAATTGTATCAAATATCCCTAAATAGGTGAAGCTTAGGGCTATATTGGGATATGTCATGTCTAAAAAGGTATTTCCACAAATGAGAGCAAGGTCAAATTGATTTTGGAATTACCTCCGCCCACTAACTTCAAGGGAGTACAACCGTTCATGGGATACATTGAGTACAGTCGCTAAAGGTTCATCATATTCTATACAGAAATTACAAAGACATTGTATTGACTATTACTAGTCTTTGAATGGATTGAAGAATATCAGCAGGTGTATGTCACAAATTAGACTATCCTATTTGTTTTACTAGTAGCAAGCAAGTCTATTACGTAGAGATGAATTATACGACAACTAGGGCATCACAAATTAGACTATCCTATTTGTTTTACTAGTAGTAAGCAAGTCAATTACGTAGAGATGAATTATACCTATTTGTTTTACTAGTAGCAACAAGCAAGTCAATTACGTAGAGATGAATTATACGACCACATAAAAAGAAGGGTTGGCCATGGTCTATGATGTGAAGAAATACATACGTGATCTTTTGTTGGTAAACAAATTTGTATTCTTCATGGGCCACCATGAATTGTTATATCTCATCAATAAACCTTGCTCAACGGGACGAACTACTAGATGGCTGCTTTTACTTTTGGAATTTAACTTTATATTCACTGTGAGAAAAGGATCACTACATGTTTTTGCTGATTATATATCACGGATTCTTGATGGCAAACTTGCTATTATGAAAAAGATGATGATATCCTTACTTGTTCCATATCAACATAGTGTCTAATTATAGGAAAAAGATAATCTCCCAGATGCTTACTTGTTCAAGATTGATATAGTGCCTAATTGGAGTGATGAAATATCCCAATACCTTGCTTATGGTCGACCCTTGAATACCTTGCTTATGGTCGACCCTTGAATAAAGATAAGATGCAATGGCTCATCAAGCTAGCGGCCCCTGACCAACTACGAGATAACTATAAGCTAGGTAAAGATGATGTTTTGCAAAGATGTGTCCGAGAGGATAAATCCATACAAGTGTTGGAGGATGCACACTTGAGAACTGTAGGATGACATTTTGCTAGGAAAGTAACAACACAAAAGGTCTTCTAAGAAAGATTATGGTGGGCCAACATTATTTGGGGATACATCAAAATTTGTCAAAGGTTGCACAATGAGTGTCAAATATTTGTCATACAGACATGATGCCCCTCACTCCATTAATAGTTTAAAAACCTTTTGAGAATTGGAAAAGCGATTTTATAAGACTCGTTAGTTCTACCACACATAAAACCCAAGCCCGCTACATCATAGTAGCCACCACGGACTAGTTTACCCAGTGGGCAGAAGCTAGGGCTCCTAGGAAGGCCTATCCTCGTACTACTGCCAATATTTTGTATGAGAAAGTCATTTCTAGATTTGGATTCCCACTGGAGTTGGTTAGTGACCAAGGGTCACTAATGGTCACACTTTGTTAATGAGGTGATTGATTGCCTCGTGAAGGGTTTCATGATAGTACATCAAAAGTCTTCGCCGTACTACCCACAAGCCAATGGCTATATAGAAAGCACGAGGAAAGCACTAATAAAAACTTATGTGGCATGTTAACAAAAACCATTCAAGCCAAGATAACATATTGGGAGCACAAGCTTATAGCTCTGCTTTGGGCATACCGAACATCTTACAGAGTGGCAACTCATTTTGGTTGACCTATGGAGTTGATGTTGTAACGCCTATATAGAATATATAGTACCAAGGTTGAGAGTCAAGCTTGAGGGTCAAAAATCAACAAGAGTTTGGCTGAGAATGCTATGGCTGAGAGACTAATTGACATATGGAGTTGATGTAATGCCCTATGTAGAATATATAGTACCAAGGTTGAGAGTCAAGCTTGAGGGTCGCAACAATCAACCAGAGGTTGGCTGAGAGACTAATTGACCTTGAGAAATTAGAAGAGACCAAACTTTTAACCATGCATGGGTTAATGGTAGAAAAGCTTTGAACGAAAGAAACACCAGAGACAAAGAGCTTAAGGGAGCAATAAAAGGAAAAAATTGAAACTTTAGGGAATGGGATTCTTTAGAATCATAGAAATCACTCCACAAGGGTTTGTTAAAATTATGCCCTTGATGGCATAGAGACTAATGGGTACATCAATGGGAGTAAGGTAAAAACTTACTATGGGAACTTGACCCCCACGACATGCTTACTCGAGTCCACAAGAAAAAAGAAGAGATAAAAGAACAAGACTAAGTGAAAAAGGCACACCCAAGAAGAGGCTACAACAAGATTAAACAAGGCTAAAATGCGATTCCAGGAAAAATTCTAACAAACCAATATAGCTACACTACTATTTCTTAATGATGAAGACCTAGATATTGAGACTATAAGGACCATGATTCAAGTGTCTTTGGTTGGAAACCATAACACAAGGGCCTCTCTAATTAACATAGGAGTAAGCCACACCTTGTTATCCTTTGAAAGATGGGAAGCTCTAGGTAAACTAGAATTGGAACCAATAGATGCTAGGGATCCTAGAAGTGTGGTAAGACTTTAAGGAAGTTTAAAGGTAGCAAAGGGTTGGTCTTTACATCAAATGGATGTAAAGAATGCCTTTTTGCATGGTGATATGCAAGAAGAAGGATACATGATGCAGCCACTAGGTTATGAGAGTGATGCACACCCAAAGCATGGTCAAACAAGATCAGGGAGTATCTTGCTACTGTTGGATTTTAGATATCCAATGTAGATTTTTCACTTTATGTGAAAAAGATAGATATAAGAATCATGTTGTTAGTCGTTTATGTAGATGACTTGATTATCACTGTGATGCTGGCATACATGATGTCAGGAGGATTTTAAATTAGAAGTTTGAGATGAAGAATTTGTGGTATTTCTTGGGCATAGAGGTGGTGAGATCACCTCATGGCATTTGTTATTACAGAGGCAGTATGGCTTAGACATGTTGTCAGTGCCATTGAAGCAGAACACAAAGCTTTACATAGATACATGATGTGAGCCCCACTACGTACAGACGCATAGTGGGTAGCTTGATCTACATGATGATTACTAGGCCAGACTTGAGCTATACTGTTGGACTTGTGAGTCAATATATGCAGGCCCCTAGGAAGCCACACTTGGATGTGGCTATATAGATTCTCAAGTACATAAAATCTATAGTTGATTATGGACTTTTCTATGAGGCTGGTACAAAGATACATCTACATGGGTACACAGATACTGATTGGGCTGGTAGTGTCGTAGCCATGAGGTTTACCAATGGCTTTATGTTTTCGTTAGTGCTACTGTGAGTTAGAGTACTAAGAAATAAGCAACAATTGCTTTGTTGAGTACAAAGGTAAAGTACAAGGGTACTGCTATGGCAGCTTGTGAGATAGCTTGGTTTCAGAAGCAACTCGGTGATATGGGTGAGCTTATGGATAGGCCAGTTGCCATTTATTGTGACAACATGAGTAGGATACAGTTGGTCAGTAACCCAATATACCATGAGTAGAATACAGTTGGTCAGTAACCCAATATACCATGCTAGAATGAAGCACATTGAGGTACATTATCACTTTGTGAGGGAGAAGGTTCTAGCAAGTGATGTAGATTTGGTATATGTCAGCACACAGAGGATTAGGTGGCTGACAACTGCATTGGGCACAGAGAAGCTCCACAGGTTTAGGAGCTTTCTTGGAGTGCAGTGTGTGGAATTGATCTCGAGAGAGAGTGTTAAGATATCGAGCTCAACTAGTGTTGTAGACATTGATAACTTGCTTGGGTGATAGCTTTCGCACTTCTGCCCCTAGCATGGTTGGTGAGATTATGGTGGATATGCCGCCAATGGTGGATGCTAGGCTGTGTGACAACCACTTTGGAGTGCTAGAGTTATGGCATAATTATAGCGCTAGCTCATATAGTTGAGTTCACACTATGGACCGACCATTGTATGTTATTGTAGGAGAGTATGCTCCCTTATAGTATGTTATTGTAGGAGAGTATGCTCCCTTATAGTATGTGCTCTTATCTTTTAGTTATATGGTTGTAGAGAAGAGAAGAAGATAGAAGGAAATTAAACCATCCATCTCTCTCTTGTGTCTTGCTCTCTCTCGTGTGTGTCTTGCTCTCTCTCGTGTGTGTGTTTTTGCTTGAAAGAAACATAAGCTCTCCCTCTCCACATTCTCTTTAGGGAGAAGAAATAATTGTCATGAAAAGGCACTTTAAGAGTCATAATTATTATGAGAAAAATTGGCCATAACCAAGCTTAACTAGTTAGTTCTTTAAGTTTTGGGCCAAATGTGTATAAGACATTTTTGCATAATGCAAGGATACAATCCCCCTTTATTGTTATCTCCTTGCTCTTTCTCTTGTATATGTGAGAGAGGGAGAGTTAAGAGGAGATGCTTGCTTATATGCCTCTTTATGCTTTGTGAGGGAGAGTGTAGAGAGTGAGAGAGGTGTGTCCTTGCCAAGGAGGAGGTGAAGCAAACCTCTTCTTGACATCTAGACAGAGGCGTGGAAGATTGGAGCTAGCTACCACTGGTGAAGTCATGGAGATCCCAAGCTTGGAAGTAAGGTTAGTATCCTCATGAACGGTTGTTGTCTTTATCCATTCCTTATTGAATGAGAGAGTTTTTTGAAGGGGTAGAAATAGGCCATAACACCAAGTCCATTATAGAGGCACACATTTATGTAGGACATGTAGCAATTTGCCACAACAATATGGGGTAGAAATAGGCCATAACACCAAGTCCATTATAGAGACACACATTTATGTAGGACACATAGCAATTTGCCACAACAATATGTGAATGCATATCAAAATGGGCCCAAATCAGTGTTCGGGAGAAACATCTTTGAGAGTGAACTTGACATGGGTTGAAGAGGAAAAGGCAAATTTCAATAAGCATTTTCTTCGTAATTTCATCCAATTACTACCGTGGCATTTTTCATTCTCCTCTTGAAAGTTGGACTTCTCCTTACTCTTGTGACACTTAAGCTAGGGGTTTGCTTCAACTCTCTCATGTAGGGTGCCTTCTCGATTTTTTGACACTTAAGCTAGGGGTTTGCTTCAACTCTCTCATGTAGGGTGCCTTCTCGATTTTTTGACACTTGTCTTTGTCAAACTTGTATTCCATGCTTCTATTGGGCAATGCTGTTTAATTTTTAACATGGAATTACCTTACCCAAAATTCAATTCCGCTTAGAATGTAAATTTTTTGGCTTGGCAAGGAAGCCTTTGCATTGGGTGTAATTTTGTGCATGAGAGTTAAATAGTTTGAACTACTATTTATGTCTCTAAATAAAGAGGTGCAAAGGGGGTGAAAGTATGGTTCTTTAAACCTATGTTATATGTGCACTAATTTTGTCACTCATGTGTGCACTTATTGGTGTATTTTCTTTTTATGAAGAAGGTAATTTACCTTTTTCAAGGTGGAAGGAGATTCACACAGTACACACACACACCTGCCTATTTAAAATATAGGGGAGAGGAGGTGGGGGGATTGCCCAGCGCGGTAAGGGCTCTTGCCCTACATCTCTACGGCTTGGGTTCAATACTCGCCCCCTCCTCCCGCATGCCTAAATGGCATGTGGTTTGTCCATTCCCTCACTAAAATAAATAAAAAATAAAAATCTCTCGCAATACCAAAAAAGGGAGGAGGGTTATAATTTGTTTAAACTAAATAAAGCGCCTTTTTTTTGTGTAATGCGAGATTTTTATTTGTACCAAGTAGTGTCCTTACGGATGAGAGTTGGAAGTAAGACTCGATCACCAGACCAAGTAAGACTCGATCACCAGACCTTACCGCAAACACACACACACTTCACCAATTGCTCTACCGCACTGCTGGTTAGCGCCTTAATTTGGTAAAATTATCACGTAAAAATGATCACTAGGCAAGATCACATTTCTTACATGGCGTTTCTTCCTCTACGAGCCCGAAGCACTGGTCGTCCACCACCACCGCGACTCCTTCCACTGCTGCGAGCATCAGCTTCATCATCACAATCACAACATCAGGAGACGGAAGCACAGGTTCCTTCTTTATCCTGCAAGGAGGGTGGGCGTTCTTCAGCTGCTGATGATGATGAGGCTCTTCTTCAGACTCTCTGCGAAAAAGGGCACTTGGAGAAGGCTGTGGATGTACTCTTCCGCATGCACACCCCCCCCTCCGACAACACATACATGTCCCTCCTCAAGGCATGCAACAAGAGCAAGGCCCCCATTCAAGCCAAGCGAGTCCATGCCCATCTTGCCCACCATAGAACCAACATAACCGGCTTGCTGGGTGGCTACTTGGTCCTGACTCTGGCGAAGTGTGGTGCTATCGGAGATGCCCACCGCATCTCCGATAGTCTGCCATTCCGTAGTGTCTTCACCTGGACTGCCCTCATATTCGCTTATGCAGAGTGTGGCCGGGGACAAGAAGCACTCATCATTCATCAATGCATGCTAGAGGACAATGTGAAACCAAACAGTTACACCTTTGTCAGCCTCTTCAAAGCTTGTGGCAGCATACCCGATCTTGTCCAGGGCAAAAAATTGCATGCCCTTGCTGACAGGCAAGGCTTCATATCCAATAATGTCTATGTTGGTACCGCCCTCTTGAGTATGTATGAAAAGTGTGGGGCTGCTGACGAGGCAGAGGAAGTGTTCCTAGCACTGTCCGAGCGCAATGTGGTGTCTTGGAATGTGATGCTTTCAGCATATGTTGAGCAGGGCCAAGGAGAGAAGGCTTTGCAGTTGTACAGGCAGATGCAAGAAGATGGCGTAAGTCCTGACCACCGGACACTCTTGTTTGCCATTCAGGCATGTGGCATCCTTGCATCACAAAAAGAAGCTCATGGTGTTGAGGGAGGATCAATCAAAGCAATGTCCCTGGAGATTGGACATGCATTACACGCTCTTGTCCGCACAAAGCACTTCACAACAGACACTTTTATTGGTACAGCCCTTTTGAAGATGTATGGCAAGTGTGGTGCAGTTGTGGAGGCAGAGGATGTGTTCCATGCGTTGTTGCACAGTGACATTGTGTCATGGACTGCAATGCTTACAATGTATGTTGAACAGGGCCAAGGAGAGAAGGCTTTAGAGTTGTATAATCAAATGCAAGCAGAGCATGTGACTCTGGATGATGTTACACTCGTCTGCATTCTGCAGGCCTGCAGTGATAAAGGAAGCTTGGAGGTATGTAAGAAACTTCACTTTGACATCATCTCTGCTGGGTGTGATGTGATTCCCTCTGTAGCAGCCACTTTAATCCATGCATATGGAAATTGTGCAAGCATGGTAGATGCACGGGCGATCTTTGAAAAACATCCCGAGCCTGATGTTGTAGCATGGAATGCATGCATTGCTGGTTATGCAGGGGAAGGAAACACTGCAGCAAGCCTGCAATTGTTTGAGAAGTTGAAAAGGGCAGGTATTAAGCCTGATGAAGTAACATTCATTTTACTTCTATCAGCTTGCAGTCATACTGGCCTTGTTGGCAAAGGTCTTGAGTACTTTGAAACCATGAGCAGAGACTATGGATTAATTCCAGGCCTGAAGCATTATGGCATTATGATAGACCTCCTTGGGCATGGGGGAGAGTTCAAGAAGGTAGAGAACATGCTGGAGACAATGCCCATGCAGGCTGATCTTACCATTTGGTTGTGCTTGCTGGATGCATGTGATACACATGGCAATCTAGAGCTTGCAAAACAGGCATTTGATCATGCAGTGAATCTACAGCCCAAGCATGCCACTGCTTATGTTCTGATGTCAAAGATATATGCTGATGCTGGGCTGCAGGAATGTGCGGCTGAGGTAGAAAACTCTAGACGACATGTGGTGGAAGCCTATATTTTCCATGATTTCATTATAAGCACCCAGAAGGGACGTCAATATGGGCAAAAAACTCAAGGAGACAAATTGTTTTCCTCACACAACGTAGATGATGTTGCTGAAGAAGCAGGTTTGTGGCTCAGTGAGTAGCCATTCCAATGTTCTGGTCTTAGCATCTGGGCTGCTTAACATAGTTTTGATTGGCTATTCAAAGCTAAAAGTTGATTATTGAAAGAAGTTGATTGTTTTGCAGCTACATGATAAAAGCTATGATTCATATTGATCAATCCACTGATTGTTTTGCAGCTACAGGATAAAAGCTATGATTAATTGGAAGAATTGGAAGAAAATGATAGATATTGATGAGCTACGTGAGTGCAGTGGGCAAGATGAAGGCCGGTAAGTGATCAATTTTGAGCTCTTGAAATGAAGTAGCTATGGAGCTTGATGTGGGTGATGATGAATGCGATGATACTTCATGTATCTTTTGACGGCTGATCATAAAAACAGTGAAAAAGGGTGTGGATGTGAGATTTGGCAGCAGCTTAGCGTGAAGAAACAAAGGAAAACACAGTACAAATAAACATCTTGACCTCCTATACCCACCTCCCCTTTGCCTCCAAGCATCCTCACCCACCATCGTCACCTCCATCACTGCACCGCATCTGTCATCATCTCCATCCTTATGTCAAACAACAATGTCATCATCTTCTTCATGATCATCATCATCTTCATGACCACCAACTGCAGCAACATCATCCTCATGACCAACAGCTTCATCACATGATTACCCTCATCTTCATGACCACCAGCTGCCACAGCAGCATCATCCTCATGACCAGCAGCAGGAACATCATCCTCATGAGCTGCATCATCATCATCATGTCTATCATCCTGAACAGCAACAACGAGAGAACAGCATCATCAGTCTCAGCTCTTGCACCGACACAGACCACCAGCACATTATCATCATTGTGATGATCAGCCTCTCTAGCAGCAGATGCCCCAACAGCCACAATAGCACCAACATCAACATCAACATCCAAATGAACTGATATCAGCATCAGCAATAACAAAGGTGATCAACATCAGCTCTTTCAACACTGCTACCAACCACAGCAAGAGTATTCCTTGCAGCACCAATCCCATCCCCAGGAGCTGCTGGTGGACCTTCAAGCGTTTTTCGACTCTCTGATGGCTCCTCCTCCTCTCTGTCTGCCTAATGATACTCTTTCTCCATATCAATCTAACAAAAACGGCTTTGGTCGATATCTTGCTCAGCCCAGCCACTCATGTCAGACATTGATGAGGATCCAAAATGTTAAGTAAGTCTTTTATCTGTATGTCTTCACCCCGAAATTTTGAAGAAGAAAAATTCTCAAAGTTAATTTTATATGGCAGCATGAGCAGGATATGAGTCAGGTGGCATCAAAGTTGGGCAGTGGTGGCATCCACAAGCGGCGCCTAAGGTGGACTCCAGAGCTCCATCCGCACTTTGTGGAGGCCATGGATGAGTTGGGTGGTGCAGAAAGTGAGTATTTCTGTAAGCTCATGTGGTGACTGCAGAGTGAGTATTTGTATAAGCTCATGTGGTCACTGTATTCAAGCTTGACATTCAAGCTGGGTGCCCTGTTGATGTGTTCAGGTTTTTCTTAATGCAGAGGCAACCTCGAAATGCGTCCTAAACTTGATGGATGTACCTGGTCTTCAACTATCTCATGGAAGAATCACTCGCGGGTCAAAGCCCTCTTCTGTCCACTCTTGCCAATCTTATCTTTCTTGTCAAGGAGTCTAAATGGAGTTGTTTATATAGAAATATCTGATCACAGAAGACATTCCAGCTGCACATGAAGGTGAGACGACCTCATTGTTGTTAGTGTAATACTAGGGTTAATGTCAATGTTTTACACCTTGCTCATACCTGCCAGGCCTGCTTATGGGTGTCTTGTGAGGACCTTTGCTTGCCACCCAAATGCTGTGTACGCACAGCCTATACTTGGTAGTATCGGGTATGCATTGAGACAGATGGAAGGGCTCATCCGTAATTTGCATATTAAGGGGAGGTGAGATGTTCTCCTAATTGATATTTGAGGGGAGTCAATTAAAGAGTGAATAAGGTCTAAATTAGAGTAATTAGGATTTTCCTAAGTGTTTACTTCTCTCGTCTTATATTAGAGAGAGAGAGAGAGAGAGAAAGAAAGAAAGAAAGAAAGGTATATTAAGCATCTACTAAAGATCCAATGGGCCTGTGAGACCAAAGTGATACAATAATGTCCGTGGCATATATCATCATGCAATGGAAAATAAAACAGAAACAAAACATAAACATAGCTATCTCACTAGGGCGATAAAAAACTGTCCATGGAAACTCATCATGGAATACTAGAAACATAGAAACATGAGAGAGAGAGAGAGAGATGAAGCGTCTACTAAAGACCCAATGGGCCTATGAGACCAAAGTGATACAATAATGTCCATGGCATATCTCATCATCAAACGGAAAATAAAATAGAACAAATCAAAACTATCTCACTGGAATGATACAAAACTGTCCATGGAAATCTCATCATGGAATACAAGGAACATGAAACATGAGAGGAGCATCAGCCCTCAATAGATGGTATACCACTCTCCAAAATTACAAGCATGGGGCTAATGAGTATGGCTGAGAGGTCTCCCTCAGTCACGTCACGTGGAAAGGTAGCTTGATGGCGATGGATCATGTCTTGGATCTAGAGTTGATGAGGGGACCGTGGTTGACGTCCAGGGGTCCGGGGACATCGGGCTCGCTGAAATGCAAAGGCACGGTCTGAGGTAACTCCTCTCGGGTGAGGTCGGTCCGTAACAGCTTAAGGTGGGTCCGCGGGATCCACTATACAGGTGTCCTCCTCGTCCTAGGTTTAGAAGAAGCTAGTGATGGTTGGCTGGCGAGGGAGGGGTCAGGGTGGTTGTGGGAGGCCAAAGCTCTCTCTAGAAGGTGTCCTTGTGTCTGCTCCTCTAGTAGGAAGAGTCCTAGGCAGCGCAATTCAATGGTCTTGGAAAGTGGACCAAATCCTTCATGGAACAAAGTGAAATCTCCCGTGGATCTCGTAGTATACGGGGCAGTGACATATGTAATGCTCCTTTGTCTCGACTCTCAACCTTTGTGTGGCATAATCAGCAAATCTTCTCCTCCCTGGGTCTGTGTATGAGCTCCTCGGCTCTTGCAACCAGAATCTTATTCTAGGAATTGATTGTGGAAGAGTAGAGAATTAATTCAATCATAAAAACCATTGCTTGTAAGCTTCAACTAAATCAAATCAATTGAAGTTTAAACACTTAAACCAAATTAAAAATACTTAGCTCATAGACCATATTGGGTGCAATCTTCCCCCCTCTTGTGCGTGGCCTCTCCCCACACAAGAGTATTTCTTTATTAGCTTTCTTTTTCACCAAAATTAGGCCATAGTCTCCAAAATATACAAGATGTGCTTTTTAGAGAGCACGGCACTCTTCTTTAACAAAAATAGAGTGTCAAATTGGGACTAGGGTAAAGCCATAGGCTTTAATAAATTCCACATAAATAAATGTATCTTTCCTAAAGTTCAAAATGGAAAAATCATTTGATAAGGTTACAAGCTACTATGCTTGCCAAAAATAAAATGTGATGAACCAAGACATTTCTTCCAAAGTAAACTCTTCAATTTCCATAGTCTTCATCACCTGAAAATATAAGCCCAATTAATTATGAAATTAATCCCACAAATATTAAACAAGCACAAATCATCACCAACTCATAACTACCAGGCGCAAGTACCTCAGGAATCACCCTGCCATACAAACCTAACTGAAATAATCATAGGTGGCCTCAAACATACATCATATACCGCACGTATTAATATTTATAGTGGTGTTACCCACGATATTAATCTAGCCGGCATGACGCAAGAGTAATCTAGGCGTCCCCAAATTACTCAAGAGAGGATAAATAATATTTTTCTAGAGGACTTAAAATATATTCTCATGACATCCCTCTTGCTTGAGTTTGCAACTGTCCTCAATTGCGGATTTGCTGGGTTTGAAAAGAATGAAGAATTTTAGGGTAAACTCGGAAAAATTTCTCAAGCATCCATTTAGCATCTTCTTGAGGATGATTCTTGAAAGTCAAAAGATACTTGAAGTATTGATTACCTGTCCTTGTTGTTGTTATCTCTTGGTCAATGATAGCATCAGGAACTAATACTTCTTCCTCTCCTTCAATAAGAGGTGGTTCCTCATATGTTGGGTGAGTAGGAAGTGTTCCTCGGAAGGGTTTCAAGAGATGGATATGAAAAGAATTGTGGATATTCCAATTAGATGGAAGCTCTAGTCTATAGGCCACATCATTAATCTTTTGAAGGATTTTAAATGGCCCATAATATCTAGGCGCTACTAGCTTCACTGCAGGGAATTTTTCCACACTCTTTAATCGATATTTTTCAATTCTCAAAAGTACATAATCACCTTCTTGAAATGAAAAATATTTGCGCTTCCTATTTGCTTGAGATGTATACTTCTCTTGAGCTCTTGCAATACAATCACGCACTTCAGATAGAATGCGATCAAAGTCTCCAACATATTGGTCGGCAGCTTCAATCTTATGAGAGAGTCTAGTAGCCGGAATAGGCAATGCTCTTCCATAGATGATCTCAAATGGTGCTCGGCCAATAGCAGTATGAGGAGTATTATTATAAGCAAATTAGAGTAGGTGTATGTACTTATCCCATGCACTAGGTTGTTGGCTGGGAAACATAGGCTCTAAGCATATCTAAGATATGCTATTTGTAACTTCGGTTTGTCCATTCGATTTCGGATGGAAAGCCATGGAAAAATCTAACTTAGTGCCTAAGTTTGAGAAAAGAGCAACCCAAAAGTGACTACAAAATTTAGAATCTCTATCAGAAACTATCACTTTGGGTAGACCATGATGAACAAAAATTTGCTTAACAAATATGTTCGCGGCTTGCTGAGAAGTTTGTGTCTTTTTACATAGAATGAAATAGGCTTGCTTACTAAATCTGTCCACTATTGTCCAAATCATGTCATGGTGACTAGAAGTAGTAGGGAAGCCAGTAATGAAGTCCATAGACACTTGTTTCCATGGTCTATCAGGAATAGGTAGAGGTATAAGCAATCCTAAAGCTTTGCCTTTGTAGCTTTTAATTGTTTGGCAAATGTTACATTCAGCTACAAATTTAGCTACATCATTCTTCAAATGAGGCCAATAGAATTCTCGAGAAACTACTTGAAGTGTTGCGGAAACTCCTCTATGTCCCACAAATGGTGGTTGGTGCATCTCTTCCAAGACAAGCTGTCTGTAAGGTTGAGTAACACACAACCTTTTCTCAAAGAAAAGATAGCCATCATTATGAGAATAACTTCCTTGAGGTGTCCAATTGTTTTCACGTAATTTGATCCATATTTGAGAAAAATCTGGATCAACTTCGTAAGTTTCTTTCATAAGTACAAATGGTTCACTTTCAATTATGGAAATGTTGTTGATATTTGGTCTTCGACTCAAAGCATCGGCAACAACATTTTCTTTTCCAGGTTGATATTGAATCATAGGTTGGAAACTTTGAATGAAAGCTGCCCATTTGATATGCCTATCTGAAATAAGAGGTTGCGTAAGCAAATGCCTAATGCTTTGTTGATCTGTCTTGATAAGAATTCAGAGCCCATTAGGTAATGCTTCCAGATTTTCAAAGCATGCACTACTGCTGCTAATTTCTTGTCATAAGTGCTATAATTTTGCTCTGCAGGCTTAAGCTTTCTACTTTGATAAGCAATAGGATGGTTGTCTTGCATAAGAACAGCTCCAAATCCTTTGCCACTAGCATCAGTCACTACTATAAAGAATAGTCTTTGAAAATCGGGTAGTGTTAGAACTGGTGCTTGTGTTAAAGCATTCTTGAGTGTTGCAAAAGATTTATCTTGCTTTTCAGTCCAATTGAAATTTATAGCTTTCTTAAGGAGTTCAGTCAAAGGATGAGCAATACAAGCAAAATTCTTGACGAACTTCCTATAATAACTACATAAGCCAAGAAAAGATCTAAGATCATGTATGTTTCTAGGCGTAGGCCAAGAAGCAATACACTCAATTTTCTTAGGATCTACACGAATCCCTTCAGCCGACACTATATGACCTAAGTATTCAATCTCTTCTTGAAAGAAAGAACTCTTTTCAGGATTGACATACAATTCATTTTCTCTCAAAAGATTGAACACTTGTTCCAAGTGTTGTTCATGCTCTTGTCGATCCTTGCTGAAAACAAGAATGTCAGCAAAGAACACTATAACAAAACTTTGAAACTTAAGGAATATACGATTCATCATACGGCTGAAAGTAGCTGGAGCATTGGTCGAACCAAATGGCATAACCAAAAACTCATAATGACCAGTTTGGGTTCTAAAAGCTGTCTTGAAAATGTCAGATTGAGTCATACGAACTCGATGATACCCAGACTTTAGGTCAATCTTGCTAAAGACCTTTGATCCTCTAAGCTTGTCAAGAAGATCATCTACCCTAGGAATAGGATATCTGTTCTTGACAGTAATCTTATTCAATGCATGATAGTCTACACACATTCGGTAAGTTCCGTTCTTCTTCTTAACAAGAAGTACTGGAGCTCCAAAAGGTGAACTACTAGGTCGAATAAGGCCTCTCTCTAGCAAGTCTTCTATTTGGCTTTGGATTTCTCTTTACTCTAAATTGTTGACTCTATAGGGAGCTTTACAAGGCGGGGAATTTCCAGGCAATAAGTCAATACTATAATCCTTAGGCCTAGACTTAGGTAATCCTGGAGGCAGATCTTCCATGAAACAGTCACTAAATTTGGAGATAAAAGAATCAAACTTTGGTCTTTTGGATGTGTCCAACTCAGCATCAAGCTGGTTAACCCATACCATATAAGTCTTGTCTCTTTTTCTTAGAGCTCTCTTTGCTTGAGTGTGACTCAACAAAGGACTCATTTCTCCTTTGACTTGACACTGGAGGATAATATTTTCATTGTCCTTCCTTAGAGAAATGCTATGAGTGTCATAGTCTATAATAGGATTGTATTTGTGTCTCCAAGGCATACCCAAAATTATATCTACCCCTTGTAAAGGTGCAACTAAGAAATCCCTCTTTTCTGTTAAAGATTTGATGCATAAATCCAAATCTTTCACCTCTTGCATGCAATTATACTTTGTTCCAGTAAATGCTGCTTTGACTTTATAATGCGTAGGTAAAGAATGAAGATTTAATGTTTTAAGTACCTTTTCAGAAATGAAATCATGTGTACTACCATCATCATGCAAAATAAGAACTTCATGTTCATTTATCGTTCGTTTTATTTTAAGCAAAGAATGAACATGAGGTTTACATTCTTTTTCTGAGTAATCTCGATTGGAATTACCCTCTTGCTTGAATGATTCTTCTTCGTTGTCTTCTTCTTCAATCATGTTGACTCGAGCTGCTGCTGCTGCTGGATTCTTGGTATGCTCCGGACAATTCGGTGCTATGTGACCTTCTTTGTGGCACTTGAAACATTTGATATAGGAGATGTCTTCGGTTTGCCACCATTGACTTTCTTATTGGTACTCATGTTGCCTTTAGCCTCGTCCTTGCCTTTGTCATAACCTGGTTTATACATCTTCTTTGAAGCATAAAAAGATTTAGTAAATGGTTTAGAAGAAGTACCCTCATGTGCTTTAATCTCTTTAGGAAAACCATTTTTACGTTCTGAATTAGTTGCCAAAGATATTGCAGAAGATAGTGAATGAGGTCGAAACATATTCACATCGGCCCTAATGGTAGATCTAAGGTCCGATATGAACTTTCTTTTTTGATCTTTCTCGCTGACTCTATCCACAACTTGCACGTGTAATAAAGTATTCCAGAACTTTTCTACATACTGTGACATAGTTTCCTTTTCCAATTGATGCAAAGTGTCCCATTGGTGTCTAACTTTGGACTTGAATTGTGAGGGTAAAAAGTGCTTTTTAACCGGCCGTTGAAATCTTTTCCAAGAATCTGGCTTGTCACGACCTTGCTTTACTACACTCCACCATAAAGCTGCACTGTCTACCAAATGATTGACTACACATTTAATCTTATCATTCTCTGAAAATTTTTCTCCAGAAAAATAGTCATCTAGTTGACTAAGCCAAGCTAAAATGACCCTAGTATCCTTCTTTCCATCATAATTTTGAAATGTGAAAGCTTTCCGACTAATCTTGGATTCTTTTTGTGACCTTTGTGCTTGCAATGTATCATTTACAGGCCTTTGAATAGTGTCATCTTCGTCATCAAAAGATAGCGAAGAGTCACGCTTGCGTCTACGACTCGAGAGCTGTCTCTCCAATTCAATACGCTTCTCTCTTTCTTCTACAATTTGATATTGTAAAGAAAGAAGTTGCTCTTGAATTGATGGCGAGATAGGCAAATCTGCCATAGTGCTTGTGCAAATGATGTAGATAAATAAAATTTTACTTTATTTGATATAAATAAATAAAGCAAAAATGAGTACTTATCTTGTTTTTCTCCCGCAATTTGATCTTGGTTGAAGCTGAACAAAGACGTTGTTCAATGGCTGAATTGAATTCTCGTCGCCTCAAACAAATCTCGAACGATTCCGCGTGATTCAAGAGTCTTGGGCTAGTCGAATTGTTGATGAAATAATTTTTCTGCACTTTGAAACCTGCTGAAACAGTCCTGTAAATCGTGCCCAATCTCTGTAATATTTTTTGAAATTTTTCAGAATTTTTCAGAAGTGATTTCGAAATTTTCTGGCCTTTTCTAGGTAATTTTCAAGCCTTTTAAAACTTGTAAATCACTTTTCTGCACCCAGAAATTTTCAGAATTGAAAACCTTTTGTATTTCTCTTCAAATTTGAAAATAGGGAAGAGTAAAGGTTCAAAAAGTGATGTGACTTGCATGGGAATTGGGAAAAGTAAGAGTAGATTAGGATTAGGAGGTGATTAGGCTTATGGAGGATTAACTTTAGGATTTTTATTTTTATTTTAATCTCCTCTCCACGTCGTTTTGCGCCGGCAGGCTGCCGCCGTGCGCCTCTCTTGGATTTTCTTTTGGAGAATTTATTTGATGGCTTTTACATGCTTAATCTGTTCCATCCATTATAGATTTGCTCATCCTTGAAGCTTTCTGATTTCTGAGAGATACCCGTGAGGTTTTTGGCTATGAGGATTTCATCCATACGTTCAGATTTTGATTTCACCGAGTATTTGGAAAAACCGCTTTTTGATAGTGAGGGATGGTTTTGCAGGGTGGTGAGTGGGTTTGAGAGTAGATCTAGTTTTGAATCTTTGACCTTTGGGTAAAGACCTACAAAACACCCTTCTGTCCACTGGATAAATTCCTGCACTTTCTTGATTTTTGAGAAGTTGAAGCCCTTTCTTACCTTCTCCACAAATCTCCTAGCCCAAGCTCTGATACCACTGCAACCGGAATCTTATTCTAGGAATTGATTGTGGAAGAGTAGAGAATTAATTCAATCATAAAAACCATTGCTTGTAAGCTTCAACTAAATCAAATCAATTGAAGTTTAAACACTTAAACCAAATTAAAAATACTTAGCTCATAGACCATATTGGGTGCAGTCTTCCCCCCTCTTGTGCGTGGCCTCTCCCCACACAAGAGTATTTCTTTATTAGCTTTCTTTTTCACCAAAATTAGGCCATAGCTCCCAAAATATACAAGATGTGCTTTTTAGAGAGCACGGCACTCTTCTTTAACAAAAATAGAGTGTCAAATTGGGACTAGGGTAAAGCCATAGGCTTTAATAAATTCCACATAAATAAATGTATCTTTCCTAAAGTTCAAAATGGAAAAATCATTTGATAAGGTTACAAGCTACTATGCTTGCCAAAAATAAAATGTGATGAACCAAGACATTTCTTCCAAAGTAAACTCTTCAATTTCCATAGTCTTCATCACCTGAAAATATAAGCTCAATTAATTATTAAATTAATCCCACAAATATTAAACAGACACAAATCATCACCAACTCATGACTACCAGGCGCAAGTATCCCAGGACTCACCTTGCTATACAAACCTAACTGAAATAATCATAGGTGGCCTCAAACATACATCATATACCGCACGTATTAATATTTATAATGGTGTCACCCACGATATTAATCTAGCCGGCATGACGCAAGAGTAATCTAGGCATCCCTAAATTACTCAAGAGGGGATAAATAATATTTTTCTAGAGGACTTAAAATATATTCTCATGACAGCTCTGACGATGCGCTCAACTCTCTTTGTGTCAAATCCGCACCGGATCTCCTCGTGATCGTTCCTGGTACAAGACTCGAAACCTGCAAACAAACAAACAAACAACAAGGGGGTGCAGGCCTGACTCACCTCCCAACCATGACAGCCGTGGGCAAGCCCACAGTCTTGGCTGTCCCCACCGATCCACGAGCTGAGCTAACTAGGTTGATGTACCGACCAATCTTCACCTCGCAACGTCCCATGCCGCCACGAAGTTGCCCTCGTCGCAGACCTCGAGATTGCTGCCGGTCTCGGCTGCGTAAAGCAGGTGCACGTCTGCACTAGATCCAGGCTCCAAGACCATAGAGCTCTCACAAACTCGCGAGACTCTCTATATGACTAATGACTAACCTTGGCCACCCTTTTATAGGCTCTTGGCCGGTCATCGGGCGTCCACACTTGGGCGCCCGCCCGTCCATACTTGGGTGCCCGTCCGTTAGTCTATCCCTAACTCAGCTCGCCAATCAGCCTGCCTAGCTCCAAGCTTCCCCAAACCTCGAAGCTAGTCTTGTGTGTGTGTAGCACACGGTAGATACACACTGTGCACATGACATACTCCCCTTTCTCTAAGAGCTCACTCCTGAGTTCACTAAAAAGCCAAGGTAATCTCTTTGAAGAGTAGTCAATGTCTCCCATGTAGCGTCCTTCTCAACACGATCCTTCCTCCTCGATATCTATAATTTCTTGAGGAGTAACTAACTGGTCTGTTCCACCACCCAGTACTTCCTTGAGTCTACTGACATGAAATACAGGATGAACTTTCACATGAAGAAGGCAAATCCAATTCATATGCAACTGAACCAATCCTTCGTGTAATACGAAATGGTCCACAGTATCTAGGGGATAATTTCGGAGATCGACCCATCCGTAAAGTCTCGGAATCTTTTGGAACTTGCAAATGTACCATTGTTCCTTTAGAGAACTCTCTGGGTGAACGATGTCTATTAGAATAAAACCTGTCTCGGTCTTGAGCACTTCTAATAGATTCCTTCGCAACTTGTAACATTTCCCGCATATCTTGCAAAAAATTACGTGCTGCATCATGCTGAAGTCCTGAGAATCCTACTGTAACAGGTGATCTAGGTTGAAAACCATACATAAGCATGAAAGGACTAAAACCTGTACTCGTATGCTTAGTACTGTTATCTGTAAATTCTAACATAGGAAGATAATCCTCCCATGAACTCTGTCTTTTGGATACATATGCTCGAAGCATATTCTCCAAAATCTGATTCACTCTTTTAGTCTGGCCATCAGATTGAGGATGATCGAAGGAACTGAAATTCAAAGTTGTTTCCAACTTCTCAAAAACAAGTTTCCAAAAATCACTTGTAAACTTAGAGTCCCTATCATTGACTATGTCCTGCGGTAACCCGTACAGTCTAAACAATTGCTCGATAAAGTGCCGTGCTAATTGCGTAGCTATAATAGTCTTCCGAGTCGGTAAAAATCTAGCCATTTTTGTCAAGCGATCTACCACAACCCAAATAGAATCGTGGCCTTGATGTGTTCTTGGCAATCCGGTAATAAAATCCATGGAAATACTTTCCCATTTATTACCTGGGATTTGCAAAGGATGCAACAACCCAGCCTGTCTAAAGCGTTCAGCTTTATTTGCCTGACAAATTTGACATTTGAGAACATAATCTTCTATATACCCTTTCATCTTTGGCCAATAAAAAGTGTGTTTCACTAACGATAGCGTCCTGTGTACCCAAGGGTGTCCAGCAGAAGGGGCGTCGTGACACTCCTCAAGAATCTTGGACCTAATGTCCGGGATCTGTGGTACACAAATTTTGTCATTACGGAATAGTAAACCATTCCGAATTATCCACTAGCCTCCTGCAGCCTGAATGGTAGACTGCTCGGTCATTGAGTCTTGGTCAATCAATGAGCTCCCGTTCTGGATCTTCTGCCAAAATGGACCAAAATAACTATCAGTCCTGCGAAGCCCTCTCAATGACTGAAATAAGTCAATAGAAATCTCGATGAACGACAAAGTATTCACCTCTCGAATTCGACTAAGCGCATCTGCAAAACTATTCATGGACCCTTTCCGATAACGAATCTCAAAATCAAAATCTTGCACTAACTCAGCCCAACGAGCTTTCCTTCCTCTCAAATGATATGCATCACACACATGATTGATTGATTGATGATCAGTCAATACCACAAACTTGGAGCCATATAAATAATGTCTCCAAACTTTGAGAGCATGAATAACTCTTTCTCAAGGGTTGGTCAACGAGATTGAGTGTCGTCTAGCTTTTTACTTTCAAAAGCAACCGGTCTACCATCTTGAAATAGAGCAACCCCGATAGCATAGTCTCACTGGCATCAGTTTCAAGAACATAAGGCGGACTAGGATCGGGTAATGCTAAGATAGGTGCTTCCTTGACTTTATCTTTCAAAAGTCTGAAGGCCATATCCAAATCGTTATTCCAAGTGATAGGCTGATTTGACTTACGTCCACGACCTTTCAATAAGTCGGTCATCGGTAGTGTGAGCTGAGAGTACTCCCGTCATGGTCAAAGCTGAAAACCGGGCAATAACATTATAATCATCCTCTTTCTTGAGGAATTCTTTTTGGAAGACGTCTTCGAATTGTGCCCAAGTTGTTGGCTTAGGGTTAAGTTCCTTCCACCAAAGCAAAGCTTTGCCTGAGAGGAAACCTGCTGCTAACTGGATCTTTTTTCCATCATCATATGGATGAAACTGAAAGTGAACTTGCCACTTATGTAGCCATGTGTCCATGATCTCCTTGGTACGCTGCTTTTGCTCGCCCCCGAACAGTTCCGGAGTAATGTTGGGGCCTAAAGCAGAGGCCAAGGTGTCACAACCCTGTGTTTTTCTTTGGACAGTATGCAGGTGTGCACGGGGACATGGTGGACAGTGTGAATGGCATCAGGTTGGAGTCAAAAAGGGAGTCCATGTGTGGACAACCCCAAGTGTGAAGGGGGCCAAGTGATTAAAGTCTTCTCTTATAACTCATGGGGACAAAGGGGTTTGGAGGGGACAAAGGTTTAAAAGCCCTTAAAAATAAAAGAACCCCTTTTAGGGGATAGTAGTGGCCTTATGCTTTTCTTAGAGGGAGTCGAGCTGCTGTTCCAGTCGCTTGTGCTTTTTGGGAGGCGACTACTGGATTCTGAAGGAGGGAGCTTCTAGGTCTTTCTCTGTCGTCTCATAGCATGAACTCCACGTGGTTGGACTGCACATGGGATGGACTGCAGGTACAAGTCGGCTGCGTGGAGAAGACAATCGGGCAGTGGCTGAACTGAGCGTGGGACTCTCCCCCTTCCTGGTGAAAAGCTGCGCAGGTTTGCAGGGCTGCGGGAGGCGGACAGTGTTGGTGCAGGCTGCAAGGTCCCTTTGTGCGCAGGCAGTTACAGGGCTGTTGGAGGCGGATAGAGCTGGCGCAGAGACTGTCGGCATGGATTCCACGTGGATGGACTGCAGAGGTGCTGGACTGAACAGGGCATGAGAGGCTCTTTCTTGGAAAGAGGGGACTGCAGGAGAAATAGGGGCGTACATGTGGGGACAGCTAGTACTGCTCTCTCTCTCTCTCTCTCTCTCTCTCTCTCTCTCTCTGCTGAAAAGTAGACAGGGGCTGGTTTCTTTGGACACAAAGGTGGACAGGGGCTGGTTTTTCATGAACATAGACATCATGTCGATGGCGTTCATCTGATGGAACTTTCAGCTTCTCTTTGCTTTGGATTCGAGACTGTTTTGGGACAGTTTATGGGCTGTTTTTGCTTGGCTGCAAATTCAGCTATGTGCTTGGGTTTTTGGCTGCAAGTACAGGTCATTTGGTTATGTTTCTTGGCATGGGAGTGATGCAATCTCGCATGGCTGCGTGCTCATGGAGCAGATTGTTTTCTTCCTGCTAGAAAGGAACATAGGGACCTACAGTTATGGGCATCTTTATGTTGCCAGATGTTTCATGGGGACAGGTCGTAAGTTTCTCGACGAGGAAACATATTTTTGGGTTTCTCCAGGACATAGGTCACATGCAGGCAGAAGGTACAGGAGTAGACACATGTTTGGTACAGCCTTGCTACTGATTGGACAGGGGACAGGGAATCCATGACAGAGATGGATAGTACCCTTGGAAGGTAGAGAGGGTTTGTACATGTGTGTCAACTGTATGGTATACTGTGCTGTGATACGAGTTCTCTTTTGAGAGACAGTTTGGGAGACTGTGTTGTGATGCAGGAGCATTGGATGTGTCAGGGTGTGATGCTGTTCATAGTGTGAGAGGCTATGGATGGTTGTGGCAACCTTGATCATGGGAGAAAGCTTCTGTATGCAGACTCAATATGAGAGAGTCTTTCGATGTGAACAATGGTTGGATTTGTTTGTGGATGCCGAGTGGACAAGAAGCCAGATGCAGGTTCTTTGCAGGCTTCAGGGGTTCTATTTTGACGGCTGAGTTTCCAGCCTTATTGTAATCAAAGCTCTCATAATCAATTAAAGAAATATCGCAAGGGGCGCCACTGCGTTTTGGGGCCAATCGGTGTCCGTGTACTGTTTGCAGGAGCACTCTAGCTCCCCCTGTTTGTTTTCTTTTTCTAGGTCCTCAATGGCGTTGAAGTGTTTTGTGTGCGAGTGTTTGTTTCACCGCCCGTCAGGCCGGTTTCACCAAGGTATCCATACCCGATAGAGTAGAGAAGGTATTGGTCAAAAGAGCGATGGAGTTTTGCAAAGCTTGCATCTGGGCTGTGATTTGTGCCTGACGTTTCGACGAAGAGTATTCTAGTGCTGCCTAGTGGAAAACTTGAGAGGCTGGATGAAAATTGGCTCTCCCCGTCCATGAGTCATACGTTCATGTAGGCAAAGACCCTTATCCCTATGTGTGAAGATGTGAAAAGAAATCTCCAATCCTTTTTGGAATCTGATTGGATGGGGCTGCTAGGTCACACATGTCTGCGGACATACCCTTTTTGATGTAAGGTTCTTTGAGTCTTGAAATACATGGTTGTTATTTGCTCTTTTGTATTTCAAACTGTACTATACCATTGATACATCAATCTTATCATGTGTCTCTTCACTTGTGCATCTTTTGCATTGTCTGAGTGAGTGAGCAAATATGCCTGCAATGCAGGTTGCCATTAGCAAGTTGGCGATCCTTTATCAAAATGAAGCTGCTTGATTCCCCATTCATGACCACGGAAGGCATTGGTAGACAAGAAAATAATGTCACAGTCCCTTCGGTTGTCGCTTAGGTGAGTTGTTCAGAACTCTGCAGTTTGAGCTATCTCAAAACCATGCAAGATCCGACCATCTACAGAGTATTTTGCTAAGCTCTTTGCATTCTCTTTGACAAAAGTGAATGTTGTAGATTTGCAGACATTGACCTATATTGAATTCTCCCTAAATCTTTGTGAATAGGTGTAGCCATAAGTTTAACTTTTTTTAATTACAAAATGATTTAATGCATTTGAATTGCGGAATAAATGCAGTGGAACACTTCTTACATGCCAAGCCATGAATTAGGTTGACAAACTGATTGTGATGAGGTGGGCTCACGAAAGGGAAGAGGAGGTGGCTTTCAGCTTGAAGAGTGTTGGTCTAGCTGTGGAGTTGGGTTGCTGAGATTGTTTGCTGCAGATCACTGCTCTAGAATTGGGCGATTGAGAATTTTATGTCATTAGGACTACTGCCCTTACTAGCCCTGCAAGACTTATATTCCTTTACAATGATTCCAATCCCAATTAATGGTTGTTATGTAACTAATTGAGTGTTTTTAAATTATTTTTTAATGGTTATCTACCAACTCCAGTAATGCATGAGAAAATTATGAAATGCATGAAATAAATTTGACTATCTCACTCTAATTCACCCTAGAGCTCAATGGTCATGTTTCAAAGTGGATTTCACCCTTAATCATAATTGCTAAACATCATAATTGCTAAACTAATCCTTGGATCAAAGTAATGAAATCTAAACATATTGGAATCAATTTCATGCAAATTACTAAGGAACTAGGGTTTTGTCCTACCAATAGATGAAAATAGAATACTCTAATGTAAAATCAAAATCAAACACAAACACAAACAAATCAAAATAAAACACACAAATAAACATATCCAATGGCTCTAAAACGGTATGTTTTTTGTAGTGTGATCTCTTAATCAACACTAGGCAATATTGGGTGATCCCAATCGCTTGAAATGGATGGAAAAACGGAGCTAAGCCCTAGGCTAGTCCTCGACAATGGTGCCAAATATGTTCAAATCAAGAGCTTAGCTTAAGGTCTTACCAAAGCATGTGTCATTGGGTCTTACCTTCGAGCTGCTAATATAACTTATCGTTATGGATGTGTTAACTTGTCCATCACATCCTCACTCTGTTGTCACATTGGAATGTTGCTTTGCTAATGGGATGAAGATAGAGCTCTCAATGCCTAGATGGAGACAAGAAGAGATAGTCCTCTTTGATGGTTCTTTCTCACAAAAAGGTAGGGAAAGAAGAAGAAGAAGCTCTTGTGCAAGAAGAACACCCAGAATTAAACCACCCAATATGCATTTGTCAAGCAAGAAGAGGACAGAGAAGAGCTCACACGTAGCTACTATAAGGAAATGATTGTGTATTGCTTATCGTAAAAAATTGACACATATATAAGTGATTAGTTTTCACACTAGGCCACCTAAACTTAAAAATGGTCTGATCTCTATTACTATTCTTAAGTACACCTAAACTTAGTTTTCACACTAGGCCACCTAAACTTAAAAATGGTCTGATCTCTATTACTATTCTTAAGTACACTAAGTTCGTAGATTTTTCTTATTTGGCATTAAGCGCATGGTATGGCCACTATATGTTCTAGCGCCATATTATAAAAGATAAGTGCACATTTGTGTGAGTAAGATGCCAAAGTGTCTTACAGTAGGTTAAGCGGGTGAAAACCATGTTAATTAACAGAGTGGTTAACAATTAACCCTTGAGTCTTGCTACAATTTGAAGGCTTAGAACCAAGCATTTTATTGGCATGACTGTGTTAAGCATGAATGCAAGTTAAAAAGTTGTGATGTTGATAATGACCTTGCATGCAGTACAGTAGGCTCGTAAAGCAAAGTATAACTTGTGCTCCCAATTGCCCCTTGGTGCATCTACTGTCTTAGAGAGAATAGTGTATAATGTCTTATTTGTGTGTTTGGCTTGGTTGTTCACTTGTGTGTAGTAAGGCATCAACTTTATGTACGCCATGAGGAACTCTTTGAGTTAGAACTCCACCACTTTATTTATAAAATGTGTACCGTGATCGCTCACTATTTCTAGTGGACAATTGAAATGAGTGTCATATTCTTATAGATAAACTTGGCCGTGGATCTAGCATCAACATTATACATAGATTTGTTTGTGTAGCTTTGGCAGAGTCCACTTCATGAAGTAATTCGTGGTGGCAACCATAATGATGCGTCCCTAGGTGTGGCCTACAAAGTCTAAAATCCATTTTCTAAACAATGGTTTTGAAACTACGGGGGTTAGGGGAATTTAGTCCTTCTCTTAAACTATGGTAAACCTGACATTCATTGAGGCGTTTGACAAACTTGGCTGTAGCTCCAAGGGGTTTAGGTTGCCACAATCCTGCCTAGAAAACCTTGCGGGAAATCCTTTACCCACCAAAGTGTCCTCCACCTATGCTAGAATGGGCTTCTCAAGAATGGCAACAAAGTCATCTTTATAAACACATTTCCTCATGATGTTTCTTAAACCTTCGTGTAAAGCATTCCCACTATCAATTGATAGGGGACTGCCTTGAGAGACAATAGGCTTTATCATTCTTGATGGGACAGCCAATTGGAAATCCATTGGCCAAGAAGGGGTGATATATTTACTCCATTATGATACATGGTCAATGTGGAACAATGGAGCATCATGAAAATCGTATTCCACTCCTAGAGGGGATTCTCTATTTGAAACTTTAGAAAGGCGGTCGACATGGATATGCACAGATCTTTTTTGCACATCTGTCCATTTGAAGATAATCAACAACTTATATAAGGGTATGGCATATATGACATACAAGAAGATGAATCTTCTATAATACTCTTTGCAGTTGATGGTTGGTGGTAACTCCAAGTTCACATAAATCTTTTTCTCGAATGTGGAGATGGCATTCTTGGAGATGATTTATCTAAGGATCACACCGTGTTTAACCTAAAATTGATATTTAAGTGGGTTCAACGAGATGTTGTAGAGTGCATCTCTCAAAGATTAGCTGAAGATGAGCAACATGCTTCTTCCACTTTGAGTGCATGCATAGGTCATCAATCCCCAAGATGTTTTGAAGGAGATCCTTGAAGGTTGCACACATCAAGCATTGGAAGGTGGTGGAGACATTGGTCAAGCCAAAAGGCCTGATGCGATACGCATAAGTTTTACATTCTCTATAGCAAATGTTGTGTATTGACCAGCTGGGTCGATCGTCACTTGGTTGTAGCCTGAGAAGGCATCAAAGAAGTTGTAAGCTTTCTCTTCGACGACTCTTTGGTCAGTATAAGGCGAGGGATAGTGATCACAAATTGTAGCATTATTAACCTTTTTGAGGTTAAAGCACACTTTGAGCTTTCCATTATTTTTAGGAACAATCACTATCGGTGACACCCACTCGATATGCTCGATTTTATACACAAATCCAGCAAAAAAAATCTAGCATCAATGAGCTTGTCTAGCTCTTCCTTGACTATTTGTCTGTACGTGTGATTCATATGAAAGGATCTCTTCTTTGTTTAGATGGTTTTATGTCTTCATGGAGAGGGATGGCATATTTCACCACTTGTGGATGAATTCATGTGAATGTATTCCTAAAATTCCTTAAGCAAGGCTATCAATTATCCTTCTTGCTCAGGGGTGACATCTTTGACAATAAACATTGACTTGGGTTCTTCACCTGGCTAGTAAGATTTACTTCTTTGACCTCGGTTACGAAGCATATGTCTCTCTGCCTAGGCTTCTCGTGCCGTGTCCCTGATGTTGTAGGACTTAAAGTACTCGAGCACTTGCGTGAGATCTTCCTCTTCAGTCTCACTAAGCTCTTTGAGTTTAGCTTCTTTCTTTACCATAGTCTTGACTTTATTGAGGTTTCATCTATGGCTTGGATGCTTAGAGCCTGTGGGCTCCTCGTCACCTTTATTGGCTATTGTCTGAGCCTAAAGGGTGATCTTGTTTGTTTAGGTCGGTCTCCCACTATCTAGAGTAGGTCTCATGTGAATCCACAGCCTCAATATAGTGAAGGCAATGAAGATACCTCTTACTCTTTCTATGCAATTGTCATGTGCATGGAAACATGGACATGTTAACCCATATTTGTAGCCAAGATTTAGGACTTTGTTGGAGCTAGTATAGGCTCAATCCATCTCCATAGAAGAAGATACCTCTTAGTCTTTCTATGTGATTGTCATGTGCATGGACATGCTAACCCAGATTTATAGCCAAGATCTAGGACTCTGTTGGGGCTAGTTAGGTGTAATAGAAGACTTAAAAGGCAGTCGTCGTTAACTAGTTTAGGCTCAATCCATCTCCATAGAAGAAGATACCTTTTAGTCTTTCTACGTGATTGTCATGTGCATGGACATGCTAACCTAGATTTATAGCCAAGATTTAGGACTTTGTTGGAGCTAGTTTAGGCTCAATCCATCTTCATAGAAGAAGATACCTCTTATAAGGTCTTTCTATGCGATTGTCATGTGCATGGACATGCTAACCTAGATTTATAGCCAAGATCTAGGACTCTGTTGGGGCTAGTTAGGTGTAATAGAAGACTCTGTAGCCAAGATTTAGGACTTTGTTGGAGCTAGTTTAGGTTCAATCCATCTCCATAGAAGAAGATACCTCTTAGTCTTTCTATGCGATTGTCATGTGCATGGACATGCTAACCTAGATTTATAGCCAAGATCCAGGACTTTGTTGGGGCTAGTTAGGTGTCGGGGATGATCATTGAGACCCACACATGGGAAAAGCACCTGCATTAAATGCATATTTCAGGAGTATTGATTTGGCCAATAGTAGCATGGTTGGTCGACCTGCATACTTGGGGCCTATATAAGCGAAGGCATAATATTGTGTTGATCATCTCATTCCTATCTTGGAGATTTAATCATAGACTAGGACTTTTGAGTTAAGACAACCTTTTGGGTGTGCTTTAGGCCACCAAGACTTGTATATACTGTTTTAATATTTATGAATATACAATAGGATTTAGGAATACTCTTGCTCTCTTCTCTCTCTTCTCTCCATCTATCTTCCACATGATTGCATCAGTGCTCCTGTGTGAAAACAACCCATCAGAGCTTCAGGTTGAATCTGAGATATTGTTATTGCCCATATCCCACCCACCCTTACTACATCGTGCAACACCCATGTCTTGATCTTTTAGTGGTGTGGTGAGTAACACAAGACATGAAAGAAGTTACCAGGAGGTTAGTTAGTGGTGTTCCACAAGACCCAAGGAGAATGGTAGCCCTGTGAGTCAGGTGCCACTTAGGGCATTTGACTCAAGACCTAAGGAGGCGAATGGCCACCCTATGAGTCGGATGCCACTTGGGGCATACCAAGAAAGGCATAAGGGTTCCAAGGGATGATGATCATCTAAGGGGTAGCGTGTGGATGCCAAGGGGTGGAGTGTGGATGCTAGACTCAATACTTAGGAAAAGAAGACCAAAGAAAGTGTTTAGGGAGGACAGGGCATGAAGGGCTAAGGGATAAGTGGAATAGATGGACAAATCTACACCAGACTTTGCATGGAATCAAATAATTGCAAGGTTTTCAATAGGAAGGTTGCCAAGATTTGAAGGATGACAATGGGAGTTCATGAGGAGACAGAGGGATGATGATAGTCATCCAAGGTCAAAGATTTGGAAGCCCATCATCAAGTTTAGCAGGAGGGGATTTCATGGACATAGCTGACCTCTCATTTGGCAGTCTTTATCATGTTATTTTAAGGGCATTAGTAGGCTTTGGAATCAGAAGAGGGCTTAGGAGTCTGGATAGTAGTCGGCAACATTTATCAAAATTTTATGTGAAATTTTGGAATTTTTTTGTTATGAATTTCTAATAAGATGGACAAAAGCTACTAGCCGCGATAGTAAGAATTCTGGTCGACTTGCATCCATAGAGCCTATATAAGGAGTGGCAAGCTTTTGTATCATTAATGTAGATGTAGAACTTTTTGATAGTCAGGATTTCTTTTTAGGTGTGCATAAGGCCACCAAGAATTTGTATAGACATATATACTCTTTTGGATATTATGAATATCCTATAGATTAAGTGAACACTTTGCATTTTTCTATCTCTTCTCTTCATTGCTTCTACATGGTTGCATCTCTATGTTCCAATGAAAGGTGTCTAGGTCTGAAAGAAGACATAGAGCTTTTGCACATGTAATAGTCGGGTTTATCCCAAGCAATCAGCCCAACCAACAACTATAGTTTATAGGAAACAAGACATGTCTGTTTTGGTTTACCACCAAGGATAGATGTTCCATAATACATGTAATAGCAAGCACACACAACGCAAATAGGAGTCCTGTTCTTTAGAGGAGTCCATTACAGAAGCGCATATGGATCCCTCATCACATGGGGTTCCATACGAGCATTCATAGAATGTGTCCTCAGCCACAAGACGAGCTCGTAGCCTCAAGGCCAGGCTGGCAAAGGACAAGCTCCATTAGAAATGGCATAGCCCAATCCCATATGACAGAAGATCTCGTACCTTGAAATAGAGGGTTTTGTGTAACTATCCCCTTATGTTACCTAGCCACATGAATATGCAAAAGATATGCTAAGGATGGACTTTGAAATGGAAAGGGGAGTTGCGACCAACATAGCACCTATAGGCTTAGAGTTGGGCAAAACCAAGCTAATCCACATCTCAAGGATGATGACCAAATTTGATGGAAACAAGAGATCCCATTGAATACCTAGAGAAGTTTGATCAAATTTGTGAGACCATGGGATGGATTGATGTTCCCACCAAGATTTTCTCACTTGGACTTTGCCTTGAAGGCTAGTGGTTTAGGTCCCTAAACCCACTTGAAAAGGCTAGCGTACGAGGTCTTGAGACACACTTTCATAGTGGGATTCCTGCACAGTGGAGCCGGATAGAGCCTCATTGCATAAATCTAGTAGGATTGCATTGCTAGAACCAAGCATCTCCACATGACATGTAGCATCTGCACACATGAGATGTAGCACCCGATGATCTATCGCTTTTGAGTCGATTTATGATTGGTCTCAAGAGCAAGAGGCTTCACGGCCATCTCTACAAGTCTAGACACTACATCTTTGATGAGTGTTGTGTGAGGCAATAGACCTAGTAGACAATCTGCAAGATAAGGATATTATCAGATGCACGCCCGTGCCATGGCTAATCTCCAACATAACATCACAATCCTTGATTAATATAGTAGTTAGGATAGCATTTAGAGCATCAACAGTAGCATCATTACCATCAGCACTATCAGCATCAGCATATCAACATCAGCAAGCATCAGCATCATTAGCTTCATCATCATCACCATAGAGGGCATGGGAGCCGTCGGCAGCCATAGTAGACCCCTATCCAGTAGCCAATAGAACCCTATGCAGCGCGGCTAGGTGCTATATGCAAGACAACACGTGTGGGAAAGACAATGAAGCAAGCACAACAATTAATATATCCTTTTAATGAATATTTGTCCAAGCAGTAGGCCGATAACACCTACAGCTAGTCAACCAACACTTCCAAGCATTATTTAGTCAATCACCAGGTCATTCAGCATTTTAAGAAAATAGAAGTCATATCTAGCATGTAGAAGGGGCCAGAGGTCACCCCTAGGGGTTGACCAAGGGCCTAAGTCATGTACAAGCATTATAAGCACCTTTTTGTACCATATAAATACAAGAAAAACCTGACACCAATTATCTCTCTTCTTTTCTCTCCTCTGTCTTAATCATGTTTAATCAGCATCTTGTTTTGTGGATCAGTATAGCAAGGATTCCATGCATGCAACATTGGTATCAGAGCATTAAGCCTCAAGCCCTAAGCATAGTCCTAAGGAGGTGCATAGATCCATCAGAAGAATGCAACAAGGTAGTAGATGGAGTGGTCTACAAACAGGCGAAGCTAGAGAAAAGCATTCCTTGAGGGTGTGTACTCAGAATCAATACATCATTAAGCTCTAAGATTAGTTCTAGAGTCAAAGTTATAGTAGAAGGTCAAAAGTCAGTAGTCCAAGGAGGAAGGATGATAGAGTGTCCACCTCGTCATCAAGTTTAGGAGGAGGGGATGTCACGTGCATGCTTATGCCATGGCTAATTTTTAGCATAACATCATAATCCTTGATTAATATAGTAGTTAGGATAGCATTTAGAGCATAAGAGGTAGCATCATTATCATAAGTAGTAGCATCATTACCATCGACAATAGCATCATCCACATCAGCATGAATATTAGCATCATCATCACCATGGAGGGCATGGGAGCCCTGTGCGCAAAGCAGCAGCCTAGCAAACCCCTATCGGTAGTAGCTAATAGAACCTTATGTAGTAGGCATCTATATGTTAAATGCTAGCTAGCATGTGTGGGCAAGATAGTGAAGTAAGCACATCATTTAATATAGTCTTTTAATGAATATTTATCCAAGCAGAAGGCCGATAGCACCTATAGATGGCCGACCAACACTTCCAAGCATATATATATATATATGAAGTCATTATTTAGTCATTCATCAAGTCATTCAACATTCTAAGAAAATAGAAGTCAATATCTACTAGCATGTAGAAGGAGCCATAGGTCACCCCTAGGGGTTGCAAGGGCCTAAGTCATGTACAAGAATTACAGTCACCTTTTTATACCATATAAATACAAGAAAAACCTAACATCAACTATCTCCCTCTTCTTCTCTCTCCTCTATCTTAATCATGTTTGATCAGCATCTTGTTCTTAATTAGGCTTAGGGTTGTAAGTTAATATAGCAAGGCTTCCGCGCATGCAATAGATGTAGAAGTCGTTCGCCCAAACCAAGAGATAGGGGATTCATCATCTAAAGCCTTAAAAGCCAAGGGTGCCCAACCAATGCCAACTAGAGTCATAGTCAAGGATATGAGCATGGACGACTAACATAAAATCAGCTAAACTTTTCAAGCAAACAATGGCAGGGTGATCCCCAAGGCTAGCACTAGCTAGCACCTCAAGCAGACCCACACCTATTCCCATGAAGAGATACGGTTGGTGCACAATTTGTTGCCACCAAAATCATACAAGCACATAGTGTCCAATGGTGAGGCCTAGACATCACTAAATTTTTTTCTCATTACCTAGCACCATAGAACCATGATATAAACCATTGTGGTATCAAGGAGACCGACACAATAACCTATGCCTTGGGTGCCAAAGTCACCACTAGCTCTACCACCCATACCAATCCTTCTCAACCAGTGCTTACATATCAAAACCCTGTATTGTGAGGTATGTATACAAACTATCATCCCAACACCATACCCACCTCTGGTATTACCACCCTAATAAGTTCCTTTTGGAACCCATTAATACAATAATACTTGGTGACATTGCCAATGGACTTAGAGAGTGTAGAACATGAGAGCTATAAGTCACATGAGCAATATGATTTATATGGATATCCAAAGCAACCTTGAGCTATAGAATATACCTCTTTGTTTGAAGCCTTAACAAAGAGTGAGAGACCTTAACAATATAGCAAGTAATCCACCTCTTTAATGTTTCCATTGTAAAGGCCCACATTGTGTTATTGAGTGTCCTCATAGAGCCGCCATTGCACCAAGTATACCAACTCCATCCTTGAATCCAATGCCAAACCCCAATGTCATTCCATATGGAGGCACATGTTACAAGTGTGGATTCCAAACATGCCTTGAAGGATTGTCCCATCAGAGTGACAATTACCCCAGTGGCCGAAGCATTAGCCTTGTTGAGCCTTAACTTGTTAAGTGTACAAGGTATACTTATTCATACAACCCCCCTTCATCATCACAAGGCTTTAAACCACGTTGAAGGTGGTTTCCAAGGAAACATCCAAGGTAACAAAGAAGCATAAAGTGCAAGCTTCAACCTTGAATCTAGTAGCCCAAGAGCTAGAGGCATAAGCCCCAAAGGTTGCAATAGCCCCTAAAAAGGCTAATGAACCAAAACCAAAAATTCAAAAGAAGAAGACCTCAAAATCAACAAGGTGTCCAATGAAGTTGAAGTTACCTCCCAATTTGGACCATGCATGATGGTTTTCTTGTTTCTTGGTTGAAGCACTATGCCGAAGTGCCTTCTACTACAGATGTCCAAGATGAATCGGAACTTGATATCATTGATGAAGCCGAATGGTTCTAGAATAGATCCTTTTGCACCACTTCAAGCATGGCTCTGGCTACAAAGAGAAATGTATCAACATATACACAATGTATGTATTCACTTAAAATGATGATAGAATCAAAGTTAACATTTTTTGGCCCTCTAATTAGAGTGTGTTGCTGAATATTTCTACTACTTTTGTGGCTTTTTACTATTTTTAGTAAAGTCTTAGTTTTAAAATTTCACTTTTTTGGGTAAATTTTTTTCCATATGATGCACTTTGTTAGGGGAGCTCATCTACGTGCTACTTGCTAAGTTTTAATATGGTTACCTATTCCTACTTTTGATAACCTAAATGAGACCCTGAGCCACTTTAGTGGCTCAATTACAAGACCAGTGTTAAGAATCTAATGATCTTAACTCCCCAACAAAAGGAATGTGTCGAGTAAATGTCAAAGAAAGAAACAGAGTCAAAGAAAGACCAGTGTTAACAATCTAATGATCTTAACTCCTCAACAAAAGGAATGTGTCGAGTAAATGTCAAAGAAAGAAACAGAGTCAAAGAAAGAATTTGACTTGGAGAAATCTTCATGTTGGAGGAGGAGTACACATACAGGGGCACACCTTCCGCCCAATGCCCATGCATGTCACCGACATATTTCACAATGGGCATCACATTTCTTTTTTCACATCTTGCATCTCGTGGCACCCACAAACCTATGCACCTGTAACTAACCTAGTCAATGTCAATCCTCTAGGTATACTTCTCAATGGAGGGACCATGGGAAGTGTAAGCTGAGCTCATGGTATGACCCATTGCCTAGAAACCCTCAACTTTGTAAGTACCTCTAAAAGCTCTAATGCATGCAACCTTTGTTTTGTCTCTAATTCAACATACAAAAACTCGTCCTAGTAGAGTTGATGTATTCACTACATGAAGAAGCCCAATCTCTAGGCAACATGTTATGAGATCAAGGCTTAATATCATGTCATGTGCTAAGAAGATCTGGACCTCCCTCTACCCATGTAAATCATTCCATCGTGGTCCTAGCACTCATTTCACCTATCACAGGAGGATGCGGATTTCTTCTACCAACTACCTAATTTTAAGGGTCCAAGCCATTTACACAATAGAAGGAGATCTCAACTTTGCAAGTATCTACAAAAGCTTCAATGCATGCAACCTCTATTTTGTCTCTAATTCAACACACACAACCTCACACCAGCCAACATATTCACCATGAAGAAGCCCAATCTCTATGAGATCATGGCATAATATCATGTCATACACTAAGAAGATTTGAGTCACCCTCTGTCCATGCAAATCATTCCATGGTATTTATGTGGCTTATTTGGCCCAATTATAGGGTGCAGACCACTTCTACCAACTACTAAATTTTAAAGGGTCTAAGCTATTTCCATAATAGAAGAAAGTCTTGCATGAAGAACTACTACATCACCTATACCTTTCATGCTGCCTCGACAAGCTCCCTACCCAACAGATTGGTAGGAAACCATACCACTTAATCTCGCACACCAACTTTATGGTGTATGACGTATCACATACTATCCATACCTGTCTACCCCAGTAATAGCTTCACTACTGACTTGGGTGACATAAGGACATGGTCACCATTAGGGAGGGGGTATGAAAACCACTTTGTAGATTAACATGGTCTCACTCATAAAGAGAATATGGGGGAGAGGGAGAGCTTGGGTTTCTTGCAAGCAAACAGACACACACGGAAGAGAGAACAAGACACAATAGAGAGATGGACGGTGAAATTTTTTCTATCTTCTTCTCTTTTCCACAACCATAAACTAAAGAGATAAGGTATATACTATAAGAGAAAGACACAAGAGAGAGATAAATGGCTGAATTTTCTTCTATCTTCTTCTCTTCTCTACAACCATGAACTAAAGAGATAAGAGTATATACTATAAGGGAAAGTACTCTCCTACTATAACATACGTCGGTCCATAGTGTGAACTCGATTATATGAGCTGGAGGTATAACTATGACATGCTAGTAATCTAAATGTGGCTGTCACATTGTATGTCATGTACTAGCGGCATTTCAACCATGATCTCACCAACCATGCCAGTGGCATAAGTGCAAAACCTATCATCATCAATGTCTGCAACACTATAGGTGAGCTTGATATCTCAACACTTTCCCTTGAGATCAACTCCACACATTGCACTCCTAGTAAGCTCGTAAATCTATAGAGCTTCTCTGTACCTAATGCATTTGTGAAGATGTCAACCACTTGATCCTCTGTGCTGACATATACCAGGTCTACATCACATAATAGAATCTTCTCCCTCACAAAGTGATAATGCACCTCAATGTACTTTGTCCTAGGATGGTATACTGGGTTACTTGCCACTTGCATACTACTCATATTGTTATACAATAAATGATAAAAATTCTATCTACAAGCTCAACCATACCACCAAGTAGCTTTTTAAAACAAGCTATCTCACAAAGTTCCCATAGCAGTGTCCTATACTCTACCTCGACACTTGACAACAAGGCAACTGTCAACTATTTCTTATTGCTCCAATCCACAATAGCACTCCCAAAAGAAAACATAAAGTCACCAGTAGACCTCTTGTCTGGGACACTATCGGTCCAATTAACATGTGTGTATTCATGTAGTTGTATCTCTAATCAAATATGGACTTTATGTACTTGTGAGAATCCGTTTTGCCATATCCAAGTGTGGTTTCTTGGGAATCTCCTACATAAATTGACTTATAAGTCCAACAACATAGCTCAAGTCTAGCCTAGTAATGGTCATGTAGATCAAGCTACCCACTATGCATCTATACACATTAGGGGGTCTTCACCTGTATTTGCGAAAAGTTTTATGTTCTACTCCAACCACACCAAAAATAGGCTTACAGTCTATCATACCATAATTGGCCATATTGCCTCTATAACAACAAAATTCCATATCAACATCATTATCATCAGGGATAATCAAGTTATCTACATAAATGACTAATAGCATGATCTCTCTATGTATTTTTTCACATAAAGTGAAAAATCTGCATTGGATATCTGAAATCCAATGGTAACAAGATACTCCCCAATCTTGTTTGACCATGCTCTAGATGTCTACTTCAAGCCATACAAGGCTTTGTATAACCTGCACATAAAATCTGGGTGTGCATCAGTTTCATAACCCGGTGGCTAAAATCTTGTTTGACCATGCTCTGGGTGCTTGCTTTAGTCATACAAGGCTTTGCATAACCTGCACATAAAATTTGGGTGTGCATTAGTCTCAACCCGGTGGCTACATCATGTATACTTATTCTTGCAAATCATCCCATGATGCAAAAAGGTATTATTTACATCCATCCGATGTAAAGATCAACCCTTTGATCTGTAGGCATAGCAATAGTAGCTCTCATGGTTTCCATTCTTGCAATTGGGTTAATTGTCTCCTTATAGTCAATGTCATATATCTCTGCGTATAACCCTTGGCAACCAATCTTGCCTTATAAGTACTCTCACACTAATCTATCCAAGTTATTCTTAGCCTTATACACCCACTTACATCCAATTTCTTTCTTTTGCTTAGGCGGCAAAGGCACTAACTCTCATTTGCATTTGCATCCATTACTGCCATTGGCTGCCATCTCATCCATGGCATATTTCCATATTCGTTTCCAAGTGCCTACTTAAAACAAATGGGCTCCAACTCCTATATTCTTTTCATATAAGTATAATGATGGTCTATATATTTATTATATCTCAACCTGTCACAATAGGGTATCTAATCCTCATAGACTTGCGTACACTTGGATCACTGTAGGGTGCCCTCAAAACATCCCTGGTTCTCCAAGCTCCTCACAGTAAGACTGTGCTCAAAGCCACTAGAGTCACCATTCACATATGAGTCACCTACTGATAGATTAGGCACAAAAGGTTGATCTACCTTCTCCTTTTCTCTATGTGATTATCTACATATGTTCTCAACCTATCTGACCATGGACTAACACTAGATCCACTACTAGAGGACTCTTTAGGTCCACTAAGTACGCATGATTCCCACTCTACATATGGGACAACATTATTACTTCTTACATCTACATCTTTAGTTACCTTCACTGGTGCATACTGGCTACTCATCTCATCAAAGACAATATCTCTTCTAACTCGCATCTCATGAGTGGTAGGGTTAAATCATCTACAACCTTTCTACTCTAATGAAGATGTATTTCTCTACCTTTGGATCCAACTTTGTTCTAACTTCATCGGGAACATGTACATATGTAATAAATCCAAACACTTTCAAGTGAGGCACATCTAGTTTTATGCCTATAAACTTCTATTCGGGTGTCATGGTTCATCATGAAAATAGCAATTGCTACTTCTTCAACCCAAAAATAATGTGGCATATTCATTTTAGATATCAAGGCACATGCCACTTCTACAATGTGCCTATTTTTCCTTTATGCGATACCATTTTGTTGCAGAGTGTGCCGTATGTAAAATGTCTTTTGATTCCCTACTTTCTCAAGAAATCATTAAGCTTATTGGAAAAATACTCTCTCCCATCATCTGATCTCAAGCATTTTATTTACATATCTTTTTCCTACTTAATGAAGGTTTTAAATCTTAGAAAGTGAGCAAACAACTCGGTTTTCTCTTTCATAAAATAAACCCATACGTTCCTAGTGTGATCAATGAACATAACATAGTACCTGCAACCTACAATTATTGTAGTCTTGGTTGATTTCTATACATTAGAATGTATAATATCCACCAATGGCCTTGCACTGACGTGCTTTTCACGTGGAAAAGTATGCTTGGCCTTATTACCAAGATGGCATGCTTCACATACTTTATACATACCATCAACCTTAAACTTCAGTAAACTTGCAACAATATTTTGGGCCTGCATAGACTTTAGCTGTCGGTGTATATTCACATGACCAATGAACTTATTTGTTCCATAAATCAATATATGCAATGACACCCATTCCATGTGCAAACATGGCTACCTTCACCTTAGTCTTATTAGGATCCAAAGTAAAAGCTTGCCATTTATATTATCCTTTGTAACCAAGCGGCAATGATTTTTGAAGTCTTCCTTAAAACATTCTTGAGGATTAAACCTCACTTAACAGACCTTGCTCAACCATCTATCAAACAAAAAGTAATATTTGGAACATGAAGTATATAGGCCAAGTACTTCATTTTACCATCTTACATAGATAATTACACTTTACCAACATGCATAATGGGGTGCATAATATTGTGCAATATCATCACTTGTTTTTATATGGCCTAGTTTTTTCATTTTCTGCATACCTCTAAACCACTATCTCTATATATATTCGAGTAGAAGTCCAGCTCATGTGAATTCTAGAGGATGAACCTCCCCCAATATTCATTTTCTCACGGATGAGGAGAAGAATCAATTTTTAAAAATCATGAAAGTTCTCTCGAACTCTAATGGAGGTCTGAAATTGGCTATATTCTTTATCAAGACCATTTGTTAAGGTCACATGACTGTTGAAAATACAAGTGAATAGGGTGTGTGTGGGAACAAGCCCTTGGTTAGAGGCTGTAAAAGAGGATGAGTAAATGTGAAAGAACCTGTGAAAAGGTGAGAAGAATCTACTGGGAGAGAATAAAGGGTAGCATGAGAGAATTTAGGAAGTGTGGAGTTATTCTGGGAGATATTCAGGGAAAAGAGAAGAGGTGGAGAGAATCAGGCAAGAGGTGGAGATATTCTGGGAGTGAATCATGGAGAAATCAATGGGATTTGATGCTTGATGTAAACTTTATAAATTGAGGCATAGCCCTAATGAGAATTTGCTGGTTTTTGAGTATCCATGCCTACATTAATCTATTTGCTAATTATTCACTAATTACGTCTTAATTATTTACTAATCACTTTGTTAATGATGTTGATTCTAGTGTTTGATCCACCATAGCTCATCATTATGCTCAAATTTCAACATGGTATCAGAGCCATGCTTAGAATCCATCAGATTTATGAGCCCATTATCTAATTAATTAGGATTAGTAGATAATTAGCAAAAAATCAAAATTTTAGTTAGTTTTCACTTCACCCCCAGCCAGTGGGGAGGACTCCATTCACCTTGCACACTCACAATTAGGGCAAGCCCTTCTAACACAAGCTAGCCAACTCCCTTGGCTTCAAGCCTATCAAGACGGCTCAGCAAACTGCCAGCGAAGGAAGCCAAAATCGTCATTTTATCAGGCGTCGTTTTTTTGAAGAAGACTGGAGATTTCTTCTTGCTCAAGTCAAATCTCTCTAATTCCTCTTAGCCCATGGTGTATTTAAGCATGCTCTACAAGCTGGTGAAGATAGAATTCAATTTCATCAAGTCTACAGTGGATCCAAGCTCTTCATCAAATCTGCAGGTGACTTTGGTGAAACAGAGATTAAGCTTTCAATATTTGGTCAAATCTTGTGTTTCTTGGCTTAATCCTCTACTGGACTCATTGCTATTGATGCCTTTGAAAGCATTTTAGCTCATTTGAAGTGTAAGGCACCAGATCTGGACTCCCCGCATACTCTGTTTTTTGCACACAAAACAGAGCATTAATTTGCTAATCAATGATTAATTAGTGCTAATACTGTACTTTGGTGCAATTGAGGGTTCGAATTAACCATTAGGTATCTGATACAGATCCCTATAGCTTCAGATTGCAAATCGGAGTTGGTTTGATACTCCAACCATCCCGTACAAATTGGTTACCCTTGATTTACTGTAATTTCTGGTGACTTTATGCTGATAAATTTGTTGTAATCATCTATTAAACACTAGATTGAGTTGTAAAAGGGTAGACACTGCCCTTAAATCTTGAAATTGGATCGAGGTAAGACCTCCTGCATAAATTTGGGTTTGCATTGCATAATGACACAAGATAAACATCAAAAACCCAAAGGAACTATCAGCAAAACATTGAAACATGTTGCTCACATGGAGCAAAAAGACCTGACGCAGCTCATGGCCCCAGCCATGAAAGGAGAAGAATATCTCTTTCCAAGAAGAGGATCCATACCAAGAAGATCTAAAGGAAGAATTAAAGGAAGACATGGACACGAGAAGAGAAGCTGCCACAAGAAGAGAAGCTGCCTCAAGAAGACTGAAAGAAGAGATGGATGCGTGGAGAGAAGCTGCCACACGAGAAGAAGATTGAAGAAAAGAGAAGATGTGAGGCTCCAAAGAGTGAGGAGCCATGTGAAAATCTCTGAGAGAGAGAGAGAGAGAGAGACCCCACAACCCAATGTAACCTGTCCCAACAAAGTAAAACCACCTCTGAGCCACCTATGATGTAGGCCACGTGGTAGATGTATGTGTGAGCACTTTAGTCAAGGTCGCATGCAACTATAGTAAGCCTTGGACACATAGAGAGAGAGAGTGTCAAGGACTATGAGTTTAGGGACTCGAGGCACTGGTCTCGCAGGCTATCAAGTAAGAGAGAAACTTGATATAGGGTCCAGGTGTGCTAAGATAACTTGAGGGGAGGTGTAGACACTAGTCGCGGACTATCAAGTAAGGGGAGGCAAACTTGGTATAGGGTCTAGGTGTACTAGGAGTATTCACTTGAGGGGAGGTGTTGAAAATACAAGTGAATAGGGTGTGTGTGGGAACAAGCCCTCGGTTAGAGGCTGTAAAAGAGGATGAGTAAATATGAAAGAACCGATGAAAAGGTGAGAAGAATCTACTGGGAGAGAATAAAGGGTAGCATGAGAGAATTTAAGAAGTGTGGAGTTATTCTGGGAGATATTCAGGGAAAAGAGAAGAGGTGGAGAGAATCAGGCAAGAGGTGGAGATATTCTGGGAGTGAATCATGGAGAAATCAATGGGATTTGATGCTTGATGTAAACTCTATAAATTGAGGCATAGCCCTAATGAATTTGCTAGTTTTTGAGTATCCATGCCTACATTAATCTATTTGCTAATTATTCACTAATTACATCTTAATTATTTACTAATCACTTTATTAATGATGTTGATTCTAGTGTTTGATCCACCATAGCTCATCATTATGCTCAAATTTCAACAATGACACCATATCATCATCATCTACTGGTGATCTAATAGAAGAAAGGGTATTTGCAAGCTTGCAAGTCGTTTAACCTTTATTGAGTAATCATTTATACTCAGCTTTCCTCTGGGCACATTATGTAGCTCCCGAGAGGACATATGTTGATGAAGCATATGTATTTTCTGTGATTTTTGGTAGCATTGTTTTGGCCTCAGGACAAAATTGTTTGCTTCAACTAGGCCATCGTGTGCGCATCATATGAAGCTTGCAAAGAGGTCTTTGGTTGATTAAGACTTAATGGCACCCCGATGGCATGTTGTCTAGGCTGAGATCCATCTTAGACCTAGAGGGGTTAAGAACAACATATATTAATTTTTTTGAAACCTTCATATTCAAAATCTCGTGCCATGTTGGATAGTGGATAGACCTATAGAGTGGTAGCATGCAGTTGTGGGTTCAAAACTACATGAGAGTACTAAAAGGCTTGTGCACACAATCTTCTCTTTTTTACACTAGTATGCTCTCGTCCACTACAGATGATGTAGCACAGATGATGTAGCACCTAAAAAGGTGCCTAGTAGGTGGGGAGCCATGCCTAGCAAATGTGACAAACCCACCCAACATAGATATATCTTAAGATTTAGGGCGAAAAGGTGATTGTGATTAAATTTAAGATCATGAAGGTGCATACTTGATACGCCTTGGATATAACAACATCAAAAAATCAAGTTGTAAACAAGATGTCAAGGAATTATTGAGATGGATCCTTCCAGTTTTATGGTAGAGATTTTAAATTAAATAAGGGTCAAACTTGAAATTGAGATAATTGGACTATTTTCTTGCAAAATATTTGCTATGATTAAGATTGAGGATAACAAGGTCCCTTATCCATTCTTTTGGGAAAGACCTTGCATAAGGCAAGCTCACATAAGGTAAATTGTTTTAAATATGAAGAAGGGAATACTAGTTATAAATCTTCTATCACAAAGTGAAACAAGCCATTGGTGGTAGAAGGCTTAGGTTTTCTAGAAGGGCTTGAAGATAGTGAGGAGGAAAAAATTATGAGGGAATGCTATGAATAGTAATTCTTACTATATTTGGACCTTTTTGATTAATAGAAATTATCGAGTCTACTAAGGGTGGGGATTTTTAGAATAGAAGTGTTAAACTAAAAGATTAAAAAAACACCAAGAAGAGAAAGAATCCACCTTTGAGATTGGGTTTTCACTTGGATTTACATAAGGATTTGAATTAGATAAAACACCATTAATAGACCCCTATGTTACTAGAAGACATATTAATGAGGAACCCCTAGATGTTAATTTAGGGATTGATGAGGATATTAGACTAGTGAATATTAAGAAGAGGTATAAAAATATCTTATGGGTATATATAGTTAATAGTGCTCTACAAATCTTAGGAGACACCATAGTGAAGTTCCTTTGATTGGTGAGTTACATGCTAATTTTTAGCCACCTATCAAAATTATTATAGCAGAGTGGTAAATTGGTGAAGCTTCTAGTTGATGGAGTTTCACATCCAGTTATTTCATGATAATTGGCATGATTGTTGTATATGTACTCATGGAGTCAAACATAAATTGATATAACCACTTTTTGACCATAGTAAACATAATCCCAATACTCACTTGGAAAATTGACATTTACATTTTTAAATAACACACTCCCCCCCATGCCTCCTCTCCAACCACATGCTTAACTATAAATTAGATAATACATTACATCAAGCACCACATTAGGCACTAATCTATGTTCTAAAAATTTATATGAGGGTAATGGCTTGGTAAAATTATTTGTAACATTATCTTGTGTCATATAATAAATAAGGTCAATTATCTCTTGTATCATATTTATGGTTCTTTGATGGCTCTTACATGAATTGAGTCACATAAGTGATTGCAAAATTGATTCAAGCTATTAAATATAATACTCGCCAACCATTTTTCTTTAAACAATAGCATAAATAGGCTCTTTTCCATCATTGGATAGTAGTTTGAACTTTGCTTTAGCTGGGTTATTAATAATTTAACTTATTGTAAACCAAGCCTTTTAATCAAGCTCAATGCATACTTCTTATGAGTCATAGAAGTCTTCTTAACATCTCTAGACATCTATATGCCTAAATAATAATGTAAATCCTACATCTTCTTTGAATGCATAAATGTTATTTAAAGTTGTTTCGCCATATCATTTCTTGTCATGATTAGTTCATTCACATAGATATCTCCTCATTTCAAATTTTACCGATTGCACAAATGTTATATAAAGTTTTTTTGTCATATCATTCTCTATCATAATTAGCTCATTCACATAAACAACCACAAGAATAATATTATAATTAGCTCATTCACATAAACAACCACAAGAATAATATTATAATTAAATTATTTCACATATAAATATCATATTAGAGAGTTTGAAAAAATTCCATTACTTTAAAAATTTACTTTTTAATCTACTTTTTGGTGTATCTTGAGCGTACCAATTCCAAAGTTGTCAAAAAATGAGGATTTAGAACCTACTCTTTAATAGCTTATGATATGTCACATGAGGGGTTTTGAAAAAACCTTAAAGGGGTTCACCATGCCCCTCCCCCTCCCCCCTCCTTTCTTGGTCTTGCAAAATGGGACCTAGAATTTTACTAAAATCTCTAATATGGTATTTATAAGGTAGGAACAACAATACTTTATTAAAATTTATGGGGTCTAAAGAAATCATCCATGTTTTCAAACCCAATGGGTGCTTACTTAAATCAATGCCTAGGTACATACTTAAATCCAGAGAGTGCTCTCTTGACTCTACATATATAAGTAAAACTTTAGTGATCTTGTAAGATTCCTCCCTCCACCTTTTGAGGTGTAACGGTGTAAGAACTTTTCCTTCTATTCTTATAATTATTCCCCTCTCTGAAATAGAAGAAAGATCTTGATTTACCCTATTTTGGCCTAGAGAGAGAAAATTTTTAGAGAGAGATCATCCAAAATTGAGATATCTTTGGATATAAAAATCCTCCTAGTGTCTAAAATGGATTCCCTTGAAACAGAAGTTCAAAATGAACTTTCCAATGTGCATTAGGAATTAATTGAAAATGGTATAAGGGACCTTAGCCTAAGGGTCTATATTTTCAGAAATTTTTAGATTATGGTCTAATTAAGGTTCCAATGGGTCAATTGGATTAATCCAAGTGTTGGGATGAGATAAATCCAAAGAATAAAAGAAAATATCCAAAATGAGTAAATGCTCACATAAGATAAATAGTTGACTGAGTACAAGGTTTATTAGTTAAAAATTATGAGATATTACTAAAAAAATGAGATATTTTAGAATAATGATGCATTTTTGATACCTTGGCAAGGAAAGGGGGACTCTTGAGGTAGGCGCCTCTTTCACATGTGTGGAAGGGTTTTTAATTCAAAAAAAATATGATATTTTTATCTCTCCTCTCTCCTAGATCAAACTAAATAAAAAAGAGAGCCAAACTGGTCCAAATCTTGTCCAAATTGAGTCAAATTGAACCTAGAAAATTCTAGAACCTAGTTGGACTTAGTTAGTGGCCTCCCTCACCTATAAATAGATCCTGAGTCATTTGTAATGAAATATGGGAGCTATACCATGCCAGTATTATATTAAAATAGTTATATTTTCTATTATCCCTTAAATTTTTCTCTCTTGGAGCTCTCTCTCTCTACAATAAATCTTGGAGTTACTCTTCTCCTCTTGGTGGACCAATTGATTGGTTGCGGGCTTCACTAAAATTAGAGAATCAAGCCAAACTTGGAGGTAAAATCAAATTTTATGGTTTTTCTAAATTTTTCAATAACTTTCTTCTTCGCAATCCCTGTCAAGCTTGAGAAGCTTTCAAAATGATTGTTTTAATTCAAATCAAGCTTTTCCTAAGTTTCTTAATGTTTAATTAGCATTAAGTTAATCTTTATTCTTAAATTGTAATGCTTTCTTTAAGTAAATCTCTCTCTCTAAAAGAAAGGCCATCTTTATGGCTAAATCCCTTGAAAAAGGATGCTTCTCAATGATAGTCTCTTAATTCAAAGCTAAACTCTAGGCTTGATAAGCTAGAGATTAAGGAAATGATATTTTCATGATTTTGTGCTATTAAAATAATGGTAAGTTCTTTTAGATTGTTAATGAGTAGTTGAAAACTACTCTAATTCATTCTAAATGAGAAATGGATTATCTTAACAATTTGAAAAAAGAGGAATGTTGAAATTAGCTTAATTTAGTGGGATGATCATAGTTATGTTTAATTTTATGGTTAAAATTATGATTTAAATTCATAGTTTGATTTTAAGTATAAAAGAGGAACTACTATCATATTTTCATTACAAGCTTTTATTCTTTTAGAAAAAAAAATTAAGAATTATCAATAATAGCAATGAAGCTATGGTAAAATTTTTATAAAATAATACATATCTTATTTTTATGCATAATGCTAAAAGAGGACTTCTTACCATATTAGGATTGGACATCTTATGCAAAAAGAATAATTTTTATCATATTCATGAGAAATAATTTTTTTATAATTATGTATAATTAATTGATTATGAGAAAAGAGTAAATTTTGGTAAATTTATTTTTATACAAAAAGAAAAATTTTCATGATAATTGAGATCCAAGTAATTAAATGGTAAAAGAGAAATTTTTCGTAAATTTATTTTTATGCAAAAAAAAGAATTTTCATGATATTTGAGATCCAAGTAATTAAATGGTAAAAGAGAAATTTTTGATATTTATTTTTATGCAAAAAGAGAAATTTTCATGATATTTGAGATCCAAGTAATTAAATGGTAAAAGAAGAATTTTTGGCATAATTATGAGTATTTATCAAAAGTAAAATTTTGAGTATTATTAATTTTATTAAAAAATATGGGTAGAATTGATTTTTATAAATCCCATGAATCTTTTACTCAAAAAGAAGAATATTGAATGTATTTCACTTGAGAAATTTGAGAAAGAATATGAAAATATCCATCGAGTAAAAGTACCTTTAACTAGGCTAAGCAATTGACAGAAACTTTGAAAAGTCCTATTGGTATCAAAAGTAAAAAACGGTGCTAAATGCGAATGCGATGTGATAAGATGTGAGTGGATGTGATGAGATGTGGATGAGATGTAATGTGATGTGATGTAAATGGATATGGATGTGGATGTAAATGGATATGGATGTGGATGTGGATGTGGATGTGATGAGATGTGGATGAGATGTGATGTGATGTAAATGGATGTGAATGTGATAAGATGTGGATGAGATACGATGTGATGTAAATGGATGTGGATGTGAATGTGATAAGATGCGATGTGATGTAAATGGATGTGGATATGAATATGATGAGATGTGAATAACATGTGATGATATGTGAAAGGATATGATGTGATGTAAATGGATGAGAATGAGATGTGATGTGATAGATATGCATTAGAAGGAATGAATGGATGTGGATAGATGTGAATGTGAATGAATGAATGAATGAATGTGGATGAATGTGATGAGCTGCTATGAATGGATGTGGTGTGATATGGATGGATGTGGATGTGATGTAATGTGGATGGAATGAATGAGATGTGATGTGGATGGATGTGAATGAGATGTGATGTGGATGGATGTGAATGAGATGTGACAAGATGAGGATGGGTGTGATGGATGTGAATGGATGTGACGAGATGTGAGTGGATATGGTGAGATGTGAATGTGATGTGAATGAATGTGATGTGATGTGGATATGGTTAGATATGAATGGATGAGATGTGATGTGGATAGGTGAGATGTGGACTTGGGTAGATGTGAATGGATGTGAAGTGATGTAAATATATATGAACGTGATGTGATGATATGTGGATGTGATGTGGATCTGAATGAATATAGATGGATGTGATGTGATATGAATGGATGAGATGTGATGTGGATATGTTGTGATGTGATGTAATGAGGATAGATGTGAGTGATGAGATGTAATATGATGTGATTGGATGAGAATGGATGAAGGATGATGTGAATACATATGACTGGATGTGGAATAAGCAATGTTAATTGATGTAGAAGAATGTGGAATAATGAGAAATGATGTGGAATAATGTGAAAAGATAAGAGTTCGTTAGAAACTGTATTTATGACATGTTTTTAAATAATTATTTTATGTTAAGAATGTTGGGAAAGCATTTTGACCATCTTGTGATAAAGTTGCAACAGCTGACGAAGAGTCAATAGAGGACGTCTCGCGTAGTAGCAAGGACGACCGAGGTCTTGATCAGCGTCGGTTCGATTTAAATGGTGAGCTTCCAGTACAGTGGATGAGGGACCAAGGAAGCGACCTATGAGTGAAGCGCTAGGTGACCTGCGAAGCCTAAAGAGTGTTGACCATACGGTGCTCAGCCGCCGTCGAAGATACCCACGCGTGCGTCGAGGAAGAAAATGGAATAAGGAGTTAGAGTTGTTTTCTAAACTTGGGGTATGGATCTAGTTGATTGGCCTTCCTGGTCCTCAAAAACGGATGAGTCCATGACTCTTTTATATGAATTTGTTGGTTGATCTTGCTGATCTTCAATGGAGGGTCCATCTGGATTTTTCTTATGTGATTATATTTTCGAGTACTATGAGCTAGGAACTATTGAAAAGGCCCCTGAGTGAACAGGTGGTGAGCGTTCTGGTTGCCAATGATGCCATAGGTACACCGATGAAAGAATGATTGGAAATTAGAATTCAAGCTAGATATTTTGGAAGATTATGATCAGTGATACTATGGTTTCATTAGAATATTATTTTAAAGACAGCCTAATCTGTGAAACAAGCAATTTCATATTGGGTGTGTAAGTGGTGTGACTATCTTGAAGTTTGCTTAAAGCGCCGGCTAGGGAGCCTAGGAACTCTTTTCCCTGCTAGTACCTAGGGTAAAACATAACCACTAACCCATGGGATTGGATGGTTGGACTGGACTGTTGGATCCCTAAAATGAGACTCAATTTTGTTATGTTACGATAGATGAAGTAAATCTCGGATAGTTCTTGTTCTATGGAAAAGAATCAACGGCTCTGCCTCTTGAGACGAGGAAAAAAGTGTTGGTCTCTATGATCCAAGTGCAAGTCTCTTCTTTGATCTGACCATGTGACTTGTAGGCTCGGTCGGATCAATTTGGTTAGTTAAGGCTTTTGACTACATTAGAATAAAAGTATCTTGGAGGAATCGCTCGTGCTTTATGGGCGAGAGAAGTTTTTCTGGGTTCAATTTTAGAAGAACTGAGGGATTAGTCCCTTGTCTGGATATCCATGGGTGAGGCCTTGAGTGAGAGGCTCTGCCCTTCGCAAGAAGTGCTACTTTCACTGCTAGCACCCCATAATTCGTTGCGCGGAGGGGGCATGGATCTTTTAGCTGGTATCAGAGCGAATTGGCTAATGTGGATCAATCGAGAAGCAAGAAATGTCAAAAATTTATGAAGTACCAATAAAAGATTGTAATTGTGTGATGAAATTCATACAAATTGATATTCAGAATGAAGATTCATAAATTGGAAATTGGGTCTTCAGATGGAAGTACCACAATTGTATGGAATCCCTGACTTGAGGCCTAGATATGATGGTATTTACCCTATAGTTCTAAGGATCATGATTACCTATATATACCGTGTGGGTATAACTGCAGCTCTTTACTGGCAATATATACGAGTAAATCTAAGACCTTGAAATTATAAGCAAAAATGCTATCCAGATGATGAATTGAATGCCAGTTGATATGATTTTAGAATTGTGGTTGAGAATTGATGAGTTGATTTGGATTCTGATTGAAAGATGATGATTTCTGAATTCTGGTTGAAAGAAGATAAGTTGAACAAAGCCACAATGAGGATGAATGGGATGAATCCCAAATGATGGTGTTAGTAACTGGAATGATAATTATGACTTCAACAAATCACTATGAGATTAGTGGATTGTGCTGACAGATTGTTGTTGTTTGACCTTTGACCCAGTGGATCTAATTAAGGGATGACAAATTGAGAACCTGCATAACTAAAATTCTCATGGAGGAATGTTCAGATGAAATTTTCGGTCTGATGGACCATTATTGTGTTAAGAATATGAATGAATTATTCTCTGATAATGAGTTCTGTATGTTCTTGTAAAAGGGATCTTTATCCCAGGATTCTATGGGGGGTTGACCAAACTATAAAGAACCCCATAATCAGTTGGATTTGAATTATAAATAAAGTGGTCTTTTCAGTTGAGCGGCTTGGTTAATATGGAAAAAAAAGAGACTTAAAAAGAATTTTCATATTGATAGGATCATGGATCGAGGTCGTCGTGTTAGGAATGTTAAACCCCAACTCGATGAGGAAGAGCTCGACCCGGATGTTCGTAAAACTCTTCATAGATCGCAACCTGGACCCTTCAAGCGTGAAGGGAAAAACTTGGGTGAGGCTGTGAAGATGTGGATCAAAGCAATGGAAGACCGGGTACAACAAGAAAAGTAAAATGGCTCTTGTAAGGCTGAAGATAGTAGAAAATATCCTAGTGAAGAATGCCAAGCCAGTTTACATGGCCGAGGCAGTGCGGATGGTGAAGGATTTCGCCAAAGCTTTTGATGTCAAGGTCCCACCGCCGAAGCCAGCACCATCATCTTTTAAAAGATTTCTAGCTCCGGAAGGTGATTCTAACTTTCCACCGCCTAAGAGACAACAAGGTCAAACTCAGGATATGGGAAGTTCCAGAATGGAAGAAAGGTCTTTTTTCTCGAAACGCAATCCCCTGGAATTCAACTTTAGAAGTTCCACCCTTGAACAAAGAAGTGAAATGCTATAACTGTCAAGGATTTGGACATTGTAGTATGGATTGCCCAACTCCTTTTCGATCAAGGTTTTCGGGGCATGGAAGTCAGGGACCAAGATTCCAGACTCCAGCTCCTTCATTCCAGAGTAATCAGGTTCCTTTTCGTCAAAATAAGGGAAATCCTAGAGAGGTAGACCCTCTAACCAACCTTCAGTTTCAATCTAAAGTAATGCAAGACCTCCGTCTCAGAATAGGAGAAGTCAAAGAGAGATATTCCCAAATCAGTCGTCCACTTCCAAGGAAGTAACGTTGGAAGTGATTGAAGAAGAAGAAGATGAAAGAGATTATACTCCACCCCCGCGAGATGAGGATATCTCACATTTTTTAAGTGGGGTAGGATGTAAGATTCCTCCCTCCACCTTTTGAGATGTAACGGTGTAAGAACCTCCCCTTCTGTTCTTGTAATTATTCCCGTCTCTGAAATAGAAGAAAGATCTTGATTTACCCAGTTTTGACCTAGAGAGAGAAAATATCTAAAGAGAGATAATCTAAAATTGAGATATCTTTAGATATAAAAATCATCCTATTGTTTGAAATGGATTCCCAATGAACTTTCCAATGTGCATTAGAAATTAATTAAAAATGGTATAAGGGATCTTAGCCTAAGGGTCTACATTTTCAGAAATTTTTAGATTATGGTTCAATTAAGGTTCTAATAGGCCAATTGGATTAATCCAAGTGTTGGGATGAGATAAATCCAAAGAATAAAAGAAAATACCCAAAAATGAGTAAATTCTCACATAAGATGAAGAGTTGACTGAGTACAAGGTTTATTAGTTAAAAATTATGAGATATTACTAAAAAAATGAAAAGGCCCCTGAGTGAACAGGTGGTGAGCGTTCTGGTTGCCAATGATGCCATAAGTACACCGATGAATGAATGATTGAAAATATGGATTCAACTAGAGATTTCGAAGATTGTCATCAGTAACATAATGGTTTCATTAAAGGATTGTTTTAAAGTTAGTTGATGCTGAGAAAAAGGCAATTTCATATTGGGTGTGTAAGTGGTGTGACTAGTTTTATGTTTGCATGAACTTCCGGCTAGGGGGCCTGGGAACTCTTTTCCCTGGTACCCGGGACAAAATCTAACCAAATTCCTAATTGGATCCCATCACTACAGTGGTCTAACCCATGGGACTGGATGGGGTTAGGCTAGACTGATGGATCCGTAATTCGAGACTCAATTTCTGTTATTACGATAGATAAAGTAAATCCCGGATAGTAATTATTCTATGGATGGGAATCAACGGCTGTGCCTCTTGATGGGGAAAAAAGCGTTGATCCCAATGATCCAAGTGCAAGTTTCTTCCTTGATCTGATCGAGTATCTTTATAGGTGCAGTTGAATCAGCTTGATCAGTAATGGTCTTGACTACGTTAGAGTAAAAAGTTATCCTGGTGGAATCGTCCGTGCTTTCCGGGTAAAGGAAGTTTTTTCCGGGTTTGGTTTTGGAAAAACCAACGGATTAGTCTCTTGTCCGGATATCCGTGGGTGAGGCCCCGAGTGTGGGACCCGGTCCCGCACAAGAAGTGCTACTTCGGCTGCTAGCACCCCGAATCCATTGCGTGGTAGGGACAGGGATCTCACAATGCAAGTCAAAACTTGTAAAGCTTTTTCATCAAACACCTCCCATGATCACTCACATGGACATTTAATCACTACAAGAAATTCTCACACTCAGACATTTCAACAATACCTAAAATTAGATTTCGTATTCCCACAACAAAATTGAACAAGTGTTGGACCACCAAAAAACCATAGTGAATTGGCAAGAAGGCAAAGATGGTATTACTAGAAGTAGAGGCAAAACACATTGAAAATATAGGAAAGCACACTTGAAGGACAAAGCACAATGCAAGTCAAAACTTGTAAAGCTTTTTCATCAAACACCTCCCATGATCACTCACATGGACATTTAATCACTACAAGAAATTCTCACACTCAGACATTTCAACAATACCTAAAATTAGATTTCGTATTCCAACAACAAAATTGAACAAGTGTAGAAAAATTATACGAATAAAAATTCACATTATATTTCAATATTGTCATTTATTCCATGTACAATGAATCCATGATGTGAAACCCATGAACATAGGTATGATATTCTGACACCAACTATGGCATTCTAAAACTTGCTTTGGTTCCCATCCCAAATTAGCATCCAAGAAGTCCATGAGACACTTAAGATAACTTATAACTTGTCTTAAACTTATTTCTTCCTACATGACTCAAGCATTCTCTTGCATTGATTTATTGCTTGAGCTAAGACTATGACTTTAGTTTTGGTGCCACCAGGGAGATGTCTGCTACTTTGACTACAATTGTGGCTATGTTAATGGATCCTTTTATGATGCCCCCCATGGTTGCCTCCCTTGAGCCAAGGCTATGAATTTGGATGCAATGCCACCAGGGAGGTTTCGTGCACCTGCTATAGTGTGTGCACCCACAATACTCCACTTATAAGTGTTGTCCTCTTGAAGAATGACCTTGGGATGAGGGGGATGTTGACCAATGGGGGGATCGAGAGCACTAAGAACTATTAGAGGCCCAAGAACGCCTAGAACTATGCTCATTGCACCTGCGATGCATGAAAGGACGAGAAGATATTAATACTTGTCATACCCTATCTTTGAAATAACAAATGCATAATCTTTACCAGTAAAATATTATATTTAAAAGATTTTGTGAGATTTTAAAAGAGAAGGAGAAAAGGACTAAAATGAAATTCTCTTTAAGTCATCTCTATCTATAGTGTAAATTAATTTATGGATACAATTTTAGGAGAAGTTCACCATACATGGCCTATGTGTAAAGAGGTTCTTTAGCAAAGGGCAAAACATTACTACCATCAAGGAAATCAACAGTTTCAACTCTATCCACCCACAGAGTCTCAAAATGTATAGTACCTTATGGAATAACTTATATGCGAGTCCATGTATGATAGTGCGTGTAGCTAGTGGTGTGTGTAGCTAGTGCATGGAGTGTGTAGCTAGTGCATGATGTAGCTTAACTTATATGCGAGTCCATGTATGATAGTGCGTGTAGCTAGTGGTGTGTGTAGCTAGTGCATGGAGTGTGTAGCTAGTGCATGATGTAGCTAGTGGTGTGTGTAGCTAGTGGTGTATGTATACAAGTAAGTGTACTAGATTTACATATTATATTAATTACAAGTTATCTTGGATTGTACGAGGCATGCATAATGTAAAACAAGATGAGATTAAGGGGGTGAAGGTTGAGGTTGTCTTGAAGATTAAGCTACATCTACACACGAGGTTGAGGTTAAGGTTGCGTTAGTTTCATCGACACACTGAGCATTTGGATTATGGATCCAAGGATCTAATGTATCTTCTCCCATTATTTTAAAATCCATAGAGAAGTTAGGTGGGACTGCTAGTGACGATGGCAATGGGTGGCAGGCCTCCATTGAAACTAGGGAGGCTCCAGTTGATGAACAAGATTTAGCCCTCTCGTGAGTGCACTAGCCTCACAAGAACGTCGCTCATCCAAACATCCGAACAACAATTGAATGAAAGGGGAATGGTTGAGGAATGCATTTATGTCATTTCCATAGGGTGCACGAGGGCCTACATGAATGACACCATGTAGGGAAGTTTTGCTTATGGAAGATCTTCTTTAACTTTAGAACTTGTGAAGGAGAAAGCCTTTAAATGGCTACACAAAGATGTCTCCCTTTCATAAAGATGATAAGGCCATATAGTTGTTGTTATTTTTGTGTTCAAGAACATTTTTAGAGCAAAGGATGGGGCCAACTCAAAGAATCAAAGGCTTATGTACAATGCAACAACAACTAGCAGATGAGGCTACAACCACAATACAAGGACCTTGCAAGGAAGAAGCACTCGTCACCCATAGTTGGAGGACTCAACAATGGTGGCAGAGTGGAGTTGTTCAATCTAATAACATCCCAAGCATGGATTCATGGCTCAGTTAGTGGCGAGCTCGATTCAGCCACTCGGGCGCGGCATCCCAACAACACCTTTTCTTATCCTTGTGTGAAATGAAAAATAGCATTGACATTGATATTCCACAGGAGGCTAATCTCACTGAAGTGGTGTCTAGACCAACAACTAATCTCTCAGAATCCAGGCATTGTAATTGGCTTGTTATAGAGGGACATAGATACAAGATCTTAAGATCTCTCTCTATGATGCTATATGTGTTGTAGATATTGACAATGCTTTGCTATAGAGTACCAATCAGCCTGCTTTCTTATAAGGAAGAAAGAAAGCTTGCTTTCTTTCAGATATTGCCAATGCTTTGCCACTACAGAGTGCTAAGCAACTTGCTTACTTACAAGAAGGACACATTGGGGAGGCCCCCATGTTGGAGAACTTGATGAAGAGGGATGTGGCACGATAGACACCTTGATCCTTGGCAAACAAGTGGTGTGAACAATGAAGCAAGCAACAACGGGGACACCTATGCACTATGTGCACCGAGGACACTAGAAGGGGACAAGGAGATAAAGAGATGCAAGAGAAAAGCACCTCAAAAGGATGTAGTGAAAGATGATGCCAGCCACCCTAACTATAATGTAAGCCATGTAAAATTGACACCTAAGGGGAGACCAAAGTAAACTCCACTTCAAAAACATGAAAAACCCACTTTGGAAGGCATATAAAGGAAGATGCAAATGGGCAAGCTGTAGATCTAGTACATGTTCTAGAGCATGATATTCATAAGACATTCTAGGCCATTTGAGAACTCCAGTGTACATCTGGGTCAAGTGCCTTCATCATCTCAAACTGTGCAAAAGGAGTGTCAGCACCATGCTTCTACTCATCATGAACCCATCAAGGAGGGAGCACATCACAATGATGTGGTCTTGTAACAATGATGTGACACACATTTGGAGACTTGACTGCAACATCACCCCTGTTGTTCCATCCCTACTGCCAGCTATGTGGCATGTAGCCCTTTGCACAAACCTCACTATGGATGAGGTTGCATCTCTAACAAAAGGAGGTTTTGTCATTGAGACAAGGAGAACATTGCAAGAACATGTACTATGTATACTTTTGCGTCATGGGACTAAATCAAAATAAGAACATGTTCATGCATTAACCTCTATCCTCCTAAAAAATTAGATGATGTTTGCTCTATCCAAGGAGAGAACATATCGGTCAATCCCAAAATCATCTAAGTGCCTTTTTGCTCCCCTTGAGATTGATGTGCACTTCTTGCTTTTTCATGATTATGCCAATAATATTTTCAATTTTGTAAACCATTCCCTTATTAATATAATAATCTTGACTCTCCAAAATGTAAACATTTGACTCTAAAATATATAATGGCCATAATGAGCAACATTAACGACTAATGAGCACATAAAGATCACTTGTAGGCCATCTAAATCATACATGTGTTGTAAAACACTAGACAAACATATAGTGATAATAACAACGATATAAAGATGATATCCAACCCATTTCAACCTTATATGGACCATATAGACCATATGGACCACACATGAGTATACTATAAACATATACAAACCACATGGACCATGTAGTAAAGCACATCGTAAGAAGACAAAGTATATAGATACCCATTCCAACCATATGTGGATCACATGGACTATATAGAGCACACCGAGAGAAGACCAAGCATGCAAAGATCCCATACAACCCATTGCATAGATATACGCACCATATGGACTATGTAAGGCCATGATCTATGGATGGTACAACCCATTCCACACATGTATAAGGATCATATGCAGCCCATTGCCACCTTTTGTGGACCATAAACACCATTAGCTTGTCCATACACTATACTGACCACACTAAGATTACTTATGGGCCATCATGATCATGCACATGCTGTATGGATTGTCTAGGCTATGTACGTAGCCCATTGCCACTTTCTAGGTACCATATAGTCCATACACACCACCTAATGGCCATATCGAGCACATTAAGATTAGTTGACAGCCATCCCAATCATACATGTGACATATGCACCATGTAAACCATGAGGGAACAATATCAAGTATATAAAGATCATATGCACCCCCTTTTTCACTTTAAATGGACCATATAGACCATACAAATCACACAAGAGCCATAGTAAGCACATAATGATCAACTGCAATACCATATGGAGATCAAGGACCAAACGGGTGCAATAGGGACTATTTAAAGATCACATGTATAGCATACAAATCATTTAGAGCATTCAAACAATATAAAGTTGCATGGCCATTGCTTAGAACCTTGTGTTTCAAGATTGACACAAAACACATTGAGATTTCACCACCTCTTTGTGCATGATTAGGATGGTTAAGATGATCTCTATTGCCCAACTATTGCGAATTATGCAAACAAGGCTTTGAGCAAGGATCAGATGGAGAGGCATCTTCATTGACTCAAGCTGGGTGGATGATTTAGACACAGAACATACAATAACATGGCTATTGGATAATTTACACACAGAACATGGTTATGCTTGCTATTGGTTTAGGATGTATTTGTTGGATCACGATGTATTTGTTAGATCAACAATAGCCCATAGTTACACTCTTATCGTGAGTACAAAGCCACTATATTAGCAACATGAAAAGCAATTTGGATAAGGGGGATTGTGAGCTGGGTTATGTATGGTTGTGGAGCCTAAATGAGCACACAAGTGCTCCTAAATAGGCTCAAAGTTGCAGCAAGTTTGTAGGTTAGTTGTTGCTAATATTAGTGGCTAGTGGCCTTGTCTAGAGCTACCCGCATGGTTGGTAATTATAGAGGATCTCCTGGATTGTATTCATCAATACACGTAGGCTATTTATATATACTCTAGCTTATGCACTCACTAGTCATAGTAGCCACTGCTCTATTGTAGTACTATAGTACTATTCTCCATGAGAAATTTGACTTTAATTTTTGTGTTGTGAAAGATCCTCCTACTTGAGAGTGTGGCCCCTCGGGACTATTTGACACCCCTTTTTTCAAAGGGGATCAATGGGGGACATTGTCGCTCAAAAATCGAGGATCGGGTGGGCCGTCGAATTTTGCGATCCATGTGTAATCCCTGTGAAATCCAAGTGTGAACCTTGTGTGATCCCATCTTGTGATCCCTGTGTGAACTAGGGGCGGCGGCGGGGGTCGGGACGCACTTTTGTGAGCATTAAAGAGGGTGCGGACTTTAAAGCAAGGCATCTTTTTTGAATTAAAGCTCCTTTATCACCCCCTTTGGATCATTTATCCCCATTTGGCATTTGGCTCCCTTTAGTCTCCCTTTAGTGGGGTGAGGCCTATTTCTAAGTATAATGTGACCTATTAGCAATGTCATCCCGGTGTGAACCTTGTGTGATCTTGATGTGAACTAGTAGCAATGTCATCCTAATGTGAACCTTGTGTGATCTTGATGTGAATGGGTCGGCTTCTGGTTTAAACAATGATGGGAGTTTTTTTGTAAACTAGTGCAAGGTTAAAGTTATCAACTATTCAAGGAGTGTGTTATGGCATCTTTCTTTGCAAGCAGTGATCTTGACAGACCGGTGTGGTCATTTGAGGATTGGCTATGGTGTGAATCAAGTGAGTATGATTCTGACTTCTCTACATCCAATGATAGTATTACTGACAGTGAGCTCTCTACATCCAAGGACAATATCGTTGAAACAAGCTCCAATGAAGGCCGTTCATGCAAAGCCCCAAGACCACCTCTCGACTTGGAGATCAACTCAAGTATTTTTTTTCCGCTTGATCCACATTGGTATGTTTCTCAACGATTTTACTCCTTCAACAAAGCAAGTTACAACTTAATGAAGGGAGCTCTTGAAAATAAGCAAAGCAAGAATACGTGAACATTGCAGTTTCTAATTTGGTTCAAGCACTAGATGACATTGTCATAGAGCACAAAGTACGACTAGTGTTTGTTCGCTCCAGAAATAGTTCATGTGGAAAGAAAAAGGTAATTGACTATGCATGTCATAGAGGCAGGGAACCTCGAAGGCAAGGAAGCAAGAGAAGGATAAGAAAATCAAAAAGGTGTGGATGTCCTTTTCGTGTTACAGTACGTATTGACCATGTCTCTGATATTGCTTGTCAACCCTCCATGCCAAAAAGACTCACCACAGTGTTGAGAAGAAAGCATCAACATGGTCGGCAACGAGTGAGATTCCCAGAAAAACCATGGATTTGGTGTCCCCATTGTTGCTCAAAGACTTTTATGCTGGACCCTAAAGTGACCATAACTTGTTGCACATGCCATGTAATATTACCCTTGACATCAAGGCAGGCCCCAAGTGGTGGCGATTGTATTCTTGTTGGAAAAGTGGTAAGAATATGTGGGATCTCAAACCTGCTAAGCGCTACTGCGAACCAGCTGCTCCTTGCAATCTCCTTGCGAACCGGCTGCCTCTTGCGCTACTGCGAACCAGCTGCTCCTTGCAATCTCAGCTGCCTCTTGCGCTACTGCGAACCAGCTGCGACAGTGCAGAGAAGCTGCGACGGTCACCTCCATCATTTTCTTGATCGGTAAGTGCTCTACGAGCTTTTTCACTTTCCTCTTTTTATTCATTTTCACTCATCGAAATCAAGATTCTCAATGCTTAGCAGCACTTGAGAGAGGCATGTGATCATATTTTAAGTCTTATTTTGCATGGTGATTTGAATTAATTTTGTGTTGATTAAGGTACCCTTACTAGTGATTTGAATCCTTGTGTGTTGATTAAGGTACCCTTACTAGTAAGGTACCCTTACTAGTGATTTGAATCCTTGTGTGTTGATTAAGGTACCTTTATTTATTTAAAGTCCTATTTGGCATGGCGATTTTAATCCTTTAATTCCTTTAGTCAAGCCTTGATATAGGATATCCATGTCTTCTTATAAGGTTGTAAAGCAACTGAGGTAATAGGTCACATCATGTCTAGCCTCTTACTGACATATGCATATTACCATACGTCACTATAATATGATTGTAATAAACATTTTCCATTACCATGTTTTTGTTTGTAATAAACATGCAAAAGTACTTATAATATCATAATCTACAATTGTCTCCATACAAACTCCCATTGCATTGATGGAATTTCCCTTCAAAACCTTGATATATATCAATTCGATTAAGGTGAAAATAGAAACAAATCATTGAAATGAAAAAGTGTTTTTAAACACCCAATTATTAAAGAAGAATCACAAAAATTCCATGTAATACATGTTTTATTTCTAAACGTGCATGACGACATTATATAATGTTGTTTGTGTACATATGTATAGTAAGGGTAAGTTAGAAACTATGATTCTTTTTAGGGGCTTGCTGCTACTACATGTATAAAATATTAAGCCTTGATCTATATAATGTTCAACATCCATGGTGCTATATGTAAGCTTAAGAACGCTATTCAGTAGTAAGGGTACCTTAACCAACACACATAAGGATTCACATAAGAACGCTATTCAGTAATAAGGGTACCTTAACCAACACACATAAGGATTCACATAAGAACGCTATTCAGTAATAAGGGTACCTTAATCACACACACACACACAGGCACATTCACATGAGTATATCGCCTCTTAAGCTCTTTCCTCTCCCGATCAGAGACCTTTGGCTTGATCAAGCCTTGAGGAGGTAAAATATTTTGATATTTTCCTGAAGCAAAATATTAAGACCGAAGCACCTAAATGCATTTGAAGCATTGCTTCCACTAGTGTGGGTCGAGAGAACTTAAAATGTGTGTTTCAAAAGACGGTTATGAGAAGGTTTGATATCTTTATGGTGTGCTGTCTATTAGTCAAGATGCATGGTTTTCCTTTTTCGTTATGTGAGCATTCATACAATGCTTCTTTAGTGCTAGGCTTCATTATGGCTGAGTTTGCCCTTGATCTACGGAGTTTATACCTTGCACTTTCCTTTAAAGGTGAATTTGGGCTTATCCTGGATTCATCTTGGTATATATATTGTTTGAAGAGGTGGTTTGTGCCATGCGTGGCAGATGACAAATATGATTAAGGCATAGTGTAGATAATTTTGGATGCTTTTGATTGAGTAAGTTCCTTTGCCCTCATGTGAAGATATACATGTGAAGTTTTCGTCCGAGTTACGACCAGTTGATATTGTGCTAATTCTTCCTATCTTTCTGTGGTGCATATGCCCTATCAACCCCCTTTTTGTGCTAATTTTTCCTATTTAATGCTTCTATTAGTGATAGGTTTCATTATGGCCAAGTCTACCCTTGATCTCCGAAGTCATACAGAAACTCAGTCTGTTGAACTTTGTATTGATGTATGCTCGTGTGTGTGGGGGAGCATATATTGGTACCTAATTCTACAACCGCTATTAGGCACTGACGGTGTTAGTAGGGATGTTGTAGTATTTAGTCAATACTATGCATGATGGAGCTAATGGTTATATGGTCTTGTGGATGGCTACCATGAGTCTATAACTTGCACTTTCGTTTAAAGGTGAATTTGGGCTTATCTTGGATTCATCTTGGTATATAAAGAAGGGAAGTAAGAAAGTCACATTAATGACCTTTTGAGGCCGAAGTTGGCCTATAAGACAAATTAGATACATTATTGGCAGTACATTCCACACTTTGAGATGCTATAAATGACACTAAGAAAAAGCGAAAAAAAGTAAAAGCGCATCAAATAGAAATTGCTCTCGATAAGTGAGAGAGGAGAGAGTTGTGTGTGTGCGTCTTTGCATCGAGTCGCTTAATCACCTTTGCATTGAGTCATTGAGTCATACTTGAGTTGTGGATGAGCTTCACATGCTTAAGAAAAGTCAACTAATGTATGGTGTTTTTTTTATAAGGTTGATGGCCACCGATGAAACACAATTGTTTGAAGATGTTTTGCTTGACGACGATCGCACCGCTCGTTTGTGCATTGCTACAGAGGAGTGTCGCAGGTTGAATGTACGATACCTCAGGCGAGGTGATATGATGGACCATTTGCGCAAAAAGCATCATATCAATGTAGATATTCCTATGCGAAAGGGTGGTCGTCCTCTAGGTCATCGCACTCAAGAGGCCCCAAGAGCTTTGTACACAAAGCGAGGACTCAAGAAGCTCCACTTAAAAAGAGGGCTGAAGAGGATTGGGACGCAATGGGTGATGATGAAAGATCGTGCTTTGAAAGCAAGGATACTTACATTAGAGAGAAGGTTGAGAGTGCAATGCAAAAATACCTCGCGGGAAAGGATGTTCGCTTGAGTCGCATCAACAAGCGGATTGCTGAAGGCTATGAGAAACATGTGAGTATAGAATAATTGCTTTGGTTGGTAGTGCATTATATTCATGTGTGTTTGCATCATTTTGAGTAATGTTTTCTTAATTTAGAGGCGCTTAATAGCGAAGGATAATGCAACGACATCCGCACCCGCCGCCAATCCTTTAAATGATGGATCACATGAAGTACGTGACGAAGTAGTCACTCCGGTAATACTCTCCTGACAGAGGCTTAATGCTTTTTTCTCATTCTTTTTTACAACGGGGTAGAGATTCTTTTATTGTCATTAAATTTATATTGCTCATTCTCTTTTGTAGGAGAAGTTGGTGAGCTTTGACGATCAAGGGCCACTTTTAGCTCCTATGAAAGAGGATAGCACTCGTACGTTCTTCGAGGGAAGCCGAATCTTGTGCTCATTGCAAATCAGTGAGCCAATGAAACTCCCCTTGCAACTCATGCGCAAATGGCCAAAAAGCGAAGGTGTGTTAAAAATAAATTCCTTTATGTAAACATTGCTTTCATAAAGTGTAGAATGGATATGTATCAAATGTTTCTCTAATTTTGCATAGGTTGGCATATCCACAAGGCTTGGGTCTCCTACTGTTATTAGTGACTCCCCTTTATCGAGCACAAGTGCTCCCATTACCATGGTCATTGCGAATGGAAGCACAACTATAGATGCTAACTTAAGTCAACCTTTGAAATGTGATGATTTCATTAAGAGGTAAGGCTATTTAATAGAAGTCTTTTATCTTTCATGTGTGAATCATTTTCTACTTGCATGTATGATCATACGTCTTTTACACTATGTAGGTTTGAGAGTGGTCTTGCTATTCAGTTTGTGTCTCATGCATCGAATCAAGTTGTTGAGGTTGATGGTAGCCTTTTGGAGTCAATTGTGACTCAAAAAGCATCGACACGGACAATGAATTTGTATCATATGTAAGTCTATTTTTTAAAAAAGGCTTGATCTTTTCCATATGCATATGTATATTGCACGGATGTGACATCAATGAACTGCTTAATTTATAGGTGGTTCGAGAACACAATGTGAAGCCATGTCTTCAAAAAAGCATGGTTTTGTGACAGCCTTTGGTATGCCTTTATGAAGGCATGTCGAAATCAAGAGGCAAAAAAGCTTGATAGTTACTTTGGAGAGGTAGATGTGGCAAAGTACTTGTTTATCTTCTTTCCAATTGTGGATGGGTAGGTCTACTAACTTAGTACGTTTGATGTTCAAACTATCTAATAGGATGCTTAATGGATTAATGTGTTCTTGTTGCTTCTCATTCTACAGACATCATTGGCAACTTTTTGTGTTGTACAACAATATCCATAAAAGGCTAGTGCATTGTCCATGGGAGACTCATGGATTACTATATCTTGATCCACTCTCAAGGGTAGTGTCTCCAACTCATTTGTCATCTGTTTACAGGTACATATTGGCTACTTGTTTTGTTATCTTAGAACAAGAAAGACCTTTTTTTTACCATCTACACCAACTATGCTTTTAGGGCTTTGCAAATCATGGCTTCACATTACTCTAACAACTCATTGAGGGAGTTTACCTTGGAGAAACCACATGTAATAATCCTGGCACCCTTGTGATCACTAACCATGAAAATTTGTATTGGTTCACTCATTCTTTGATTCTTTGGCAGGTGCCGCAACAGCCTAATGCTATAGATTGTGGATTCTATGTCATGGCCTACATGAAACGGATGATTGAGGGGGCATACGGCAAACGATCGAAGAGCTATGTAAGATGCTTCTCTTGAGTCTTGTCTCTAAGTTTCACAATTAAGGAGTTGTACTTATTCGATTTTATTTTCTCTTATGTGTGTAGTTGACTAGGACCTGGTTCAAACATGAGGCCGTGGAGCAGTTGAAGCTAGATTTGGCTGCATGGGCGAAGAAAAAGATCTTGGAGATACAATGAGTTCACCTTCTTTGTGTCGGCATAGTTTTGGCTTCACATGATACTCATTTTGTATTGTGGCAACGATTTTGGGAATGATACTTTGCATTATTGCAAAGTTAGTTTGTATCGCGGCAAACTTATTGACAAATATTTTGGCAATGATAATTTGCATTGTTTCTTATCTTCTCTTGTTTTTCATGAATAACTCTACTATGTTGTGAATGTGAAGTCCCTCATGCTTCTTTCTAATGTGAGTTGTTGTGGATAATTTCTTGGCAAACACAATTTCTTTAAAGATTGTGGTTCTTTCTTGATATTTAACTCTATTGTGATGTGAATGAGAAGTCCCTTATGCTAATTTTAATTGTGAGTGGTCGTGGATAATTTTTTAGCAAACACATTGTCTTTATGGATTGTAAATCTTCCTTGATGGAAAACTCCATTATGTTGTGAATGAGAAGACCCTTATGCTAATTTTTAATGTGAGTGGTTGTGGGTAATAGACAGACAATGGTCTGTACTCCCTTTGTTCTCAAAAATGGCTCCTAAGTAGATGAATATAATCCTTAGAGGGTATGTGAATAAGATACTCATGCTTGTAATCCTTGTGTGATCCTAAAGTGAAACTTGTGTGAACCATGTGTAAACCCAATGAACTCATCATGGCAATGAGTCCCGAGAACATGTACCTTCGGGAAAATATTCATAGGGTTGTAAACCCTGAGTGAACCATGTGTGAGCCAAGAGTGAACCCCATCAATTTATGGCAATGTGACCCGAGAGCATACAATTTTAGAAAAGTATTAGCAGGGTAGCGAACCCTGTGTGAACCATGTGTGATCCAAGTGGGAACCATTTGTGAACCATGTGTAAACCATGTGTGAACCCAATAAATTCATGGCAATGTGACCCAAGAGCATGCACCTGTGGGACAATATTCACAAGGTTGTGAACCATGTGTGAACCCATTGTGAACCTTTTGTGAACCATGTGTGAACCCCATCAATTCAAGGCAATGTGACCCGAGAGCATGAACCGAGCATGAACCAATGATTTTTGAAAAAAAAAAACAGTAGCGTCGATCGCGCGCGCACCATTAATTCGTTTTTAATCCACTGACCCCTTCATTAATTAGTTTTTAATCCACAATGGCCCCTCCTCTTTATGAGCAAGAATCTAATGCCTCCTCTTTATATCCGTTGAGAATCTTTAGATTCTAACTCCCAATCTAACGGTCGGAGAAACCATGGCCTTGATCCCTCTTGGAGGTGTGGTGTCAAATAGTCCGAGGAGTGTGGCCTACACAAGTATCGTCTTCTTACGAAGTTGCCCACCATCACAAACAACACATGAAAAAAATTAGCTCTAAGCTCCTATGTGGACAACGTAGCTATGTTGATGGCACTTGCAAAACTCTTCTCTACTTGAAGGATTGGCATCTGGTAGAAACCTCCAAATTTTTAATGTTTTTGGAAGTATGTGCAAAAATAAGTATAGGCTCTTGAAAGCCTAAAGGTATTCTCTCAAAGCAATACCAAGATCTACTCGAACTTGTACGTGTGAGAGAGAGAGAGAGTGTGTGTGTGTGTGAGAGAGAGAGAGAGAGAGAGAGAGAGAGTGAGTGTGTGTGCACTCTGTCCCCGGTTAGAGAGGCTGCCATGGAATGGAATGGGCGTTCTTCCTGTCGGGTCTCGGTTTGCCAGTCGTCCATTTCTACTACTGCTGCTAAGATCATCAGTGGCAGCGGCAGTATCATCAAAATCGCAACAACAGGAGAGTCAGAGTGAGGAAGTGTTGTTACATAACCACCACCACAACAACAGAAGGAGAAGCCGTCGGCACTCGGCCTTCTGCCACAAGGCCTCTAACAGCCAGCACAAACCCCTGCCGGTGGACTCTTGGCTTTCCGCCCTCCATGGTGATGTTGCCGCTCCACACCATCAACAGCGGCCGCAGGGAGGTCTTGCTTCCTCCTCTTATTCTTTCTATGGCGGTGGTGGTGATGATGATGAGCAGCTTCTTCAGACTTTCTGCGAAAAAGGACAGCTTGACCGGGCGTTGGATGTCCTCTCCCGCATGCACACATCCCCCTCCGACAACACGTATATGTCCCTCCTCCAGGCTTGCATTAAGAGCAATGCCTCGATTCAAGCCAAGCAAGTCCATGCCCATCTTGCTCTCCATAGAACCAACTTGACGAACTTGCTTGGTGACTACTTGGTGATGACGCTTGCTAAATGTGGCTCCATCGAAGATGCACTCCAGATTTCTTCCACATTACCTCGCCGCACAGTTTTTTCTTGGTCTGCTATCATATCTGCATACACAGAGTGCGGTTGCGGCCACAAAGCACTTAAAAGTTATCAGTGTATGCTAGAGGATAGTGTGGAACCCAATGATTTTACATTTGTCAGCCTCTTTAAAGCTTGTGGCAGCATTCGAGACCTTGCACAGGGCAAGAAGTTTCATGCCGAGGCACGTGAGAAGGGCTTTACATCCAACCTGTTTGTTTGCAACACCCTTATGAGTATGTATGGCAAGTGTGGGGCAATTGTGGAAGCACAGGAAATGTTCTGTGCATTGCCCCAACGCAGCATTGTATCGTGGACTGCAATGCTTTCTGCATATGTTGAACAGGGCCAAGGAGAGAGGGCTTTACAACTGTACAGGCAAATGCAGGAGGAGGGCATGAGGCCAGACCGTCCGACATTTAGCATGGCCCTTGTGGCATGTCGCACCCTTGCAGAGAAGGAAGAAGGCCTTGTGGTGATGGGGCAATCAACCAAATTGATGTCTTTGGAAATTGGACGGGCATTGCATGCAGATGCCCGAAGGAGTGGCTATGCATCAGATGTCCTCTTTCAAACCACCCTTGTGAGTATGTATGGCGAGTGTGGGGCAGTTGTTGAAGCAGAAAATGTATTCAACTCGCTGACCCGACGGGACCTCATTTTATGGACTGCAATGCTCTCAGCATATGTTCAGCAGAGCAAAGGAGAGAAGGCTTTACAATTGTACAAGCAAATGCGAATGGAGCATGTGGCTCTGGATGACGTCATGCTTATCCACATACTGCAAGCTTGCAGTGAGAGACGAAGCTTGGCAGTATGTAAACAGGTTCACTTTGACATTGTCTCTGCCGGGTATGATAGGATACCCTCCATGGCATCGACTTTGGTTCACACATATGGAAATTGTGCAAGCATGGTCGACGCACATGCAGTCTTTAACAAACATCCTGAACCTGATGTTGTAGCATGGAATGCTTGCATTGCTGGTCATGTAGGAGAAGGAAACACTGCAGCAAGCCTGCACTTGTTTGAGAAGTTGAAAAGGGCAAGTATTAAGCCTGATGAAGTTACGTTTATTTTAGTTCTCTCCGCTTGCAGCCATGCGGGCCTTGTTCTGAAAGGTCTTGAGTATTTTGAATCTATGAGCAGACATGGTTTAACTCCAGATTTGAAGCATTATAACATCTTGATAGACCTCCTTGGCCGAGCAGGGGACTTCCAGAGCATAGAAAACATGTTGGGGAGCATGCCAATGCAGGCTGATCTGATCATTTGGTTGTGCTTGCTGTGTGCATGCCGTACTCATGGCAATTTAGAGTTAGCAAAGCAGGCATTTGATCATGCAGTGAATTTACAGCCCAAGCAGGCTTTTGCATATGTTATGATGTCAAAAATCTATGCTGATGCTGGGTTGCATAAGCTTGCAGTGGACGTGGAAAGGTCGAGGCAAAATGCAGTCAAGGTGGAGAATTCAAAACAAGGAGAGAATGTGTGGAGGAAGTGTAGTCAGAGTTGGATTGAAGATGAGCAGGAACTGCAGTCCTATGTTGTAGGAGATGACAAGCATTTACAAGGAAAGCTTGTGCATCAGCTGCTATATCAGATGGGGAAAGAGCTGAAGGGCAAAAGGTCATTTCTAACAGCTAAATGGTGATGTTACAGAAGTGGCAGGGATGGCCCTCGTATTGCCATCTAGAGAAGCTGACTGCATGCTTAATACACCCATAGCAAACCCAGTTCATGTAAAAAAGCATGTATCTACATCCACAGCAAAACCAGTTCATTTAACAAAGCACACATGAACATGCAGATGACCGTCATGCCATAAGAAGTAAAAGTCTTGTGATATGGTAATCGGCATGACAATAACAGTTTTCCAAGACAAAAAGCTAGCTTAGAGGAGGCAAGATGGTGCGAAGAGGGCTGAGCAGGGTAGTTGTGGGTGACACAGTGGCGGTACAGGGCAGCAAGGTGTGTTACTGGGTGGCGGTAGGAGCTGAGCGCTGAGTGCAGAGGTGTTTGCAAGGCTGCATTAAAGGACTAGACAGTGGTGGCTGTGGGGTTGACCATTTCACAAGGATTCCATGCTTTTTAGCTTCTCTCTTTTTGAGAAAAGAGATCCTTTTGAAGGTTAGCTAGGTATAATGGAGGGCTCCTTAGTATGAATCATCAAACAGAATGATCCATGGCTGTTTTCTTTGGAGAGGTGGGAAAAGCAGTTAAGCCGTTCCATCTATAGGAGCTGTGAATTTAATTTGGTCTTAAGAAGTTATTGCCACCGGGATCTAGTCCGATTGGTTGCAACTGGGTTGCTAAATAGCAGTTTCCAGGACTGGGTTGCTGAACAGCAGGTCCCAGGTCTGAACCTTGGCACATATAGCTAGGTATAAACTCAAAAAAGAAAAACTGATGAGCCTCTAGATACAATCAGAGTACCAAGGTTTGTTGTCAGCAAAGGTGTGACACACCTCATCTCCAAGACTACCGCGTGGCAGACACGGGCAGGCCTGCATAGGCGGCACACAGCAGTAGATGGGCAGGCCAGGAGCATGTCGACCAGCAGGTGCATGTGCGCACAGGCCTATTGGGCAGTGGTGCAGCAAGCAGACATCCCACACGTGATCGCGCCAACATTAGTGTTTGGTCGTGGGCTTTATTCAGTATTAATCATACCTAAATATACATACCTTGGATATTCGTTGAAGGCATCTGCACTCACCTCAGCACTAGACTCTAGAGTCCTGGGCAGGATAAATTGAGATGGATGTGTGTGTGCTGATGTCTTCATGCAGAGTCACCCCTTGGTACTTGAAGTACAGTTGTAACACTTATTTCTTGTGCATAATACATATCAGTAGCTTAGGACTGTTAGGTGTGCTGTGTAGGTCCTAATAGAGTTAGGGTTCTACAAGCCTGAGGAGGATGAACCACTTCATTGCTGCTGAGTGTACAGGCAGTAAGAAAGAGAGAGGGAGTTAGAGAAACTTAATGCTCTAGAGAGAGATGATTGCACAACTTAATGTAGATTGATTCATTGATATGAAGTACACCAAAAGTACATGCTGTTATAGGTTGCAAACCCTATCTTTTGACTCACGTAAATCACATACAGACATGGGGACATGACACATGGCACTCACTTATCGTATCCAAATAAGAGGGTGTTAACAAACATGTAGGCACACTTACACATAAAGACCTAAATAGGTGTTCACACCTATACAAACACATATAGGTAGTTATACACACACTGAAAGGTACACCGGGTGGACATATAGGACACAAGAGACTTTGAAATACCCCCAACACAAAGAAGATGCTATCACCTATCCCATCCACCGTGTCTCAAAGCTAGACTCACTATCTACACCTCCCGTGCCATGGTAGTCTCTCCTATCAGGGTAAGAGCGAGGCAATGAGGCCAACACTTAGTCACCCCTCGGCTTCTATTTGGGATAGACTAGAAAAAATACGGAGTCTTTCATAACACAACTTGGACAGAGAGACAACACACATTGGATTCTTTTTTAGTTTTTGGGAGACATCTTGCGCAGAGAACCCTCGACTCTACAAACATAAAATAGAAATTACAAATAGGGAAATCAGGGTGAAATCCCTCCTAGATGCTCGTGGTGTCGTCTTTTTCGACGCCTTTTCCTTGCTACCGACCCACCCATGGCAGCTCAATTTTGGAAAACCTCCAAATTTATGCGAACAAGAGCTTTGTTTTGATGCTAATGGCTTAACTCGACCAACCAACCGTCTTGATCCTAATGCACAGATGCTATAGGTGTAGAGGGAAAAGACGGTTGGTGGAGTTAAGCTGTGAGACAGAGGCGACCAGGAGACGGCATGAAGGGAACGGGAGCACGGAGGTAATCTTGAATTTTTTTAAATAAACTAAGGTGATAGCAAACCGGCGGCGGTAGGAGAGGGGGCAACACGTGTTGAATCAGGGCGACGGTGATGGGTTGACTTCTAAGGCCGATCGTAAGCAGTGATGCGCATAGAAGTGAAGGCGAAGAAGTAGTAGTTTACGATCGTGCTGCAAAAACGATAGTGTTTGTAGATGATGCCGACTTTTGCTGAAGGCAGCTTAGCTGGAGATGGGCGACTATGGATAGTAAACGACAGAAAAACAGGTAGATGGTAGGCTATGATGGGGCAGATAAGGAAACCCGAAAAATAGAGATCTTCAAACCTATACTTCGATACTAATTGTAGGTCCTAAAAGAGTTAGGGTTCTCCAAGGGTAAGGAGGATGGAACCTCTCCTACATGGATATATATAGCAAGCATGGTGTGTTCATATATAGGTAGCCAAGTTGAGGACCATGAGACCCAAAATGGGCTTCAAATATAAGACCTATCTCTCGTCTCACATCTCGAGGACGAGTATGTGTTCTTATGCATGCAAAAAGAGGACGAGTATGTGTTCTTATGCATGCAAAAATATATCTTGCCTGTCGAAGACGTAGTATATATAATATATATATATATATAGAGAGTTTGTGCATCTAAAAACCGCTATTAATATTAGTTTACAGCGTGTTATTATCACTGTGCTGATTTAAAGATCGGTTAGAGTGTTTGCATTAAAACATTGCATAAACATAAGACTCTAAGGTGTTATTATCACTGTGTTTGCATTAAAACATTTCATAAACATAATACTCTAAGAGTGTTGCATAAAATAAAACTATGTATAAACATTTAACCCAAGAGGGAAGATCACACCGGATAGAGCTGGGAGGACCCGAAAGCGGACTGTGGTCAGCCATTTTGCAGAGGCGAGCCAGGGTCCTGAGGGGCACCGGCGAATTTCTTTCCAGAGGCGGCAGGGGTGGCGGCCGTTTGCAGATGCCTGAGGGAGGCGAGGCCCACAGCTAGTTGGGCTCAATGGCCATTTGCAGAGGAATGTGGGATGCGAGGCCCACAACTAGATGAACTCAACGGTCGTGTTGCAGATGCGGTAGGGGCGACCAATGGTTTATGCATTTATGTGAACCATGAGGGCGGCCTTAGGGCAGGAGGCGGCGGAGGAGCTCCCCTTCACATGAACGAATGCCCGCTCAGGTGGCGGAATGTGTACACAGGGGCGGCACTTGCAGAGCTGTAATGGAGGGAGAAGGCCAATGACGGTGAAGAAGATGAAGTAAATTAGCTTCCTTTCACACAGGTGTCGTCCATTTGCCTCCACACTAGCCTTCAATGCCTTGTTCGGCCGATTAATTACACACTTTCATGACTTTTATATATAAATATTATAATCACACACTTTCACGAGGTTATACAGCAGCATATGACAATCACTACATGGTATAAAGAACAACAGGAGATGATGGCGCTTGTCATCCCCCTGGGTGCTGGTGGACAACAACCAGCAGGCGGCCTCTATGGCAGACTGCTTTGGCTAACTACCCACCATCATCAGCGTTATCATCATTACCATTCCTTGGACCACCACCACCACCACCATCATCATCATCATCACGCTGCCCTCCAGCAGGATGAAAGATGGGAAGGTGTGGCTCTAGGGGATGCATGAGGAATTTCTCCAGGCTCTTTGCAGAAAAGGACAGCTGGACAGGGCCCTAGATGCGCTCTCCCGCATGTACACACCCCCTTCGGACAACACATACGTGTCCCTCCTCAAGGCTTGCAACAAGTACAAGGCCCTCCCTCAAGCCAAGCGTGTCCATGCACATCTTGCCCACCACAGAACCCACCTGACCGGCTTGCTGGGTGACTACTTGGTGTTGACACTGGCAAAGTGTGGTGCCGTGGAAGATGCATGGGATGTATCAGCCGGATTGCCTCACCGCACCGTCTTCTCATGGACCGCCATGATTGCTGCTTATGCAGACTGTGGTCGCGGGCATGAAGCACTCGAAATGCATCGACGTATGCTAGAGGATGGTGTGGAGCCCAACAGTTATACCTTTGTTAGCCTCTTCAAAGCTTGTGGCAGCATACCAGATCTTGTACAGGGCAAAAACCTACATGTCATGGCAGACAGGAAAGGCTTTACATCTGTTGTCTTTGTTGGCAACACTCTTGTGAGTATGTATGGCAAATGTGGGGCAGTTGTGGAAGCAGAGGATGTGTTCACTGCATTGTCGCAGCGTACCATTGTGTCATGGAATGCGATGCTGTCAGCATATGTTGAGCAGGGCCAAGAAGAGAAGGCATTACGATTGTATAGACAGATGCAAGAAGAAGGCATGAGTCCAGACCAGCATACGCTAGTTTTTGCACTTCAGGCATGTGGCATCCTTACAGAGAAGGAAGAAACTCTTGTTTTAGGACTATCAACAAGAGTGATATCTCTGGAAATTGGTCGTGCACTACATGCTGATGCCCACAGGTGGGAATTTGCATCAGATGTCTTTGTTGGCACCACCCTTATGAGTATGTATGGTAAATGTGGGGCCATTGGGGAAGCAGAGAGTGTGTTCTATGCATTGCCCAAATGTTATATCATTTTATGGAATGCAATGCTCACAGCCTATGTGGAGCAGGGCAAAGCAGACAAGGCTTTACAGGTCTATGGACAGATGCAGGAGCAAGGCATTGGCCGAAATCAGCATACACTTGTGTTAGCGCTTCAGGCATGTGGCACCCTTGCAGAGAAGGAAGAAGCTCTAGTTCTGGAGGGGCGATCTATCAAAGTGATGTCTATGGAAATAGGGCAAGCATTGCATGTTGATGCGTGCATGACAGAGACCGCCTCTGATGTCTTTGTCGGGACCGCTCTCTTGAGTATGTATGGCAAGTGTGGGGCACTCCTGGAAGCGGTGCATGCATTCCTTGCAATTTCTCAACGTAACATTGTGTCATGGAATGCAATGCTCTCAGCATATGTTGAGCAGGGACACGCAGAGAAGGCCTTATTGCTGTTCGTGCAGATGCAAGAGGAATGTGTGAGTCCAAACCTGCGAACATTTGTGATTGTCCTTCGTGCATGTGGTGCCTTTGCAGACAAGGAAGAAGCTCTTGTTGTGGAGGGACAATCAACCAAAGTGAAATCTCTCAGAATCGGACAGGCATTACATTCCGATGTGCGGATGAAGCACTTTGCATCAGATGTCTTAGTTGGTACTTCCCTTGTGAGCATGTACGGCAAGTGTGGAGCTATCACGGAAGCTGAGGATGTGTTTGGTGCCTTGTCCCAACGTGATGTGGTGTCGCGTAATGCAATGCTTTCAGCTTATGTTGAGCAGGGCCAAGCAGAGAAAGCTCTAAGGTTTTATCAGCAGATGCAAATAGAGCGTGTGACTCTGGATGATGTTACACTTATCTGCGTTGTGCAAGCATGCAGAGAAAGAGGAAACTTAGAGATTTGTAGACAGCTTCACTTTGACATCGTCTCTACTGGGTATGATTGGGATTCCTCCGTGGCAGCCACTCTAATCCAAGCATATGGGATTTGTGCAGGCATTGTCGATGCACAGACCATATTTGATAAATTTTCCAAGCGTGATATTCTGATATGGAATGCATGCATTTCTAGTCATCTAGGAGAAGGGAATTTTGGAGCAAGCCTAGACATGTTTGAAAAATTAAAGTCAGCAGGTGTGAAGCCTGACAAAGTAACATTCACCTCTGTTCTCTCCGCATGCAGCCATACTGGCCTTGTCGTCAGAGGTATGGAGTACTTTGAATCCATGAGCAGAGATTATGGCATAGCTCCAGACTTGAAGCATTATGGAATTTTACTGGACCTCCTTGGGCGTGCAGGGGAGTTTAAGAGAATAGAAAACACGTTGGGGACAATGCCAATGCAGGCTGATCTGACCATTTGGTTGTGCTTGCTGGTTGCATGTTGTACACATGGCAATATAGAGCTGGCAAAACAGGCATTTGATCATGCAGTAAGTCTGCAGCCCAAGCAGGCTACTGCATATGCTTTGATGTCAAGCATTTATGCTGATGCTGGGATGCAGGAATTTGCAGCCGAGGTGGAAAAATCCAGACAGAAGCAAGGGTCATTGATTATTTAAATGCATGCTTTAAGATCTTTGCCATGAGGTCTCATCTCGAGCTCGAACCTTTCACTATTTTGTGCACATCTAACTCTTTTATACATTCATGTGGAGACATGCAACCTAGCAATGACACCAAAATATTGGTAACCAGGTCTGTATGGATCTCACAAATGTCTTTCTTGGGTTTGAGCTACACAAATTATTAGGTTTTGTAAATCCAACCATAGAATTGGTAATTGATACCCAAACTTGTAGTAATGCCTGGCTTGTTGTCTCTGCTTACCGCTAAACCTCCTCCTAACCTCTATTCTATTGTTTTCTCTTCACGTCACTCTTCTAAGATAAATTTAGGAAAGCTCAAGTCTCCTGATGATGAGCAAGAATGCACATCCCACAAGTGGTCAACTCTCCTAATGATGAGCAAGCATGCACATCCCACAAGTGCTCACCAAATCCTTTTCTCCACCACTAGATACACATACTCTTTGCCACTTATTTTATTGAACGGGTCATATTAGTGAAGCAGAACTAAATAGCATCAACATGTGAGAGAACAATTCAGAATGGACCATTGATTCACAATGTGGAGAAAGCCAAGCAATATGAGAAAAAGTCGATAGCATCCTTTTGTCCATGATTTACATGCCCTATGTTCAAAAAGTAGTTACCCTTTTTATACTGTATAAAAATTATCCATCTTGATCAACTTCCACTCTCAAATTTTTTAAAGAGAACTTTGGTCCATGGTTACTTTGATAAGATGCCAAATAATCATGAATATAGGTATGTCAGCAAATATATTTCTTTTATGAACTCAAAAGTAAAGAAGCCTTTTGTGGATCTTTCAAAATTTGTGCTTTATATGTTTGACATGCAATGGTTTTTTTTTGGCAAATTTGTCATTGTAGCTCACTCAAAGCGAGTAATTTTAAGTGACATATGAGGGGGAAAAAACTCAAACCCAACACTTTTAAATAATTTATTGGGTTGAAAATAACCCCTTTTTTTCTTTCTTTGCTTTGACCACTAAACCTCAACTTTTTGACTATGACATAGCTATTACAAAGTTTAGTTATATTTTTGCCTAAGTGCATCATCAAGCATTATCAATTCTATATGGAACAACCTAGAGCCCTAAAAGATACTACTTCAGGTACACCTTGCACACAAAGACATTAATGCACACAGCTGTGCTATGTTAAAGATCCATCTCGACTTGTCAGGCCAGTATTTGAGGACTCTAACACTAAGTTGAATGCAGAGATGCCTTTGACGAATATCCAAGGTATGTATATTTAGTTACGATTAATGTTGATGGACATGTTAACTATTGTCAAACTATTAATAAAGCCCACAACCAACATTAATGTTAACATGTCACATGTGTGGGCTACTCGACTGCCCAATAGGCCTATGCGCACATGCATCTGCTAGTCGACATGCTCTTGGCATGCCCGTCTAGTGCTATGTGCATCGCCTATGCAAGCCCAACCATCTGCCACGTGGTACTTTTTTTGTTTTTTGAGCCAGGGTCAAAGACGAGTAAGCTCGTTCTAAGATTCGAACAGAGAAACGCTTTTGTCATTAGCTTCGTCACCTCTAGTCTCCCACATTCTACCACGTGGTACTCTTGCAGGTGAGGTGTGTCACATTCTCGCAACTACCCTTAGTTGCACAATGTCCATATAAAATGCCCTTTCATAAAAGAAAAAGATCCAAACTAAGCTCATCCACGATTACCCAAGATCCTGAACATTACATCCAATGTGAAGGCTCACATTCAGTTTTTGTTGTGTCAACACAAAGATCTGCAAAGAAACCTACGGATGACTAACTCTTGTCTATTTGTCCAACTAGGTGACATGTTCTCTTGTGGTGCCTCCATGATCCCAGACACTGAAGAAACACCACCCAATGCAAACTGCAAGTGAGAAGAGTCCCCCTTAACTAGTCCCGAAACTAATGCAACCGCCACTAAGACCAAAGATTCTCCACGTAGTACAATGACAATTTTCAAGAATCTCCCTCAAAGAGAGATGGCTCTCGTTTCTCTCTCTTACTGACTGTACGCTCTGTACACTCAGCAACAATGCTCGTGAAGCACTTACTTTTCTTTGAATAAAGCACCAAACTTGGCATACATATACATCTAGCATTCCAAGCCAGTGTAGTGGTGATAATCTTAACACACGTGGTATTGAGAAAACGAATCCACAACATGAATTTAAAAATGAAGGTTACAGATAGTGTCATATTAGGTGCCTTCTCACTCTCATTATGACTACATGACAGGATAACATAGAAGGTAGGGCCTAGCTCAGAAACCAATACAAAGCCGGTAAATCCTCTACCATCTACACACAAAAATGTCAAAAAAAGTGACACAAAAAAGTAGATCAATGCCCCATGCAAAACCATCATCATTGACCTGCACATAAATTAGCTCGTAAGCTAACAAGAACCACACAATTTACTTCTCTATACATTGCACAAACCATTAAAACAATCTTCGAGCGACAGGATTATCTCTGCTTGCAAGCCTATACTCCTTGCTTCCATTTGTCCAAAAAATATATATAAGATAATAACATTAGCTATTGAAAGATGTATTTTTTAAAGAAAATAAAAGCTAAAAGATAAAACCTTACAAAACTCATTCGGTGGATCAATTCTTGAGATGAACGGGATTTGAACAGGCTTGTAGATAGCAAATCGGGAAATTTTGTATAGTCCAGTGCCTATGCACCAAAAATCTAACTTATTAAGCTTTTCATAGTCTACAAACATTACATATACATGAAGCTGATCCGCAATCATTCACAATCTTAGATTGTAAATTCCAAGGAGGTTGATTGATACAAAGATATCTATGAATGTAGTCTCTGGCATTTGTAGATTGATGTATCAATAGCTCGTTCTCTCTACCTTTTGGGCATAGATTTCAAGAAAAAGGGGCCTCCCACCCCTGCCGAACCCAAGTCCACGAGAGATGGCGAGGGTGTTAGGAGAGGGAGGGATTTTTGTTATTACTTCTGATGTTACCCACCAGGTATGCAGGGGGCCTCCCTTTGGTGCCTGGGAGGCCCTAAGCCAAACCATGCATATATTAAAAAAATGGCTAGAGTCCCCCGACCAACGTGGCATCTTTTCTTATGAAATAAATGTGTTTTCTATGCTTTTCAATTCGTTTATTGTCGTTAAAAATAATTTGTTTATTGTCTTTATTAGTAAACATGTGCTAAGGGTTGCACCCTTTGAGGGGGGGCTATTTGATATTATATAATTTAAAGTGGATGTGCAGGGAGGCCATATATACATGGCTAGATCACAAATTTGTATGTTGTGAGCACTAGAAATAAAAGAAAAAGGGGGCTCCCACCCCTGCCAAACCCAAGGTCCACAAGAGATGGCGATGGTGTTAGGAGAGGGAGGGATTTTTTGTTATTACTTCTAATGTTACTGACCAGGCCCCAAGCAAAACCATGCATTAAAAAAAATTGGCTAGATTCCCCTGACCAACGCGGCATCTTTTCTTATAAAATAAATGAGTTTTCTATGCTTTTGAATTCGTTTATTGTCTTTAAAATTAATTTGTTTACTGTCTTTATTAGCAAACATGTGCTAAGGGTTGCACCCTTTGGGGGGGCTATTTGATATTATATATTTAAAAGTGGATGTGCAGGGAGGCCATATACATGGCTAGATCACAAATTTGTATGTTGTGAGCACTAGAAATAAAATAAAAAAGGGGCCTCCCACCCTTGTCAAACCCAATGGCGAGGGTGTTAGGAGAGGGAGGGATTTTTGTTATTACTTCTAATGCTACCCACCAGGTATGCAGGGGCCTCCCTTTGGTGCCTGGAAGGACCCAAGCAAAACCATGCATAGAAAAAAAAGTGGCTAGAGTCCCCTGACCAATGTAACGTGTGTGACCAAGGGCATTTTAACACATGAGGCACATGACCAAGGGTATTTCAGCACACAAGGCACATGACTAGGGGCATTCCAGCACATGGAACACATTATGTTGTGGCGGAGGGAGCTCCATCCTTTTTTTGGTGCATGGTTTGGCATGCAGCCTACCAGGAACTAAGGGGAGGCCCTCTGCATGGATGCTTGGTGATGGGCAGAATTTTTAAAACAAGGCCCTCCACCCCCACTGGACCTTGGATTCCAGAGGCATGGGGGGGGGGAGTTTTTTTCTTGGATGCCTAGTGGGCAAATTTTTTTTAAAAAGGCCATCCACCCTCCACCCCCATTGGACCTTGGATTCGATAGGCATGGGGGGAGTTTTTTCACATCTAATGCCCACCATGCATGCAAGATGCCTAGGAGGCCCTAGGCCAAACCATGCACAAAAAAATGGTAGGATCCCCCTAGCCCCAACATGGCATGGACCAAGGGTATTCCAATAGCTATCAGAATACCCCTAGCTCCTCATGCCATGTGTTGTGGCCGAGGGATATCTAGCCATTTTTTTATACATAGGTTGACCTTAGGCCTCCCAAGGACCAATAAGGGGAGGCCCTCTGTATGCCTTGTGGGCATTAGAATTTTAAAAAAAAAATGCCTGGGCATTAGAAGTTTTTAAAAAAGGCTCCCCCACCGCCATCGAACCTAAGTTCCAATTGCGGTGGGGGAGGGGGGTACTTTTTCTAATTTTCTAAAGTTCATCCTTATATTCGAGTGGAAGTATGCTAAGGTGGTATGCTTTTTGTGGTTAAAAAAGAACATGCCTGCAATGCACAAAAAAGTACATTCAAGGACACTTTTTGAAGCATAATAAAAAGCATGTAAAAGACACACAACCTTTCATGTAATAATTTTATTCACCTTCCTTAGTCATCATGAACTATAAAGGATTGAGAATCATTTTTTTAACATCATTACATGTACCTACCTAACTAACGTGGTTTCCCCCACCCCTCATCTCCATGAACCAGTCAATCACCTCCTCCTTTCTTTCTTAAACAGTTCGTAGAATGTTCCCCCCAGCTAGCAGCTTCATTCTTGCACCAAACTACAATAGGCAAGAAGGCACATTTCCCATATCCAACACCTTCCTCACCTCGACAATAGCACGGCCAACCACCAATCACCTTGAATCTCAAGTTAGCCTCATGATTGGATTTTAATCTACGTGCCTATTAGAATGTGTTTTTCTTGGAAGTCATCATCTGCATCGTAATACTTCTCATTACACTATTATGCATCTCTCCACCACTCTCTACTTCTATACACACATGTACTTGGTAGAGCTAATACACTCCTTAGTGTAACAACCTTCTCTGTTTTGGGCTACTAAGTGTGCTAGTTGAACCAACCATACCTATTGTAGCTTCTAATGTGTACCTCATGTACCTTATTGTTCCTATTGTGTGTAACACATACTTGCACATTTACCTACTACCCAATAGTACCATATCATTACCAAATGTTGATGGCACAACCATGTAAATTGTATTGGTGGACATATGGACAATATATGTATGATTACCTAGCTAAGGGGGAAGGCAATAAAGGACATAGAGTGTCTAATTCTTATTGCCTTTTATAGGTTATTGCTGCAGTGTTTATCTAATGCTGCATGCATCATTATCTGATGTGTCCTTGTTGATGTTTCATGTATATCATGTAAACAAGCAAAAGCACTGGAATTCCCCCTAAATAAGCACTTTTGCCACACGAAGGAGGAGTTCCATGATCAATATGGTCTTGTCATGATGGGGCAAAAACCCAGCTAGGCTTCTAACACCAATATCAGAGAGAGAGAGAGAGAGAGAGAGAGAGAGAGAGAGAGAGAGAGAGAGAGAGAGAGAGAGAGAGAGAGAGAGAGTGTGGCTTATTGTTTTCAACTAACTACGTAAACGAAAAAACTACAAGGTCAAGTGTAAAAAAGTTAGGCATGAGTTGTATGAGGACTTGCTAAGATTGCACCATAAAGTGTACTAAGAGCTCCCCCCTAACAATGAATTTGGTGTGGCATTTTCTCAAGGCTTTGCATTTAAGATTTGTAAAGCAACCCAAGATCTAGCCAACATAGAATTTCCTAGGCCAAGTTTTCTGAGGGTTTTGTCACCAATATAACCAAATAGAACATGCTATAGAAAAAGTTGGAATGATGGATGCCTATGAATGGGATAAATATTCCTACTCCCATTAAATGCAAGGAAGTAACAACAATATCATTATCTCATGGGCTAAGGCAGGGTGATATCATTAACACCTCTTAGAGGGAGGTCAGTTTGTTGCCATCCATTATAAGATGGTAATGATGTAGACAAGAAGGAGGGAATATGCTAAAATGGCAGTGGTGTCCATGGTTATGGAAACCAAGAAAAGACTTGCTGTGAGAGAAGACAATAGCTTGAGAAGGTTACATCAGCCTTGGAGGAGGCAAAAGTTAGATTGCATCAAAATGGCATGTTAATTGCTACACCTACTCTTCAAGAGAGAATTACCTTTTCACAACAAGAACTATAGGCTTTAAAGGAGGCAAACAATTTTGATGAAGACTCTACTCACAAAATCTTGAAGTAGACATAATAGCAAACAATTTTGATGAAGACTTTACTCACAAAAGCTTGAAGCAGACACAACAAACAATTTTGATGAAAACTCTACTCACAAAATCTTGAAGTAGACATAGCAGCATGTACCTCAACCTTGTTTTGTTGCTTAGTGTTAGTTTTGAAACAACAAACCTTCACATGTGGCATCCTTGTAGGTTAGGTCATGGCCATAGTTGGTAGCATTTTGTTCTTTTTTAGAGCCAACTACATTTGTGGATGATTAGCATCTTATGAGGGCTTTTATGCAGGTAGAATGTAATGTGTTGTATGGTGCAATCCAAGAGAGGCGGCTCTCAACTATGAGTTTATAGAGGTTTACTCTCACAATTAAAGAACAATATCCTAACCATTCTACCAACGCCACCAAGTGCCACCACCAAACCAACCCACATTTATTATATATGCAGAGGGGTTTGTTGCATGTAGGTTGGTTTAGAACAATGAAGTGGTGGGTGTCTACATGCTTCCATGTAGGCACCCCTACCATCTACTATGTTTTGAAATCTTGTGATATAATTCATGGGTTACACGATAATTACAAGCTTCTTCAAGTAGGATCTATTAAAATATGTAAGCTCGGTATATGTGTGTAGATATTGTGAATGGTGAGAGCCACATAAAAGAATGTAGAAAAGGAATTGCCACATGGCATGATGATGTGTAAAGGAGATTGGGGTAGATGCTATCTATATTAGAAGCCTTTCATTGTATGGGGTAACAAGATGCTTATGCAATAAAGTATTGTTGAGTATACTGCTCTCTCTCTCTCTCTCTCTCTCTCTCTCTCTCTCTCTCTCTCTCTCTCTCTCTCTCTCTCTCTCTCTAGCAATGGCTTTCTTAGTGTGGTTTAACCCACCTTAAACTTATGCTTAATCTATGCACTCCACCATGATTAACCCCATATTAGAACTCTTAACATGGTATCAAAGCTAAGATGGGCTCTTTATCATGGTGCATATTTATGTATAGTTTCTTGTTTATTGATTGAGAATTATTTTTATTTTATTTATAAAATTAAGCACACTCATTATCATTAGTATTGCATTTGGAGAGAGATTATGTTGGTGATTGGGGAGATCATGAAGCTACCAAGGAGATAATGAAGTCTCAAGACAAGGTTGGTTTTGAAATTTTGCCTCAAAGTTTTTGGTTTAAGCATGAGAAAATGCCCAATTTAAAGAAGGATTGGTAATTTTTGGGATAAAAGGATCCCATGGTTCTTTGCAAATGGACAAGGAGCATGTGAAGGTGCACATACTTGTTCAAGTCGTGGGACAGGCAATCCATAGAGAGTTGGAGCTTGGTCCTTTACTCATGGGAGATGGGTGAAGTTTGGTGGAGGCCATTGAAGGCTTTCCTAATTGAGTTTGCACCTTGGTTTCTTGAGAGAAAGTTCTGAAGAAGCACCCTTGAATTTTTGTATGCAAGGAGAAGCATGCAAAGTTGCAAGTTCATTTGGGAGCTTGGAAGGCCATGTTAATGGCTTGTTATGGGAGATGCTATGCATTTTGGAGCTCAATGGAGAGCTCAATGTAGCCATGCTAATGGTTACTAGAAACTTCAAGAAGAGAGGTCAAGGCAAGACTGGAGTCGCAGAGCTATGTAAAGAGCCCATGAGAAGCTCAATGGCAATGTTACATATGAAGCCAAAATGGGAGCTCATGATGGCCATGAAGATGATCGAGATGATGGAGGGCTTCTATATATTGATAGTTTAGGCTCACAACAGGCAAAAAACTAGCACAGCCAAGTTCTTGTCAATGGAATTGCAAAGAATACGCAACAAAGGAGATTACACAACTTGATGGTCATGAGAAATATAGAATAGCAAAAGGCAAGAACAGGAGAGCTCTTACGTAGGGAGCAAGCAAGGAGCCTGAGAGAGAGTTCTGAAAGCATCAATGTCACATCACAGTAAGCCAGCACAACAAGAGCAACAACAATTACAGTAGTAGTTAAAGAATGGTAGCTAAGAGTAGATTTGAGAAAGAATGGTGCATCAATAGTTAAATAATGGTGTAGCTGAGAGTAGATTTGAGAAAGCTGAAAGAAATCAACTATGTGGTGACTACAAGTACAATCAAGATAGCTATGCAGTAAGATGAGCTACAGATGCACACTAGTAAAGATGGTTGGCCATGGTAGGTAGTGCAACATGAAAGCAATGGAGTTGGTTGTGAAGCAGCGGTAATCATAGCCAAGATCTTAGAAGTAGCAGCTATGAAAACCGAGCACAAGGAACTCAGATGATATAAAAATGACACAAAGTAGAGTGCCTAAAAAATATTTGTTAACTCATTCCTAGGGTTAACAAGAGCCACCACCATTATCTTACATCAAGGAGTCGAGGTAGATACACCAAAGGATCATACATTCAAGATATGAAGCAATGGTGTCCAAAGCTACAACTTGGACGGGAGCCCGTAATGGTGTGACGGAGTATTTATGGCGATTCCCGCTTCAAGAGCATGTGGTAGCAAGTTAGAATGAAGTCCTAAGTGATGTACTTCATGGATATATTATGAGAGTAGTCATTGTAATAGCATTAGGTCTCTTATGAGCCTAAAGTACCCAGCCATCCACAGTTTAAGTGAGTGTGAACACTTATGGCCATGTATATAAGTGAATACCTCTCATAATACAACATACTCTCCCATTGTGCAATTGAGTCTTGCTCTTGCTAATCCTCTTGCTAATCTCTCTCCCTATTGCATGCTAGTGAGTGTATGTGAGTGAAGTGAGGTGAGGGGAGGGACAAGTACCCATAGTGCAACGTGGCGGTGTGACAATGCTTGCAGGAGGCATGTGGAATCGCTTCTCAAGGAGTTGTAGAGCTTGGAGACCTCAAGGGTTACGAGCTCGGCCATTGGAAATATCCTCAATGACAGTTGCGGTTTACCAGGTAATCTCTTGCTAGATGTGTTTCAAGGAGGGTTAGGGTGAGCCTTAACAACATTGAAGGAGCTTGTAGTATAGCTTAGCAGCAAAGGCGGAAAGCTTAATCATAAGATTGGGCATCGTAAGTGCAACTTAAAAGTATAGGATAGAGGTGGCCATGGTGAGCATATTAAGTAGTGGGAACAAAGGAGGAGGATACTATTAAAATTACAGCAATGTGATGAGCTATGGTGGATCAAATGCTAGAATCAATATCATTAACAAAGAGATTAGATGATAATTAACACGTGATTAGCTGATAGCTTAATGTAGGCATGGATAATCAAAAACCAGCAAATTCTCATTAGGTCAATGCCTCAATTTATAGGGTTTACATCCAAGCATCCAATCCCATTGATTTCTCCTTGATTCACTCCACCTCTTTTACTTGATTCTCTCAACCTCTCCCAGAATATCTCCACACCTCCTAACACGTGATTAGTGAGCAATTAACCGATAGCTTAATGTAAGCATGGATAATCAAAAACCAGTAAATTCTCATTAGGTCAATGCCTCAATTTATAGGGTTTACATCCAAGCATCCAATCCCACTGATTTCTCCTTGATTCACTCCACCTCTTTTGCTTGATTCTCTCCACCTCTCCTAGAATATCTCCATACCTCCTAAATCTCCTCATGCTACCCTTTATTCTCTCCCAGTAGATACTTCTTACCTTTTCACAGCTTCTCTCACATTTACAAATTCTCTTTTATAGCCTCTAGCCAAGGGCTTGTTCCCGCACACACCCTATTCACTTGTATATTTCAACACCTCCCCTCAAGTGAATACTCCTAGCACACCTGGACCCTATACCAAGTTTCCCTCTTACTTGATAGTCCGCGACCAATGCCTCAAGTCCCTAAACTCATAGTCCTTGACACTCTCTCTCTCTATGTGTCCAAGGCTACTACAAGTGTGCGTGACCTTGACTAAAGTGTTCACACATACATCTACCACACATGGCCTACATCGTCGGTGGCTCAAAGGTGGTTTTACTCTGTTGGGCGGCAGGTTACATTGGGTTGTGGGGTTTCTCTCTCTCTCTCTCTGTGAGATTTTCACATGGCTCCTCACTTCTTGGAGCCTCACATCTTCTCTTGTCTTCAGTCTTCTTGTTGTGGCAGCTTCTCTTCACGCGTCCATGTCTTCCTCTTCTTTCAGTCTTCTTGTCGTGGCAGCTTCTCTTCACGCGTCCATGTCTTCCTCTTCTTTCAGTCTTCTTGTTGTGGCAGCTTCTCTTCACGCGTCCATGTCTTCCTTCAATACTTCGTCTAGCTCTTCTTCTCGGTGTGGATCCTCCTCTTAGAAAGAGATGTTCTTCTTCTTTCATAGCTGGGGCCATGAGCTTGACCGTCAGTTCTTTCTCCATGTGAGCAACATGTTTTAATGTTTTGTTGACAATTCTTTTGGTCTTTTTATGTTTATCTTGTGCCATTATGCAATGCAAACCCAAATCTATGCGGGAGATCTTACCTCTTGCCTTATTCTGGACAAGGGCAGTGTCTGATCCCATTTTTACACTCATGTAATGTGCCCAATATATAATGCATATAGCATTCATTCTTATGCGCAATCCCAAATGCAACTCTGGCTGTGAATAATCTTGAATTTGAGTGTGATTTGCAGGCACTAACCAAGGGTTAAATGCAAAATGATGATTACCACAAATTATCAGCGTAATTTTACTAGAAATTACATTAAATCAAGGGTATGGTTGGAGTATCAAACCATCTCCGAATTGCAATCTGAAGTTATAGGGATCTGTATCAGATACCTAATGGTTAATTTGAACCCTCAATTGTATCAAAAATAGTGATTAGCACTAATTAATCATTGATTAGCAAATGAATCCTCTATTTTGTGTGCAGAAAACAGAATATGCAGGGAGCCCAGATCTGAGGCCTGAGAGTTCAAATGAGCTCAAATGCTTTCAAGGCCATCAATAGCAATTAGTCTAGTAGAGGATTAAGCCAAGAAACACAAGATTTGACCAAACATTGAATGCTTAATCTTTTTTTTACCAAAGTCACCTGCAGATTTGATGAAGAGCTTCTATCTCACTGTAGACTTGATCAAATCAAATTTTGTCTTCACCAGCTTATAGAGCACCCTTGAAAACCCCTAGGACCAAGAGGAATTAGAGCCATTGCATTTGATGAAGGAGAAATCTCAGATTTTCTCTAGAAAAACGGTGCTTGGTGATTTGAGGTTTTGTCTTGATGGGCTGAATCGTGGGGAGGCTGGCTATGCTTGCCTAGAATCATTTGCCCTAATGTTACTCTTGGAGGAAGATCAAGCCCCTCCACTGGCTAGGGCTTGATCTCCCTCCAGGAGAAGTAACATTAGGGCAGGCAAGAGGTAAAAATACTAATTATCTACTAATCCTAATTAGCTAGGTGATTAGCAAGATAATGGGCTCACAAATTGATGGATTCTAGGCTAGGCTCTGATACCATGTTGAAATTACAGCAATGTGATGAGCTATGGTGGATCAAATGCTAGAATCAACATCATTAACAAAGAGATTAGATGCATGTGATTAGTGAGCAATTAACTGATAGCTTAATGTAGGCATGGATAATAAAAAACCAGCAAATTCTCATTCGGTCAATGCCTCAATTTATAGGGTTTACATCCAAGTATCCAATCCCACTGATTTCTCCTTGGTTCACTCCACCTCTTTTGCTTGATTCTCTCCACCTCTCCCAGAATATCTCCACACCTCCTAAATCTCCTCATGCTACCCTTTATTCTCTCCTAGTAGATACTTCTCACCTTTTCACAGCTTCTCTCACATTTACAGATTCTCTTTTATAGCCTCTAGCCAAGGGCTTGTTCCCATACACACCCTATTCACTTGTATATTTCAACAGATACTTCAATGGTTTTTGTCCACCATAAAGCATGGCACGATTAGCAAGTTCAAGAGCAACTACACAGCAAAAGATAGGGTACCTTGGAGAAGAAGAAGACTAGCTAGGTCCCAATTACAGTGCATTCTACTCACCAACAAAAATGACCACATGCAGTGGAACCTACAAAATGACAAAGCATGCCACGTGCTACAGACATGATGTAGGTGATGTGCCAAATTAGCAGATCCAATTTTTTGGATTGAAGGGTAAATTTTTTTATCAAATACCCTTAATCAACATAATGGTGCATTCACACACACCCAAATTTTTAGAGTTTTTAAAGAAGAGGGTCCACTACCCAACTTTGGCCAAAATGCTTTGTAATCTTTTACCCAAGATATGAGGGTCCGCTGCTCGAGTTATACGAGAGCTCAAAAGGCATACATTACATGTGTGGTGTAAACCTTGACATTTAGCATTCGAGATAGTGTGAGAGCAGTTAGGCTCTCACACCTATTGGCGATGCTCAAAGTGATGTCTAGTGGATTCTAAACATGGATTAACACATGCATGAGTAGCCTAGGGGAGTCTAGGCACATTTGGAGACATTTCTCATTTTAGCATTGAGGGAGAGTGTTGTGAGATAGCATTTGCATGCGTGCAAATGCTAAATGTATGGGTGAGTGAGAACACCTTGCTTACGAGGTGGTGTGCTAAGGAAACCCTACCCGAATGTCTCTTGGGAAGTTGCCTATCTGTCGAGCTCAAGCTAGGCTCAAGAGCTCCACCGTAGCTGCTCGTCACCATCTTCCCTCACTCATTGTCACATCGAGGTAGTTGCTCTAATCCAATAGGTGATGCAAGCTCTCTCGCAAAGATCGTGTGGGATCTCTGTGGAAGAGGATCACTGTGGTTAGCCTAAGCACTCAAGAAAGAGAGAGAGAGAGAGAGGAAGCAAGAGGGAACAAGTGATTAGCACTAATCACTCCCAAACCCTAACCCTAATCACACCACACATGCTAGATTAGAGTTGCAAGAGAGAGGGAGAGAGAGAACACTCCACTTCTATTGCACAAATGGGAGAATGAGTTGCAAACAAGAGAAATTGGCTTTTATAGTTCCAAGCCTTTTCCCACTAGGCCACCTAGGGAGTAAATGACCCAAGGCACCCAAAACATAGTTACAAGGCTTTTCTTTATGGTTTGGCAAACTGAGCAAGATTCTCTTTTCTATCCTTCGAAGCTCAATACTTGGGAGCTTCTTTAGGGCGTTGCCCTCATCAAATGACAAGATTTACAATATATAGTGCAGTCACCCATTACATAAGTGTGCGGACATAGTTGTCGTATAGGAATGTGTTAAAACCAATATGTGGTTAACATACTTCCCTTCCTAAAGTCAATCATGTCCTCGTGATTGGTGAGGGGTTGTCGAGGCCGCAGAGGGAAGTGTCGCACTTGGTTGGTTCTCCTGTCTCTCCGGTAATGGGAGGGGGTGGGGGAGTTAGTAAGATGGAAAGAAGTTAGTGGAGTATTGGCAATTAAGTATCTAGCTAGTCGTATGGGCTCTTATGAGTTTTCTTTTTTGTATGTGCCCAAGAGTACCCTTTGTTTTTGTTTTTTGGGTTTTTCTTATTTTTATCGCCTTTATGAGACGAGACACGCTCATTAGAGGAGTCAAAGTACTTGAATGAGTAGACTAGCATGGAATACTTAATGACCAGTATCCGAGTGGTAGGTGGTATGATGAAGAAGGGGTTAGTAAAACAATCATGTCAATATGAAAATGGCGAGGGGGGAATTCTAGAGGGATAAGGAGGCAACAGGCATGGAGACTACTTGCGCTCCGAGATGATGTATGTCAATGGTGATGTATATGAAGCTCTAGCATCTTTGTCAAGACATCGTGATGGGTATCTTGGATCTCGTGGATGTTGAGTCATCAAGTTGCAATGTTCTCTCTGTTTCTTTTTGTGCTTTGTCTTCTTCTATTAGAGCTCTAGGATCCTATGTTTGATAGGAGTTAAAGACGATGGCGAGGATCCAGACATGTGGAGCCAAAGAAGAAGTTAAGGGGAGGATTGATTAGGCATGAAGCACATTTATTCGGGTGAAGTGGTGGTGATAAAGAATATCCAGGTGATGGGTCATACCATTGACTAGGCTTGTGCCCACCATGGTCCCCCCATCTAGAGATGTACCTGGATAGATTTTGATGATAAAGCTATGTACAGTGTGTGCACATAGGATAGAGCCCAGTGAGATTTGCAGGTGTTGTGCATGGGTGAGGGAAAAACGTGTGCGCGTGGTCCTAATCACCTAGAGACTCTCTCTTTTTTCGACATGTGTTTATTGGTCAGCACCCCTAAAGAGGGTTTTGTACTGAGTGGCCCATGTGGCTAGAGTTATGAGCTTACCTTTGAGTTTATCTTGGATAAGCTCAGCCATTTGTAGCACGACCCCTTGGTTTGGTGACGACGTCAAGGTGTGGGGTGGAGCTTTGTGAAGGAGGCTCCATTGGGGAAAAGGGGTGGGTAGATTGAGTGTTTAAGTGCCCATGGGTTGAGTGTGGGCAAGACCGTAGGATTTTGTTGAGGAGGAGAGGACTTTCTTGTCCATTGGTCACCAAACCATCTTTGTCGATTGGATAAGTACTGGTGTGGTGGGTGTGGTTTGGGTGAACTGCTGAGGGGTATGCCTTGGGAGTCAAATGATAGAATTGCCATCATGGAAGCCTTGGGCTTCTAAGAGACATTTGGGCACCCACCATTTTGCCGAGTGATGAAGGTCCGTGGTTGTCGAGGATTTAGGCTTTTTTGTCTGGAGCTATGATTAGGTTGTCAACATGGAGGAGAGGCTTTTGATTGTGGCTTTGGGAGTCACAGGTGTGTGTTGCCTTCATGGGAACCTTGAGCGTTGAGCACGTTGGTAGGCACCCAGCGTTGTTGGCTTCATTGTGCTTGGGGTTGCTAAGCCCGTGGTTGTGGGACCTTTTGGCACGGCTTCCTAGTAGGGAGTTGTGGTGGATGAGCACAGGCCGAGTGCTTGGGGGTAGACAAAGGCGAGTATTGCCTTCATAGTATCCTTGTGCTCGGAATAGGTGGCCAACGTTAAAGCTTTGACTTAGGGTTGGTTTTGGTTGGCTTAGTTGGAATTTTGCGCTTGGGTTTTAGAGATGTTAAGAAACCCTACCCTAACGTGTCATGGGTAGTTGCCTATCCGCCGATTAAGCTAGGCTCAAGAGCTCCACCGTAACCACTCGTCACCGTAACCACTCGTTGTCACATAGAGTCACATAGAGGCGATTGCTCTAATCCAATGGGTGATGCAAGCTCTCTCGCGAAGATCATGTGGGATCTCCGCGGAGGATCGCATTGGTTAGCCTTATCACTCAAGAAAGAGAGAGAGAGAGAGAGAGAGGAAGCAAGAGGGAACAAGTGATTAGTAGTAATCACTCGCAAACCCTAACCTTAAGCACACCACACATGCTAGATTAGAGTTGCAAGAGAGCGGGAGAGAGAGAATACTCCACTTCTATTGCACAAATGGGAGAATGAGTTACAAACAAGAGACATTGGCTTTTATAGTTCCAGGCCTTTTCCAACTAGGCCTCCCGGGAGTAAGTGACCCGGGGCGCCCAAAACATAGTTACAAGTCTTTTCTCTATGGTTTGGCAAGCTGACCAAGATCCTCTTGTATGTCCTTCAAACCTCAATACTTGCGAGCATCTTTAGGGAATTTCCCTCATCAAATGACGGGATTTACAATATATAGTGCCGTCGCCCATTACATAAGTGTGCAGACATAGTTGTTGTAGGAATGTGTTAACCTTAACATGGTGCTGAAATATGTAACGATTTATGTGTGTGTGGGAAAGCACTCTAAAAGTGCTAGATATTGTGAATGGTGAGAGCCACATAAAACAATGTGGAAAAGGAATTGCCACATGGCATGGTGATGTATAAAGGAGATTAGGCTAGAGGCTATCTATTGTTGGTAGCCAATCAACCCGTTTAGATGCTGCCCAGATCGTCGCACGGACTGACCATTGTGCAACAAACCGAGCCTTCTTGTTTTGTAACAAACATGTAACAGCTTCTTGATTAACACGTACCCTAGTTGTAAAGGAAAGAAAGGGAAATTAGTCAAAAAAGGGGATAAGGGTCAGGAGAGAGAGTAGAGAAGGAGTGCATTCCTGTCTAGATAGTAGAAGACTCATGTTGGGTCTACTTGGGTCCAAGGGAGAAGAACAGTACGGAATAGGGGAACATGAGAGTTGTGTGAGAAGTTCATGAGCAGAGTTCATGCTAAGGCATTATACTGTATTACTCGAGAATGGATTGGTCTCTGTCTTACTGGTCTTTGTCTTACTATTGTTTCTCTCTATTCATCTCTGTCTATTCAGTATATTCAATCTTGTGTTAAGTTCGGTCATGTTTGGGCATGGAGTATTGTGCAGATTTAGGACAGCCTCTGCTTTGCAATCATCATAATCAATCTCCCTGCACGCTTAGGCAGATAGGTAGCTCAACATCCTAGCATTGGCTTATTGCATTGGGCATGGCTGCATTAGTCCGCTACTCCCCAGAGCCGACTAGGTGGTCCGAAACCACGTAAGTGCCGACTCCGACACTTCTAGCAATTCTACGGGGAAAATGGTACACCAAGTAGGAGAGTAGGAAGATAGAAGCTAGTTGTAGGTCAGTCCTACACAGTGAGTCAGTAGAGTGAACTAGTTGAAATAGATCTTGAAAGGAAGACACACTGGTGTCTAGAATGTTCATGAGAGAGTCATAAGAGTACAATGGAGTATGCATGGATAATGAAGGTAGCTCAAACAAAGCAATGCAGCACCACCACAGACAGGTTGAAGTTACAAAACACGAAGGACAAACTGTATCATCCATGAAGACTCGTAGAAGGGATTCCAGCAACAGATTTAGGAACCACTAAGAAATCAAGAAGGAGATAACTAGGAGCCACAAAACAGGAGGCAAGAAGCTCAAGAAGAAGAAGAACTGACAACTGTGGGAAGGATGTCTCTCAAGTACCCTAAGTTCAAGGGCAAGAGCGAGGAGGATCCAGTGCCCACATCTTTGCCTTCAAAACCACATTCTTGGGCCCCAGAGTTCCATTGCAAAAGACAAAGTATTTTACAACAACGTTGGGTAGCAAGGCCACCAGCTGGTATGCACAATATGGTCCGAAGCACTTCTAGACATTTGAAGAGTTAAAGAAAGCCTTCCTGAAAAAGATTCAAGAAAGACAAGACCATAACAGAAGTCCTAGAAAAACTGTAGAGGCTAACTCAAAAGAAGGGACAGAGGACTATGCAGCTGAATTTCGAGCACTGCTAATGCGCTTGAATCAACACAACCGACTTATTGTTGACTTGCATCGTGTGCAATCATACTTTTAGTTACATCAACCCTAATGACATCTTTTTTAGTAGCATACCAGCTCTGATTTCATCAAACACAATATCTCTGCTTACCCTCAACTCACGTGTAGTAGGGTTATAGCATATATATCCAATAAACACACATTTTTTAACCTTTGGATTCAGCTTTGTACGTAACTCATCTGGCACACAATGTAGGGAATACATTCAAAAACTTTCAAGTGAGACAAATTAGGCTTCTTGCCATTGAATTTCTCCTTGGGTGTTACATCATGTATGGCTATAATAGGAGTCTTGTTCATGATATAAACTGTTGTAGAAACAACTCCAGCCTAATAGCTATGTAGCATATTCTTCTTTGCATCAATGCTCGTGCAATATGCATGTTTTTTTGCTCAATAAATCCATTTTGTTGCAAAGTGTATCTACATGTAAATTGTCTATGAATGCCATTCTTCGGCAAAAAGCGGATCTCATTGGAGAAGTACTCTCCCCCTCCATTTGACCTTAGGCACTTCACATGTTTTCATGTTTGCTTTTTAGCCATCACTCTGAATTTCTAAAAAATATGTGAAAACTTCACTCTTCTCCTTCATGAAATCCTCGTGTGATCATCAACGAATGTTACATAATACTTGTAGCCACCCTTAGACATAGTTTTTGTAGGACCCCATACATATGAATGCACCACATCTAGTACATTCCTACTCACATTTCTATCACGTGGAAATGCATGCTTTGTCTACTTTCCAAATTGACATGCTTCACATACTTTATGCATACCATCAACCTTAAATTTAGGCAACCCTATCACAATTTCTTTAGTCTACATAGACTTCATTCTTTGCACATTTACATGCCCGATTCTCTATGACAAATGTCTGTATCTGCAACAACTCCTGAATCCTGTGCAAACATTGTAGCTTTCACTTCAGGCATATTTATATATAGTGTAAACATTCTGCCCACTCTATTGCCTTTTGCAACTAACTTGGACTTGTCTTTAAAGTCTTTGACATAACAACCATTAGGGTTAAAGTGCACCTGTAAACCCTACTCAATAATTTGGCCAACAAAAAGTAGATTCTTTGTAATATTTGAAACATGAAGTACATCTACAAGATACTTCACCTTACCATTCTGCATAGACAATGGCACATTTCCAACATGGGCAATTGCATAAGTAGTATCATCCCATGTTTCAACAAAACCTGGATTTTCATGATTTTTCATGTCCTTAAACCACTCGTCACATGACTAGTCATGTGGTTTGAAGCACCTCAATCCACATACCATACATCATCATTGCATGCGAATACATCATTTTTCAACACAAGCATTAAGCACACGTCGCTTAACAAACAACGCATAATTACTTTGTTACACTTTTCCACTTCTCATGTCATTTTGCTTCTTATAGCAATCTGCCTGCACATGCCCAGATTTGCCACAATAAAAACAGCCTCATGTATCATTTTGCTGCCTTTGCCAATTTCCATGACCTCTTTGACTCCCCCTGCATCCGAACTAGCCTCTTCCACCTGTGTGTTATTGTTGTTGTGATTCATGGAACTGTTGTTTGCTGACCATAATTTTGATTACCCATTCGGTCACCACCTTGGCCACGACCTCGTCCTCTACCTGCATTTGTGTAGAAGGCTTGTTGCTCCGAATTGCCTTTGTTTTGTGAAGATTGGTCTTCACTCAAACTCTTTTCTTCAATGATCAGCATTGACACCAAATCTGTAAAGTTGGGAATGTTCTCTCGGTCTGAATAGACGTCTTGAATCTCTTATATTGTGGCCTGACACCACGTAGACATACTTCCACCTTATTTTATCATCATTAACAGAAACATCAACAATAGATGCAAGGGATTCCATAATGCCCTTAATCTTCAAGGCATAATCATTCACATACATGTTTTCTTCTCCCCACAGTATGAAGCTCATTCTTCAACTGAATCTTTCATGCCTTGGTGTTAGTTTCATACAACTTCACCAAGGTGTCCCATGTCCCATGCCTCCTTGAGTGACTTGGCATCCTGTATATGCCTAATCATGGTGTCATGTATGCTAATAAAAATTCCTTGCTCCTTGATTCTAATCCTTGTATTCTTTTACATTTGCAGCAGTTGGATTAATCTCAGATATCTTTGGTGCCTCCTCATGTTCACCTTTAATGTAGTCCCAATAGCCTTTTCCCATCAGCAAATTTGTTAATCTAAACCTCCAAGCATGGAAGCTGTTCTTGTCAAGCTTCTCTGCAACAATCTGGTTAATTATTCTCTGTAGGCGCGGTACTATACTGCACCCAAACTATCACAACCAGTGACCTCACTTTACATACATATACCCAATAGCACTTGTAAGATCTCTTTGTGTAGTACACACAGTGTGTGCATAACCAAATGCCCTTCCTGTAGTTCCAAAAATAGAAATCTGTAGAGAATCGAAACTTACCTGCTGCAATGCGCGTGAATGCCTGCGAACAAAAAATGAAGGTTAAGACACGACCAAAATGTGTTTTTGGCCCCAAAAATGGAGTCCAAAAGATAATAAAGCTGCCTTTCAGCTCCGCTCTCCTGTGAAGACAGTTCCTCAATCGGAGTTAGTTTACTGATGCCTCCCAAAGAGCTCCCGAACAAGGGTGTAGTAGCTAACACAAAGAAGGAAGAGTAGGTGAAGCTCTTACCCTCGTACCGCTTCCTATGCTTCTCTTGCTTGCTGCTCAACTTCTTAGCATGAACCAGGCTCTAATACCATGAAAAGATGCAGGGAGGAAGAGAGCTTGAGCTCTTGCAAGCACACACACACTCACACAAACCCTAGAAGAGAACACACAAGATGAGAGGCTAAAAATTGTTATTCTTATTCTTCTTAACAAAAGGGTTCTACCAAAAGATAAGGGAAATACAACTTAAGTACTAAAGTACTATGTACATGCGGTCCATAATGTGAACACGCTAAGTGAGTGAGCTAGCAAGATAAGTATGTCATAACTCATTGGTGGACTAGTAATAGCTACTGTAGTTTAGCTATAGAATCACTGGCGAAGATCTATTATATCAGCATTCTACCAAACATGCCAATGATGTAAGTGGAAGAAACGATCACCCAGGCATATCATAAGTGTCAGCTCATGTTGAGCTTGACATCTCAACAATGTGGTCCAACATAGAGTGGAACCTAAATTCGTAAATTCCAAGGATAGAGAAATTTTATATACATGATGAGTGTTGCCTCTTGTGCTAACATACCTGGCAAAGAAGAATCAGATGAAAGTGTGTTAACCACTCTATAGTTTAAAATGGTTTCACTTGCTCAAACTACCCGTAAGACACTTTGGCATCTCATTCACTCAAACAGGCACTTATCCTTTATAAGATGGTACTGGAACATATAAAGCAGCCTTACCATATGCTTAATGTCAAATAGAGAAAATCTATGGACTATGTACATAGTTGCTTAAGACTAGTAATAAAGGCTGGACCATTTCTAAGTTTGGCCAATCTAGTGTGAAACCTAGTTGTTTGCTGCAATAGTTTACTTGTGAGCTCTCCTCTTTCCTCTTCCTGCTTGATTATATGCCATTAAATCTTGCTTACTTGATGGATGCATTAGTGCTTCAAGTGTAGTTTTGAAAAACGGTTTTAGAATTATTATTAATATTTTATGCTATTAAGCTCACATGTCTAGGATTATGCATCCAAGTTCATGCCTATAGACTCATGTATGTAGGCTCATGTATCCAAGTTCACACTTCTAGACTCACGCCTATAGGCTCACATGTCTAGGCTCATATATATAGGTTCATGCTTTTAGAAGCACGTTTCTAGGCTCGCGTATGTAGGTTCACGTATGTAGGTTTATGCCTCTGACTCATGTCTCTAGGCTTACATATCCAAGTTCATGCCTCTGACTCCTGAGGTTCACGTATCCTAGGCTCACATATGTGCATTCACATATACAAGTTCACGTCTCTAAACTCATCTCATATCTGCAAGCTCACGTCTTTAATATATGAACTTGACTCTCGTACTTCCCTTTGATAAATCTCTTTTATGAAATAAATCTACATGGGACATGAAAATCTAGGAACTAGGCCTATGATAGGGTTGGTGTGCACTTATTGGATAATAAATGTCCTAATGCAAATAAACTTCAAAGAATAATCAAAAGCAACAAACAAACACATCCAATGACTTCAAAATCGTATGTTTTTTGGAGTGTAACCTCCTAATCAACACCAAGCAATAATAGGTAATCTCAATATCTTAGAATGGATAGATAAATGGAGCTAAGCCCTAGGCTAGTCCCCCTGGTAGGCAACAACAAATATATTTAAGTCAAAAGCTTACCTTACCTTTGCTAAAGCATGTATCGTTTAAGGCCTTACCTTAGAGCTTTAAACGATACATGCTAAAGCATGTATCATTTGGGCCTTACCTATATGGGGTGCGCTAGCTCATCTATCACGTCCTCCTCCTGTTATCACACCAAAATGCTCCTTTGCTAAAGGGGTAAAGAGAGAACTTTCTATGCCTAGAGGGAGGAAACAAGAGATGGTAATTAACGATGGTTCTCTCTCTCAAAAAAGGCAAGGAATGAAGGGGAAGCTAATGCAAGAAGACAACCTAAAACTCAAATTATTTAGCGTTGATGTGAAGCCAATTTGAGGTAATTCTTAGAGATGACAATAGAGTTGACTATAGTGCATCAAACCACACTTCCTCAAATCCACCAAGCCTTTGATCATAGCACTCAATAGAGTGCTCTCCTATTAAGAGACAGATGTAACCCTTTGGATCCATCTCGACGAGGTGCTTTGGGAAGGAATGAGCCAACAAAACATGGACATGAGCGGAGGAACAATTAAACACTTTGAAATAGGAGCCGCCCAGGCCTCTAAGCTTTGGATTCACCAACTGGCTGTAGTGCCCTAAATTTTATGAGGAAGGGATTCAATCGCCCTATTTTTGGGCAAAGATCCAATGCAGGACCAAGAACCTCAAGGTTTTCTCCAACAACAAAAGTGGTGAAACCATGATGCCATAATGTTTCAAACATTTAGTGTCAATCTTAAGCTAGGTTTTTCCCAAGTAGACCATGATCAATAAGTAGCCCAATAAAACCATAGTTATAGTAATCAGGACATGTCTCTTTTGCTATGCCATTAGGGATAAGTGTTCCTTAGTACACCCAATAGCAAGTGCATATAGCGCAAGCTGAAGTCTCATTCTCCATAGGAGCTCATTATAGAAGCATATTTACCACGGAACCAAGCTCCAATTCTTCTTCATTTGGACAAGGAACTGGGAACATGGGGAAGGGTAAAGAGCTAGTGTCTAGGACTATCTCAACACAAAGGGATTCTCGAGAGCAATCTCATATGTGTCATCCATCTTGTAGGCAAGCTTATAGTCTCAAAGCTAGGACAACAGCATAAGAGCACAAGTGCCACTAGAAACCACATAACCCAACATCCACTCAAGCTCCAATTATTGTTAATTATTCATGGATTTTGGATAGTGGGGCATTGTGATATATGACTTGCAAAAAAGACTAGTATAGTTCATGGCAACCTTTACAGGAATCCATCAATGTTATTGTCGGCAATAATGCCAAATGTCCAGCCAAAGGGTCTGAAACCATTTCATTTATGGCAGCTACATGTGAAGAAAAGAAGCTGTCTAATGTGCCCTCTGTGCCTCAAATAAAGAGCAACCTACTCTCACTTATTGTAATAAAACAGATCGTGGCCTTGAAGTGTGCTTCAAGAAAAGCAGAGATTCTAGATGCTGAGGGAAAGAGAGTTGGCAAAGCTATGAGGAATAACTATTTGTACAAGCTGAGTGCTCTTACAACTATTGTTGTAGACAAGGGCACAAGCAGACTTTGGCATGAGCAATTTGGTCACATTGGATTTGTTGTGCTGAAGGAGATGTAGAAAATGGGGATGGAGGAAAATTTACTTACATTTGCAGAATTGCAAGAACCATGTGAAGCAAGCTTGTATGATGGGCAGCGGAAGGCATTTCCACAAGAGAGCAGCAATCGAGCAAAGTCTCCTCTAGAGTTGATACATGCTGATCTTTGTGGTAAGATGTCTACTGTTGCATTGGGGGGATCGTCTTACTTTAAGCTGTTAGGTGATGATTATAGTAGGAAGATGTGGGTTTATTTCCTCCGTTGCTAAGGCTGAAGCTTTTGGCAAGTTTAAATAATTGCATAAATTTCTGGAGAATGAGAGAGGACAGAAGGTAAAGAAGTTCCAGACAGATCAAGAAGTTCCAGACAGACAGAAGGTGAAGAAGTTCCAGATAGATCAAGAAGGAGAACTCACTTCAGTGAATTCAATGAATACTACACTAAGCATGGCATCAAGCGCCAGCTCTTGCTACACATACGCCTCAACAAAATGGAGTTGTGGAACGTTGCAACTGCACAATGGTGGAAATGTCAAGGTGTATGATGAAAGGGAAAGGATTACCAGACTCTTTCTCGGCTGAAGCCTTTATGTTCTCATTTTTTAACATTCGGTTGTGAATGTTACATGCATATACCAAATACAAATAGAACTAAGCTTGCTACCAAAAACAAGAAATGTATATTCCTTGGATATAGTACAGAGTTGAAGGCATATCGACTATTTGTTCTAGAAACTAAAAAGATAATAGTCACCTGAGATGTGATGTTTGTGGAGCATTCATTTAGTGGAGGACAGGGATCTATCCACTTTATCATCAAATGGAGAATTAATACACTATATGCCCAGCCCAAGCACCAAAAAACTGAAGGAGGAGGAGTTTTCAAATGATGAAAACTCTTAGAAATCACACCAGCCAGCTTTTCTGAATGGACATCTCGAGGAGGAGGAGCATGTCACTCAGTTGTTAGAGTTTGAGGTGCCCATACTAGAAAATAAGGTTTGCAGGTTGAAGAAGGCTTTATACAGGTTGAAACAAGCCATAAGAGCATGGTACCAATGAATAGATACTTTTTTCAAAAATATTGGTCTTTCTAGAAGTGCATATGATGCTAACTTGTATGTATTCAGAAAGGATGGCAAATATGTAATAGTTGTTCTCTATGTGGACAACCTGATTATCACATGCAACCATGAAGAATTGATTCAACAAACACGAGAAAGGCTTGGCTCTGAGTTTGAGATGGCAAACTTGGGGCTCTTGCATTATTGTTTAGGGATTGAGGTATGGCCGGAGTCTAACAAGATCTTCATTTCTCAGCAGAAGTATGTAGCAGAGATCCTGAATGCATTGATATGATAGACTACAAGCCGATAAGTACACCGATGGAGGTAAACTCTAGGCTTTCTTTCGAGGACACTTCACCTTTGACATCAAGATGTATAGGAAGCTCATTGGGAGTTTGATTTTCTTATGCAATACTAGACGAGACATTTGCTATGTACTTAGTGTGTTGAGCAGGTTCTCCAACAAACCAAGGGAAAGTCATTGGAATGTAACAATGCATGTGGTCAAGTACATCAAAGGTACCATTGAGTATGGAATTACATATATGTATGGTGACTCAGTGGGATATTGTGACTTTGATTGGGCAGGAGATTGTGACACAATAAAGTTAGTTTATGGCTATTGCTTCTCACTTGGATTTGGTGTGTTATCTTGGATTAGTAATAAGAAGCAACCAATGTGGCACTTTCTTCAACTGAAGCAGAGTACAAGGCTGCCTATGAGGCACTCTGATGAGGCACTCTGATTGAGGAGGATTCTAGCAGATATGGGAGTTCTAGTGAGTTCAACCACAACCTTACGATGTGAAAATTAAAGTTGCATGGCCATTCATTGCAAGGAACCCTGTGTTTCATACTCACATGAAGCACATTGAGATTGAGTATCATTATGTGTGGGAGTTGATTGAGGATGTGATTGAGTATCATTATGTGCGAGAGTTGATTGAGGATGTGATTATGGACCTAGAGTATTGTTCTACAGAGTAGAACTGCGCTGACATCTTCACCAAAGCTCTTGAGAAGGACCAACTTACTCAACATCTTCATGGACTTGGCATTGGGCCAAGAAACCCTTAGGGTGGACATTGAGGGGGGGGTGTTAGTATATGTTCAATGCCCATCTCTCAGCATGTATCTCACATTGATATATGGTGCACATTTTGGCCCCCATTATGAGAAGAAGCCATTGGTGCACATATCTTTAGTGGAAACCCTAGCTTAGATGCTGGAAAGGGTCGTAATTGGGACCATTGATGGTTAGGAGATGATGAGGGATACAAGCATTAGGGGGCATAGTGATGAGCGGTGGTCAGTTAGGATACGTTCTTCATACATGGGCAGTGAGCCGCATCAATGTAGCGTAGCTGCCCACGGCTTGGTTGGACACTCCATTGCACTACCTACAACACTATAAATGGACATAGTTGGGACGCATCTAATGATTGTGAGCATATATTCCTTATACTCTTAGTACGCCCTCCATCCAAAGTCTATCTAGATCACCATCTAAGCTCTACACTAGAGCACACGGGTAGATAGCACCATCATATTATACCTATAACTTGTCTGGTATAATCAAAATTTTAAAATTCTCTCATTCTCTCTATTGCATTGGCTAGTGTACTCTCTTGTTGCATCTTTTTCTACTATGCCATATTCTTACATAGAAATAGACTATCCAACATTTATTTTATAAGGTTCTGCTAAGGTTTACACATTACATTAAAAAGGGTTTCATACTTTACTAAGGTTTTGCTAAGGTCAAGGCATTAAACTAAGGCAAAAAGGGAAAGGCTAGACCTTAGAGGTCTCTGGTCTAGGAAAATGTCTAGGGATTATTTAATTGTATACCTAATTTAGTTAAATTAAAACAACTAGTTTGTAATGGAAAAAGGTAAGGAAAATGAAATTTATGAGCATTTGAATATTGTACCTTAGCAAATGATCTTGGGGATACTGTGCAGTGAGGACCATTGGACAAATTAATTTTCTTCTTCCTTCATGATTTTTTTGGGGATTATTTTATACTTGAGAATGATGGCTACATACCTTAGTCATCAACCATATCTTTAGACAACTCCACTTTAATCTTCATGCGCTCATTGATTATCTCATGTACATAACCACCTCACATGCATCCACACATACATCTAGTTAACTAAAGATATGGTAGCACACCATATCTTTAGACAACTCCATTTTAATCTTCATGCATTCATTGATTTTCTCATGCACATACATCTAGCTAACTAACAAATCCATGTATAACTAGAGTCTTCTATTAGTTCACTTTACTTATCTCCATATTAATTACTATTTTCCTTCTAAAAATTAACCCTAAAGTATTTTCAATCACCTATAACTTCATACTTTTATCATTTATCCATTCAGCCTTGTATTTATTTAAATGTGTACACTATTCACATCCTCTGCCCCAAGGCTAATGCACACATATCTCCTTGCATATTTTTATGGGTAATTCTCATTAACTATTTCTTTGAAGATAATGCTTTTATTTATTTTAAAAACTTAGTATATTTTTATTATTTTCTTCCTTTAATTTTTACCTCAATGTGTGCACATGTGCATATAGAAATCCTCAACTTAATTTTTACACATAGCAGCATTTTTATTAATATTTTATTTTCTAATTTATCAGGCTTCCAAATTTCTCAATGCTTATCTAATGAAAAACCTCATATTCTCTCACCATAAATATACATTAAAGATTGAATTTCTTAATTACATCTAAATAAGGGAAGAGGGCTTGCGGGTGCACTACTAAGAAACCCTATGTATCACGTGCGTTCAAGGGGTATTTAAAAAATCCCTTACCTATAAATTTTTCATGAAGAAAATGACCCCCTTTTTCTTTATGAAATTACGGGGTTTTTTTTTCAAAATAGATTAAAAAAAACCCCTTCTATAAATTTACTTGAAATTTTAATTAAAAAACCCTTCCAATGAATTCACGTGCTATAATTACATATTTTTAGGTGAACCTCCGAGGAAGAGGGATCTGACAGTCTTCCCCACTTGAATATCCTAGATGTCCTTATCTCCCAAACTAGGGATAACCTTTCCTTAACTCTTCCTCTTTCTCCTAGTAGCATTCTCAACTGAGAAAAAAATCCATTTGATCAAATATTCCTTTAAAATCCTATTCTTGAGGAGTTTTTCTGTGGAATAAACTAGAACATCATCAAAGAAGATTAAGATAAAATTATCCATGTGCTCTTTGAAGATTTATTGCATTAATCCATTAAAGGTAAATGGGGTATTACTTAATTCGAATGACATTACTGTGAGCTCTAATGTCTATACTGGGTATTAAAAGGCATCTTAGGAATATCATGCTCCTTAATCCTGATATGATAATATCCCAACTTCAAGTTAATCTTTGTAAATATATGGATTCTATGTAAACAATCTAACAATTCATCGATCCTAGGAATAGGGTATTTATTCTTAATACTAGGCTGATATAAGAGTACCATCCTTCTTTTGAAAAAGAAATGGCGCACCCCAAGACGAGATACACTGGGTTGAACAAAGCCATACTTCAAAAGTCATCTCAAATGTTCTTTGAGCTTAATTGCTTTTGGAACGGCCATCTTATAAGCTCTTTTTGTTGTTGGTTGGGCTCTAGGAATCAATGTCATTATGATTAACCTCATAAGTCGAGGGCGTTTCAGTCAAATCTTCAAGAAATATGTCAATGTACTCACTCAACCATTATGGCTCCTATCTGACTCTTTACCTATACGATTGATCTTAATAACATAAATTGCTTGCTTCTTCTTGAGCCCCTTTAATAACTTAGATACCTTAACAAGTTACAGGGTGGGATCTCCAATTACTCCAATCCCTTGCATCATGCATGGCAAGAGTCTTCTTTTAGTTCACTTTACTTATCTCCACATTATTTACTAAACCCTAAGGTATTTGCACCCACCTTTAACCTTATACTTTAATCATTTACCCATTCATCCTTGTATTTATATAAATGTGCACACTATTCACATCCTTTGCCAAGGCTAATGCACACATATCCCCTTGTATGTTTTTATGGATAATTCTCATTAATTAATTTCTATGAAAATAATTCTTTTATATTTTCCTAATATATTTTTATTGTTTTCATCCTTTAGAAATCCTTAACTTATTTTTTTGTACTCAAATCTTATGCAACAAATGTGCTTAAGGTTTAAAGTTTGGGATCTTTCACTTAAATTATCCATATTTGCAAGCTAATCATTATTCCATGTAGCCCCTTTAGGTGTTACCAAAGAGGAAGTGATCCTAGGAGGATGCTGGTGATGGGTAAGGCATAATAAAAGATCAACTTACCAAGTAATACATAGCCGCATATTGCAACTCCCCAATGGTATCTCATGATAATTATTCTCTATGGTATTTGGAGCCAACTCTTCACTAATCTTCATGATTCTCACAATAGCCATTTGGCCCTATAGGTTTTTGATTCGAGAGATAAATGCTTTTGCAACCTCTTCTTTAGCAAACTTTTTAGCACAGCAAGCTGATTCTCTAGGTTTTGAATCTTGATGTGATTCTGGGTCTCATACTGACTTCACTTATGGTCTAAGCCACGGATGCCTTGGTTGTGTGTTGAATCAGAGTAAGAATAGAATCACTTACACTAGTAACAATGGTGCAAAGTTCATCTACATTGTGCTGCTTCCATGCCTAAAGAAGAGCAACATTTGGTGGAATCATTCTTGTGTTATCGCTAAGGTTAATGGTTTCCACCGGTTCTTGGTTTGTTCCTATGATGGTCTCTCTAGCAGCTCATAGGAATCAAGGATGGTGTTGATTTTGAACTTCCAAAGAGTGTAGTTTGTCCCATTTAGCTTGCCTTCAATGAAAGCATCACTAGAATAGCAGCAACAACAGTAGGCAGAGCAGCAACCATTTAACTTGCCTTCAGTGAAAGCATGTGGATGGATACGCATCACTAGAATAGCAGCAACAATAGTAGGCAGAGCAGCACTAGACCACCCTGACACAGACATCACTCCAAGCTACTTTTATGCAAAGAAATACTAGACTTTGTGTACTATTACTAAGAGCACCTATAGCTCTAATACCATGTATGAATATGGCACAACGAAAAAAGATACAAGAGAAAGTACACTAGAAAAATACAACTATAGGTTCTCTGATACATGGTATCAGAACACCTATAGCTCTGATACCATGTAAGAATATGGCATAGCAGAAAAAGATATAGCAAAAGAAAGTACACTAGACAATGCAATAGAGAGAATGGAGAGAATTTTAAAATTCTGATTATACCAAACAAGAGATAGGTATAATATGATGGTGTTGTCCACTCATGCGCTCTAGTGTAAAGCTTAGATGGCAATCTAGATAGACTCTCGACGGAGGGCATACTGAGAGTATAGGGAATATATGCTCACAAGCATTGGATGCCTTAGCTTGTGCCAACTATGTCCATTTATAGTGCTATAGGTAGTGCGGTGGACGTGTCGAGACGTGGGCGGCTGCGTTGCATTGACGTGGCTCACCGCTCACGTATTAATAATGCATCCTAGCCGACCACCACCCACTATGCCCCTAGACCCTAGTTAACGCTTGTACCCCTCATTATCTCCTAACCCCATCAATAGTCACATCTAAGTTGGGGTTCCCACTAAAGATATGCGCATCAATGACTTCTCCTAACTCAGATGATGGGGGCCGTATAAATGTGCACCATACATCAATGTGAGATACATGCTGAGAGGCGGGCATTGAAAATATCCTAACATTCCAACCATAGGATAATTTATTAATTGATCAAATAATGTGAGAAATCTTACGCTAAATCTATTTCTACAGAGAGAAATTTGGTCTAAATGCTTTAATTTGACATAAGCCCCAGTTTAGATTAGCCCTTAGGTTAAATCATAAGTGAAGGGATGAAATTAAAGGTTTAAAAATTATTTTAAAATTTAGGGTTGGCACTAGGCCTAGAGAGAGAAAATAAGAAGGGTTACAAAGAGCAAAAATAACATTAAAGTGGAGGAAAACTACCTTAGTTCAATTAGAAATTGTTAGGATTAATATTTAGAATTATTTTCTAGAACTAGTGCAAATAATTCTAGAGAGAGAAATTTAGAAAGAGAATTATAGAGAGAGAAAGATAAGTGACCTTCTAAGTAAGTAGGATTAAGAATAAGATTAGGTTAAAAACCTAGAACTAACTCTAGCAAATCAAGTTGTATCAATGTTAACACCCCCCAAAACATAAGCCAAAAATAAAAACCTACACAGTCATGAGACTGTGATTCTATTTCCTACAGTTGACCCAATAAGGGTCGCTACATATTGAGACAATTGATGGAGTGAAAATGGAAGACTTCACCAATGGTAGTAAAATAAAGAAATACAATGATCCTCTAAATCTAGATATGATAGCTCAATAGCATAAAAAGAAACATGGAAAAAATAAATAAGGAAAAACTCAAAAAAGAAGCTTAAGAGGAGGCCAAGGTAAGGGAGACTAAAACGACACAAAAAATCAAGCATCTGACATTGTAAATAAACATGGCTACTCTTACCCTAACAGAGGAGGAGGACCTATGTCAATTAATGCAAGGCTAAGGGTAGGCGTGTCTATCTTAGGAATTTGCACACCTTGCCTTGCATTAATTGACATAGGGACCAATCATAACTTGTTCTCATATGAAACCTAGGATAAAATGGGACAACCTGAGCTAGAGCCAATAAGAGCTAGAATCCAAAGCATACACTTATGAAGAGTTAATGCTTTAGAGATATTAAAAGTTTCTATGTCAACCAAAAAAAATCCCTCCCAAGGAAGGTATATGTACAAGTATGCTCATGGAAGAAATGTTGCTGGGAAGAGCTTGGATTAGTGCATTGGGATCCACCATCAACTCAGGTCAACTCCAACATGATGGGATGTCCTAAACCATGCCACTATGGGAAAATAAAAATGACAAATTAACCTAGGAAATCCAAACATGGACCACCACCAACATGACGAGATGTTGGTGATGGCATAACTCCAACATGACGGGATGTCCTACACCATGCCACTATGGGGAAATAAAGATGACAAATTAACCTAGGAAATCCAAACATGGGCCACCACCAACCCAGTCCCCATGCTTCCAGTACCTCAGGGAGAAGACAAGGAAAAAATCTCGAAGTACCAGATCTAGAGAGCAAGCCAATGGCAAAGTCCACTCAACAAGGTGGGACTTCAAGTATTCCAAGGCGAAAACAATGGGTCCCCAAATAACTTTTAAGATGTCAAGGGTTCTCTAGAAGGCAGATATAGATATAGATACCAAAGTAACATGGAAAAGTGAGTAGCAATACAACTGCTAATGGGAACCCTCTACCACGACAACCTAAAAGAGGGATGATCGAAGTCATCCAACACCACCAAAAGTTGTGGATAGTGGTGAGAAGCTTCGAAACCCAAGGATACTATCAAAAGGGAACATTGAAATCTCGATTCCAAAGACACCACAAGGTCAAAAATTGGAACACGAGAATAAACCTTGAAAGGGGAATGTTCAAATGGAATGGTAACCCAAAATCATGGCCAACAATGTGATTGAGAGGCCACAAGAACCTATGATAAAGCCACAAGAACCTATGATAAAGCCACAAGAACCTACTTAGACAAAAATGGCACCCACCCTGCACATAGAGAAAAATAGGGAACCCCAACAAGAATCTCCTCCAAGCGTAAGGAAAACTTGGCAAAAACATAAGAACATGATCCAGAATATGAATTGGTATCACAAGAACTTGCCAATCTCAATAGATATCTTAATAAAATAGATGGAACAATAACTTTTACGCTCCAAAAGAGGAACTGCTAAGTTTAGAGCATAACTAACCCTCCATATCGAGAACAACCTGAAGATATGCTTGGGTGGAACCAATGTGTCCAAGCGATGTTGAAGAATTAATGCGCTAAAATTTTCTAACCATCAATAAATGATACTATGGTGGGGAGCCACCATATGATGATAGAAAAATTCTTGTAAAACCTTCCTTGTCAACACACCATTTTGAGGCCAAACACAATGGGTTGACAAGCACCACACATCTACATCAGCCTATGATTAATCATAAAAAAGATGAGGTAAGCACGTCCCCATGATTGTAACATAACGGTTGTGATCGATCGACATGATTTCATTGATGCCATAATTCCATGACATGATTCTATTGCCTACAATGTGCGTGATTCCATTCAAACGTGATTCTGTTCTATGGTTGATCGAGGTGATTCTGTTGTCTACATGCATGATTCCGTTCAGACGTGAGTTTGTTTTGTGGTCAATTGACATGATTCTATTGCCTGCAACAACGAGTGCGTATCCATCTAAACATGATTCCATTCTGTGGTGGTCGGTCCACGTGATTCCATCCAGCCATGATTTTGGGATATGATCGAATGGCATAATTCCATGGCACGCGTGATTGCATTTCAAGATCACGGTGCAACTCCTAGTGTCCACTTAGCCACTATCACCACATGGCACATGACGTCTTCCATTTATGTCTTAAGAGCCTTTTAAAAATCCCCCAGTTGTGATTTTAACCTGTGATTGTTATCTATTTGCTTCATTGGACTTTCAATAAGCTGTTTATGTTTGCATCATTGGGGACTTTCAACAAGCTGTTTGTGTTTGCTTCATTGGAATTTCTACAAGCTGTCTTTTTGTTCAAGCGACTTGCGGCCTTGTGTTTACTCTGCTTTGCCGACCAAGTAGGATTTCCCTTGACTTATCTTTCAATTTATTTATGCCATCTTTTGGGTGCATGTGCTTAAACCATTGTATTCCTCACTACACATCATAAAAAGGTTGTTTATGTTATTCAAGTCTCATTCCACCACATGGCTTAAAGGTCTCCTAATTCATCTTTTTTTAAGTTCACGATTTTTTCTTTAGCAATGAGAGAATAGCCACGTTCTCATCATGAAAAACTCCTCCTCCAGGCTATTGATGGGTTTACATCATGTATGCATGTGCATAGGTTAACAATCACAATAAATTCAAATACCAACTCTCGTCCTTAGAGAGGATTCACACTATTTGATGAACCACAAGCCCCAAATGTCACACATTCATTTGTCCAAAAAGATGTCTCAACTCCAATGTTCTTATACAATTCACAAAGGGCCTACTAAATATGTCGACAACTTTTCATGGAGGTTGTTTGGTAAGGACACAATGTGGACGCTAGTAATAGAGGAAGTTGTTTGGCAAGGACACAATGTGCACACTAGTAAAAGAGGAGATTCAAATTTCTAAGAAAATTGTTAGGGCACTATGTATACCACTTGGACACTAGTAAAATGGAGCAAGGACCTCTAATTTTATTATATTTAATGGACTACTTTCAACAAACTCTTTCTGATTTCAACATTGGAAATAATAATTATGTGCTAAGTCCATGTAACCTTTATTAGCCTTTGTGAAAAGGTGATGGACATCTCTAATGGGTTGGTAGACATGAGTGCTCAAAGATGAAAATCTATGATGATAACCACTTGTGTCACAATTTAGAAAAACAAAACTATACTACATGCATGATGTAGAATTATAACGATACTACATGCATGATGCTATGATTATAACTATACTACAACATTCCATCTAATCTAATATAAATTCAAGGTCAAAGTTCAATACTGACGGTTCAATTAAATAATAAAAGCTGGATTTTTCAAGCATGACCTAACCAAGTTGGAAATATAATGCACACCTCAAAGCTCTCCAAACGTACACCATTGTTAAGAGAATCATTTTTTGTTTTTGGAAGAGTGAAAAAGGTTAGGAGCTTAGAACTATTTCTTTATTTTTGCCCTTGTCTTAGTCAAGGGCATGGGTTGGAATTTTGCTTGACTTCTATAAGCTTGATATAGTGCACATGTGAAGGGCAAAACATGCTTGAGGTACTTATTATATTTAACAGGATAAGCGGAGTGTAAGTGACATGGTCCCGTCTCCACGTGGCCCGTGAGCTGACACGTGCTGCCTAATCAGACGCCAACCAAGCAGCACGTGGCACAAAGTGACTGGCCCTATGTATGACAGGTGGGTTTAAACTATTGGAGATTCAACAGCAGCGTTTTTGCCGCCTCCCCTCTCTCAGAAGAGCTTCTCATCACATCACCTTCTTTACCTCACCGCTTCCTTCTTCCCAGCGTAGCGTTCTGTGCACTGTTGCTCTCTCTCTCTTCTGTGCACCCTCTTCTTCTCTCCTCCTCCTCTCCTCCGAGTCTCTGCTGCCTTTGTTGTCCTCCCTTCTACCTTTATTCTCCACTTTTTCTCTCTGCCTGTCTTCCCCTACCTCTTCCCTGTCTGTCTTTCTTCTGCTGCCTTTCGCGCACTTTACCTTCACCTTTTGCCATGGCAGCTCCCGTGCCCTCCCCGCTTCAACCAAGACTTGACCTCGACGGTATCGAAATCCAGCCCCTCACCATCTGCATGATCGGCGCCGGAGGCTTCATTGGCTCGCACCTCTGCGAGAAGCTCATGTGGGAGACCGACCACACAGTCCTCGCCGTCGATGTGTACAGTGACAAGATTCAGCACCTCCTCGAACCCTCGCAGCCGTGGAACAGCCGCATTGAGTTCCACAAGATCAACATCAAGCACGACTCGCGACTGGAGGGCCTCATCAAGCTGTCTGATCTGGTATCGACATCTCTTCTGTCTTTGTTTGTCTCTTCGCGTTAACCCTAGGGTTTCTGTCAGCACTGCATTTTGAGAGCTCTATCCGAGTTCTCGTCATGTCGTAATGGTGCTGTTTGTCAGTGTGTGTTTCATAAAGAAACCCTGGTCATCTGTGTAAAACGTTGCGAGATCTCTGCTAGCTGTGCAGCACTTGTTGAAAGACTTCTCTGTTTTCCGTGCTTCTTGCGGGCTTAATGGGTTATTTTATCGTCTCGATATTCCCGAGATTGCGAAGTGTTGCCCACGGCTGAGCTTGTACAAACTGCGCGGGAACCTTTCTCCTGGACATGCAGATTGTTGTCGAACTGCCAAGCGAGTTTGTTAATTTGATCCGTTGCTTTTGTGGATCTGGCTCCTTTGTTTTCAGAGACTTGCAATGTGTGACGAGAGTGTCTTGTCCCCCGCTAATTCCCTGGAGACTGCAAAATTGCAAGCGTCTTCTCCTCAGCCGAGCTCTTAGTGACAGTAAAGATAGTCTCTTGTGGCGTGCGGGACCGTCCTTTAACATGTCGCCTCTTTCGTATGGCAGTCCGCAAGATTTTCTCACGTCCTGCTTTGTCTAAAAGCTTTGAGTGAACAATGTGCCGTATTCGTAAGCCCCAGTTTTGAGAACAATGTATTGTGATCGTGAACTGTGAATTGGATTCCGATTTTATTTTTTTTGGCAGCATCGTTGTTTCATTCTTCACAGTTTTCTTCTCTTGGTTTATCGTTAACGCATTTCTGTGGGTTTACAGGTGATCAATTTAGCTGCTATCTGCACACCGGCTGACTACAACACGAGACCTCTGGACACCATCTACAGCAACTTCGTGGATGCCCTCCCCGTAGTATGTCAGCCCGCCATCTTGGTCATTACCACTTCCAGTTCACTAAACAACCCCCCAGAATTTTTACTAGTGTATGGCACTTGCACAGGTGCGCTATTGCTCGGACAACAGCAAACGTCTCATCCACTTCTCCACTTGTGAGGTGTATGGCAAGACGATTGGCAGTTTTCTCCCAAAGGACAATCCCCTCGTACAGGTATGGAGGATGCAAAGCTCTTTCTGTGTGGATAAATGTATGTTGTGAATTAGCCCTTCATTCAAGTCTTTCATAGTAGATCTTTGTTTTCTTCTAGTGTTTACAAGGAAGTGCTACATCTGCTATGGTGCGGTATGTACAAATTTATGATCTCAGCTTGTCTGTCTGGCCCTGAAGTATATAGATGAAAAGGGGCTTTTATGCAGACTTAGCTTGATCCACTGAACATGTAAAGTCGTTTGCCCTGGTGTATTTAAGGTTTGGTTGGTGGGATTTGTAAATGATTGTAAGGTTTCAAGCAGTGGATGATGGAGATGATTGTACAGGCACATGCTCTGGATGGTGGGAGCTCTTGATAGGTGTACTTATTTTCATGTCATTGAGATTTTCTTTGCTAGATGAGCTTAAGCACCAGTACCATAGAGTTTCATCCCTTGCATTGTTGTCTGAGATATTTGGATCAAAGTGGCGTTTCAGATTATATAGGTTTACTGGTGAATCTTAAATTGTTTCAAACAACTTATGGTAACCAAGCATCGAGCAGAGTGCGTACACATCTGTGATGCTGTTGTAAAGCTTATTGAATCCAATCTGTTTTTACAGGATCCCGACTTCTATGTCCTGGCAGAAGACAAGTCACCTTGCATTTTTGGCCCTGTTGAAAAGCAGCGGTGGTCATATGCCTGTGCTAAACAGTTGATTGAAAGGGTCATTTATGGTGAGCGATTTTCTGTTTCTAGTGATGTGATGTCTTGATTGTTATCCTTGTCGTTTGTTCTCTTAGCTATTGGCATTTGTGAAGGTGAGGGTGCAGAGAATGATCTTGAGTTCACTATAGTGAGACCTTTCAACTGGATTGGACCTCGGATGGATTTCATTCCTGGAATTGATGGCCCGAGTGAAGGTGTGCCCAGAGTTCTGGCCTGTTTCAGCAATGTAAGTTTAAGATTTCTAAAAAGCTTACATTTAAGTATTTGGTTGAGATAGGTGCGAAATAATGGTATAGGTCTTGTGGATGTCTCCAGAATCTCTTGAGGGGTGAACCACTGAAGCTTGTTGATGGTGGTGTTTCTCAACGCACGTTTGTGTTCATCAAGGATGCCATTGAGGCCGTTCTTCTCATGATTGTAAGAAGAGATCATCTTGTTCTTGATCATTCATTGTCCTGGAGTCTGGATGCTTTTATGCTGTATCATCATACACTCACAATGCTTTGCAAAATGCCCATTAATGTCCCTCTTCAATGCAGGAAAACCCTCAGAGAGCTAATGGACATATTTTCAATGTCGGGAATCCCAACAATGAAGTCACAGTAAGGGAACTTGCTGAATTAATGACTGAGGTGAGTCATCTTTGTCACTCATGCTATGTGTTTGGCTATTTTGGCTGATTATTGGTTTTTTGTTTTTTGCTATCGTGTTCATGTTTTCAAAGAAGCAATGTTAATGCTTGTGGGCTTTGCATGCTTGTGCTTTGTAATACTAGTTTGAGCCACTTATGTTCATGTTTTTAACACAATTGATGCTAAACTTTAATGCTTGTGGAGTCTAAATGCTTGTGCTTTTTTAATTTTAATTTGAACAAATTTGAGGTCATTTGAATATGAAGATATTTTCCTAGTCAGATTTACAGCAAGGTCAGTGGAAAGCCCATTCTTGAGACTCCCACCATTGATGTGAGCTCAAAGGTGTTTTATGGCGAGGGCTATGATGACAGTGATAAGAGGATTCCTGACATGACAATAATTAAAAAACAGCTGGGTGAGCTACATATGTTCAGGTTTATGCATTTCCTTTCTTCATTATGTAAGAGTAAGGTCTGAAATGATCTCTGGGTGAACTGCAGGCTGGGAACCTTGCACATCCTTGCCGGATTTACTGCATACGACTCTGACCTACCAGCACAGGACCTATTCAAATGCAATCAAACAAGCCATGTCGAAATCTGTGGCTTCGCATTGAAACTGTTTATCCAAGTTTTTGCCCCCCGTTTTGAGGGTTTGCCCCTAATCCATCAGCACAGAGAAGCATTCTTTTAGCCCATTCTTTATGGAACTTATCAACAGAGTCTACATTTGTTTCAATTCATGGGAGTCTTGGATGCTCGGAGACGGCCTGATGTATTCCATTTTGTTGGAAAAGAGGTGCTCGCACTGCGCATATTTAAGCTAACATAACAGAACTTCTTGCAATGAACTTCTGCGCATATTTTAACATAACATAACATGTTTGTACTTTCTCTTCTCTTGCATATCCTCTTCTGTTGCATTGAAGTTCATAGTTGATGTATGCTCTTACACCAAGTGCAGCTTTAGATTGTGGGCATATTGCAATGCACAACACAAACACAGTCTTATAATCTTATATCAAGCTCTAGCAAGCAAACAAAAGCCAGATCGTCTCATGGCTTGTGTATAGTAGTTAGAGCCTAGTTGTCACCTCTTGATCAGTCGACCATGAGATTGATTCGCATGCACATACGCTTTATGTGGATTGATCAATACTACACACACACTTTCTCTACACTGATCCACGAATATGCCTTCTAAGTTAAGCTATTATTTATGATTAGCAAATGTTAGCTTGATCCTTTTATGGTAGGTTCGTGATGCCTAAAATACCATTGCATCATGTTGGTAGATAGGATTATGGGTGATTCTATCATTAAATACTAATGGGCTAGTGTTATTGGTGTATGCACATTTGGGACTATGTTAGTGTTATGGTATTGTAGGTGATTCATGTTGAGGTTGATTGCACTACAACGTAGTTGACTAAGATGATGTATGGGTGCAAGGTTGTGCATAGCGTATATTTAACGTTTGCAACATCATATGGAGTTATTTCATTTATCTTGCTATGTGTTGACATTTTGTTATTATTTTTGTTGCCCATTTTATTTTCATGTCCGTCACCCATTTTGTATAGTAGGGTATATTATATTACATGTGAGTGTAATTTATGGTTATAATCTTAGTTATAAGAGTCATGGTTATCTTTTGTAAAACACGCTTAAACTATTCATAGCTCCTTGGGTTATTTGGAAGAAATGTAAAATACCCATATGTGGGAAGGGGAGTCATTGATGTTGGGATGGGGGCGGGATTACCCAATGTTTATCTTGTATTAATTTTTCTCATGCTTCTATATGCTTTCATATGTTTTTGCCATGGTTGATTTATTTGCACATGCCGCTCAATTATAGTGTGGTGAGATTTCTTTTTATACTAAGATTCTATCAACAAGATTTTTTTTCAACGAGCTTACAAGAAATCACAAAAAATTGTTAGACATAGATTGAGAAAACATAGCTACATATGCTTTTTTTTTATACTAGAAAATTAATGAATTTGGACAAAAATCTTAGAAAATTATCATAATGCCTCTTAACAAGAAGGCACATCACAATTGAAAGGTCTATATAAATATCAGTTGTCCTCTCCCTAGGAGTGACCTTGTCTTGAAGAGGTTGAGTCGTGAGCCTTTTAAAAAAAACGTAAACTAAAAAAAAAATGTATTGTTGTAACTTGAACAAAACAAACATTTTTGAAATGAGAGACCATTTCACAAGAGTGAAACCTTTGATGCAAACCCAATCCGGACTAATTATTAGAAAACAATAATATAGTTGAACAATTGATTATAGAGTATCAAACCACACTTCGTCAACCTAACTAGGCGTAGCAAATAAGATGAACCAACTAAATGTAGACTTGGGTAGAGGAATAGTAGAACCCTTAGAAATAGAAGCTCGCCATGGTCCTCTGAGTCTCATATTCATCAACAACTGGGTTTGTAAACAATGCTGTAAACTTTGTGAAAAGGGCATTAAATTGCCCTATCTTTAAGCGAAGTTGACCTTGATCTAGGTTATCCCAAGTTGACTAGCCAAGTAGCCCCCAACAACTATAGCCAGGTTGGCATAGGTCAAGTACCATTAGAAATGGCACATCCGAACCCTATAGGGAAAGAAATCCCAAACCCTAAAACATAGGGTTTTGTGTAACCACTTCCTTACGTTCCACTCTGACATGAATATATAGAAGACATGCTTATATGTTCCACCACCGCATGACTATGTAGAAAACATGCTTATAGGATGGCTTTTGAAGCAACTAGAGGCATAGAGGAGTTAGGAAATACAAAGCCAATCCATATCTCAAGGATGATGACCTAATTTCATGGAATTGGATTATTTCATTTAGTATGGCATTTCAATCAAATTTGTGAGACCATGGAAAGGATTGTTGACGATCCCATCAAGATCTTCTCATTTGGACTTTTGCTTAAAGGCATAACAAGTCAGTGCTTTAGGTCTAAACCCACTTGAAAAGGCCAGCTAATAAGGTTTAAGATATGTTCATTATGGGATTCTCACCCAATGAAGCTAGGTGGAACCCCATTACACATATCTATAACCTCAAGCAAGAGGAATGAGAGACAATGCAAGGCTATAAGATACATCCCACGTAAAAGACTATATGACTTATCACTCTCATCGATCAATTTATGATTGGTCTTAAGAGGAGGAGGCTCAATGATCATTTCTATAAGTCTAGACACTATATCTCTACAAGTCTAGACAACACTACATCTCTAGACAACAGCTCTAGATACTACAAGTCTAGACAACATGTCTATAAGTCTAGACACTAGAAGTCTAGACACCATCTCTAGATACTACAAGTCTAGTCACTACATCTTTGGACACTACAAGTCTAGACACCATCTCTAGACACTATGAATCTAGATACCATCTCTACAAGTCTAGACACTATAAGTCTAGACTCTACAAGAGTATAAGACACCATCTCTAGACACTACAAGTCTAGGCACCATCTATAGAGAGTAGACACCATCTCTAGACAGTACAAGTCTAGACACCATCTGTCTACATGTCTACAATTCTAGACCTTACGAGTCTAGACTTATAGTGTCTACATGTCTAAACACGACAAGTCTAGACACTATAAGTCTAGACACTACAAGTCTAGACTTATAGTGTCTACAAGTCTAGACACTATACCCCTAGACACTATAAGAGTAGAAACCATCACTACAAGTCTAGACACCATCTGTCTACATGTCACACTACTTCCCATCTCTAGACAGTACAAGTCTAGACACCATATGTAGACACTACAAGTCTAGACTTGTAGTGTCTATATCTTTATAAGTGTAGTGTCTACTTGTAGTGCTTGTAATTAAGTGTAATATCTGTACTTGTAGTGCCTGTAATTAAGTGTAGTGTCCGTACTTGTAGTGTCTACATCTCTACAAGTCTAGATACTATAAGTGTAGACACTACACTTGTAGACACTATGTCTTTACAAGTGTTAACTCTTTTTCATACATCTAAAATACCCGCTTGTATCCTAATATTTATTCACATTATGTATGGTTATGGACCAAGGATGTATGGTTGTGGACCAAGTATATATCAAGAACTAGCCATAAACCTTATATATATGGATAGAGATAGGCAATGGCCACCCACTTAAGGCTAGGCAAAGCCCAAACTTTTGATAATGTGAATGGGAGAATCATTTCTCAAGTGCAAAGCTTTCTTCTTCTCTTGAGTTTGTACCTTCTTGCTTGTTTGATTATAGGATATGCATGCTTGTGTATGAATGGAGTGTGTTGAGTGTGCATGTTTGCTTTGCCTGAGCATGATTAGAGAAGAAGGTGGTTCAAGGTTTCTAATTTAACCATTGTCTTTTAGAAGGATTACTTAGTTTTTTTGAGAATAGAGGAGGGATCAAACAAGAGGGATTGACATACTAACAAGTGGGATTGACACACCTCTTGGACTCTTTAGCCTCTCCAATAGGGACTTCCATGATCCAAGACAAGTGGTGGTCTAATCACTAGCACTATTGCTCCTTTCTAGAGAGCAAGAAGGTTCCCTGTCAGGGATCACACTAGTCTTGGATGAGGTTGTAACAAAGGGATTTTTAGGCTTGCACATACACATGGGGAATGGGCCTAGGAGCATGGAGCTTAGGAGCATTTACACATGTGGTGTTAGGGCATGATGGCCTAGGGACTATAGAAGGCACTAGCCCTAGGATAATGTTACCCTTTTGATACCTTTTGGAATATCATTGGATATGGGACA